>NW_023602073.1:133606966-134206966 GCF_014898055.3 Talpa occidentalis | reverse complement strand
TCACCCTTAGAAATGCTCAATCAAATAACTAACCTGGGGTCACTGACCAAAGTGACAAAAGAAAAACCTCAGGTAAGTGAAAACAAATATCAAATTATATCAAGGGAGTCTTGCCAATAGAAAAGGATTATCACTGAATTTCAAATGTAGACATGTATCATTGCAATTACTATCACTACGTAGGTGAGAAAGTATAAACATGAGTGCATGAAACTGAATCACGTAGCAAAGACATCTCATCGATCACAAGATGATATTAAAAGGCTGAAATAACACAAGGGTCCAGTGTTGATTAACAATTATATCTTTCAGTTCTAAATTCCATTTGATCCTAAACCTAAATAACTATCTGTACACAAGTGGTAATATATTTTTCATACATAACAAAATGCCCAGGGGAAGAGAGTTGCTGGTCTTGCTTTTGTGTTCAATATTACCCTCAAAAAACTCTTTCTGTTTCTCTGCTCTGCATCCTCAATGAGAGAGTTTTTCATTCTCGTGAATTGTATCTCAAGATCAGAACTGGATCAACCACAAACCTCTGTTCTCTGACTAAAAAATTGTGTGAAAAATGGCAATGTATAAAGAAATGAGCTATCTAAGAATTCCAGAGCGAGCAGAAATTTAATATTTTCTATTAGTAGGAGTTAATGCTTTTTCTTTCTAGTATCTGTGAAATATTATTTCATAGAAAATAGAAGAATGAATGAGTATTTTCAAGTTGATAGCAGTTGTAGCACAACAGTTCTAGTAAATTATCATTCTCAGCTACAAAATCAATATGTTTTATTTCTGACAGGATTGCACAGGTGCGCTGATGCAGAATTAAATGTATAGATAAAGAAACTAAGACATAAACACCTTAAATGTATTGCTCAAGATCACACATACTACAAAGTGGGTAAACAGCAAGCATGGATTGCTAGTAATAGAGTATTATTTTAGGTATTCATAGATCACCAGACAGACACATAAAAAGACCCACAGTCTTATGGCTGCATTGGAAATCATCCAGCATAATATAATGGTGCTGGGATCTGTGGGAAACATAGTATTTCTTTTTAGCTTCATACAGGATCTTTTATTAGATTTAAATGTTCTGGATTGAATAATTATTTCCCCATCTCTCAAGGTGAAATGAAGTAAAGAAACAAAATAATTTGGAGATATTTAACATTTATATCAGTATAATTATTTTTGTCATTCAAATATTTTTCATTTGGGGAGGCCTCCTTGGTGCTGCAGGGGTTAAGTCTCAGTTCTATCCAGTTATCACCAGCCACTGCAGTATGAGTTCCATCCCCAGCCAGGAAGCTTGTCCATATGGCACAGCAGACATCTCCTATTTCACCCACTACTCCCCTCAGCAGCATATTTTTTCAGTAGATCTGCCTATTCTACTCCCAGCTCAGTCTCTGGTGAATCCTCTCACCCCTTCCTCTGCACATCTGACCTATACCCCAATTCTTGTATGCATATAAATTAATAAAAAAAAAGCTAAATATATATATCATTATTATTTATTCATTTTATCACTATATGTGATTGAGAGGTCTAGGATCACATTCCTTCAGATGTATGTTACCACACGACACCCACTACAAAGGTACCCATAGTCCTCCATCATATTCCATTGGGACAATGGGTTGATCAATGCTTTTAAATTTTCCCTGTAAAGGATGATTGTGGCACTCAAAAAAAATGACATGTATTTAAATGGTTTATTTATTTAGGAATCCATTTACAATTGTGTCACACCAAAGGAGTGTCTATTAAGAACACTATCAACAGATGATAGTTAAAGATAGTCATTGTATCTATGGGAAATGTAAAAGCATGTAGGCTTACTGGGAGTCAATTGCCTTGCATCTTAGGGAAAGACTGGTGGAGAATAAAGAGGTCAATTCTGCTTGGAAAATACATCCACATTTTACTCTCCCTCAGAGAAAAGCATCAAAATAGATTTATGTGTGAACCTTGAAATAAGCAGCATTTTCAAATACGTGAAGAAATTTTATTAACATGCATTGTATATGAGATTTTAGCATCCTAACTATATTGCAACAGAGAGCTATAGAAACAGAGAGTGGTGTTATAAAATTGGAATGATTTGAGAATGGATTCATGGTTTCAGCTGCCTTGCATGTAAAATGGAAAAATAGCAATCCTAACTTCACTGTGTTGAGAACTAAATGAGTTAAGGCAAGATAAAGCATAAACCCCAGGGTCTGGATTCAGTAAGCTCACAGTGACTGCCAGTGACTACCATTACTATCAAACCACAACTTCCTGTCCCAGTAATCAACTGCAGAATCTTTAAGGGACAGTTACTGTTAACTCACAGGCATGAAAATATGATATACTGAACTTTGGCAACTTTGACATGCATAAAGATTTCAAACAACAACACTTCCTTGTTTCTAAAGCACTATTAGGGACAGTGATATTTAAATGACATTCAACTGTGTTTTATTCCTGCCATCCTATTAACTGTCTTTAAATTAATAGAATTTATGAAGGAGGATAGAGAAGTTTATTACCCTGTTATCTAAAATATTCCATGATATAGGTCAAATTTACAATTTGAACATCAAATATTGGTAGCTATTCTCTATTTTTCATTTTATTCCATTGAAGAAGCTTTGCCATTCTCCAGATATGCTAAAAGCACTGGCAAGAACAGCATTCTATGAAACAAGCAAAGTCATTGGAAATAGTCATTCTCCAGATATAGCTCTGCATTGATTTTTTACCACCATAATGATAAGTCATCACGTTTCAGTGACATTTAGGGAGGGCGTGTATGTGTTTTGTGTGTTTGTGTAAAGGGAAAAAGAAAGGAGAGTGAGAAGTCAGAGATACTAGAGAAAATGACCTGTGTTTATTATATTACCAATCCTTTCATCCTGAGATGATACAGCTTTTGGTGTTGGAAAATCTACAACTGCCAGCCAAGATGTAAAATCATCATTGCCAAATAGAACAAGTTCTTAGATGACCACACTCTATTAATTTTGTTTGATATGCTGCTATGTCTATCTCCTTATCTTTTTCTCTGGGAATTATCATTTTTGTTCAAATTGAACACTCTTATTTTGTTCTCTTTATCCAATAAGAAATAGCAACTTGCATCAATTATACTTAATGCTCCTGGACACAACTTCATGTCTCCTAATAAATCATTCTCCCTTGATTGGAGAAGCCATATTTTATTCATTTTTGATCTGCAGAGCCTGGAAGAGTATTGCTGGCTCAGAGTAGGAACTAAATGACTAACCACTCTATTGAATTGAATCATGCCATTTCAAATTGTCTTTAGGCAACTGTTTTTGTATCTACCCCCTCTGGTTTTTCTAATTGAATTCAATAATTTGAAGTGAGGTTTCAATCGCTGTAGATGGGTGGCATTTCCATCCTTAATTACCAGTGACCTACTCCTATCTATTGATGCTAACTTTGGGTTTTTAATGTCAAGTATGACATTGATCCAGAAGTCAAATGTGATTCCTTTAGTTTAGATAAGAGCCTGAACCTATATAGCCTTGGAGGACAGTATCACACAGAAACCTTAAACATATTTTTTTTATGATAATGCAAACTTCATAGTCTAGAAATGATAGGATAATTTTTATCTTAAAGGCAGTATAGAAATAACTTCCTGAGTGTTGTATCTCTAATGGTTTCAGCATCTTTAGCACTATAATTTCATGAATGTTCTCCTAATTTTTTTTTCTATTCAGGGAAGGAAATATGAAAGAGTCGGTTTTCTTTAAAATATGTGTTTTCTGTTACTATTGGTAAAAGCCTATCAATAGTAATATTTATTGCTATTGTAGTAACCTCATGGATATATAGCATCAAAATTTAAATCCAATGATTAATTGTTTAACCTAATTTATTAGATGAACAAACATATGTAACTATTTTCTTTTTTTCATAAAAATCTTTCATACTTATTATAAAGGTATTCCTATTGTATAATGATAAAAACCTAAGACAATTATGGTATGAATTGCAACCTTAGAGCATACATTCTGAGAAATTTATAGGTTATCAGTTTTTAGAATTTAGAGGTTAGTGGAACTTTAGAAATAAACTGAGTTAATTCCTTTATTTTATAAGTAAAGAAACAAAAGTTAAGTGTGAGCTGATTGCCCCAAACCATTGCTACTTGATGAGATGGCTAAAACATAAAAACAGACTTTTCTTGCACTAAGTCTATGTGTCTTACTCTTAAATCATTGCTCTTTAGAAAACAATTAAGTAGAGAATGCATGCAGTACTTCTTATGGACATTTAGGAATACATTGCTGATTGTTGACAGGTAGTATCAATTACTGTGCAGATGAGCATATACATTACAGTATGTCATCAATCCAAATATTTAGAGACAAAATAAACTCACTGACTTATTAGAAGAAAAGTAACTTCAATAAATAAAATGTCTATACCATCTCTTAGAATGATGTTAGAAAGGTATGAGCCCAGAAAGGACATACTTATGGAAGGCAAGCTTGAATTTTAATCACCAAACTAATATTTAATGTGTGATTTATTATTTTTTAATTTATTTTATATTTATTATATAACACTGTTGCTTATTATCATCAACAAGAGTAATAGTTATCATTTTAAGAAGTTACTAAGAGCTGATTTTAAAAAATGGCATTCAAGACATTTGTAAAAACCATGAAAAGTATGAAAGGTAGGATAGTCCTCATTTTACAGAAACAGTATTGCTACATGAAAAGACTTGCATGCAAAGCAATGCTGTTGTAAGAATTGCTACACAAGGCCTCCCTGGTGGCGCCAGGGGTTAAGATGCAGCCTATGAAGCGTCCCTCAGCCACGGCAGCATGAGTTCAATCCCCGGTCAGGAAGATACCCACATGGCACAGCAGACCTCTCTTGACACTCCTGCTGCTCCCCTCAGCAGTGTATTTCAGTCGATCTGTGTGTTCCCCACTCTGTCTCTGGTGAATCCTCTCACCCCCGCCCCCCGCACCTCTGGCCTGTACCCCAGTTCTTGTATGCATAGATAAATAAATCTTAAAAAAAAAAAAAAAAGGATTGCTGCACAGAAGTAGAATGAAAATCCAGATAAGGGCCTCCCTGGTGGCGCAGAGGGTTGAGCACAGCATTGTGAAGCTGTCTGCAGCCTCTACAGTGCCGGCTCCAATCCTGGCTGGCCAGGGAGATTCCCACATGGTGCAGCAGTCCTCTCCTTTCTCGCCCACTGCTCCCCTCAGCAGTGTATTTCAGTCCTTCTGCCTGTTCTGTTCCCTGCTCTGTCTCTAGTGAATACTCTCACCCTCTGGCGCCTTTGGCTTGTACCCCGGTGCTTGTATAAATAAATAAATCTTTAAAAAAAAGAAAATCTACATACATCTCCTCCCTATTCAGTCACCTATATAAATAAATCAGTCTTGTTTTTTTTCCAATATGTCATTCTTTCTCCTTAATGAGTTTGGGTCCTTTGGGAAAAAAGATGCCAAATCAGAATTTGAAGTTTAAAAAGAATTATTTTAAGTAATATTTGTTACATATAACAGAAAAGAGAGCAGGAGTGGGCAGGAAAAGCTCTGAGACTGTGGGGCAGCTCTGACACTGAATAAAGGGAGGGCAAGTGGGAAGGGAGAGACTGAGACAAAGGTGTAGGTCTGAGAAAAATCTGGATTTCGAAGGGGATATCTATAGCAAAGACTGCCAGTTGAGTTCTGCCTTGAGCAGAAATGAACAAGCCCTGTCCTTCCACTATGCCTGGACATTGGATGAAGGTATTCAAGGAGAGCATGTGTTCAGCATCACTGCTGCAGGAGCACTAATGAAAAGATATTTGGAGATAATCAGTTGAGCAGGAGCTCAATTAAAGGGTATCCTTTTGTGGTTACCATAACCTCTGCACAAGATCCTTGATAGCTCTTAATAGCCTTGATCCTTAGTTTCACTCACTGATATGGGTACTTGATATCCAATTTATGGTGCTAGCATTTGTCACATTGAACAATTATTAGAACGCTTCTAGGAATTTACATGGTACATAAAAACACTCTAGAAATATTATTTCAATAAAACTAATATAGACTATTGAAATATACTACATTCAGTATTTAAATACTTTTTCTATAAACGTTTTCTAGATTTTGGATGCAAAAATATGGAATTGGTCCTTCAGAATATCATTCTAACTTTGTCTCAACTCTGAATCTGCCTGCACTGGTTTCAGGAACAATCTTAACACAGATGTATCAATCATAAACATCCATGAACTCCATCAGGCCCACCACTAGTACTACCAAAAAAAAAAAAAAAATCAATCTCAAGGGTAATATTACTATTGTAATTTTACAAAATCACACTCAATTAAAAAATTTTAGAATTCATTGCAAAAGGATTACTCAATTCCCCAGTGATTTGGAGGCTGCTAACTTAGCCAAATGAGAGAGGTCTTTATTTTCCAGTCCTTATCTGGATAACTCAGTCAAAAAACAAAACCAGTGAGAAATGACTGAAAGATTGTTTATTTTAGAGTGTAAGAGACTTTGGAATGATTAAAAAAACTACTCTGTGTGCACAAAGAGAGGAAAAATATAGTGATCATATTTTATCATTTTCACTAACACTTCATTAACACTTGAGCAAAAGAAAAGTAATGTGCCCAAAGAGATCTTTTTTGGAGTATAAGGAAAATTATCTTATATTCATGATTTTTATACTGAAAAGTAAGTCACTTTTAGGTAGGTGATTAAAATCTCTTTATGTGGACATTCATTGACTGAGTCATTCGTGCATTCATGCATTCACTGAAAACTATTGTTCAATATTTACTGTATATAAAATTTTAAAATGGAAAGTCATCAAAGATAACATAAAAACCAATGATAAAAATTGTGCATACTATCTATAATTAGAAAGCAGCATGAAAAAGTAAGTTAATGTGACATCAGAGAAAAATCATAGATCGATGATTTTAAAGCTCTGTCATGTTGCAAATGCAAGAAGTAAGCTGGTAAAATCTGTCAGAATTAACTTTTTTGAAGTCTGGGATCAAATAAAAAATAAAACAATTATGTTAATATGTAATGAGAGGAAAACAACTTGGATTTCAGTAAGAAAGCTCTGAAAAACTTTAACTTCCCTGTTTGCCATCCCCCACTATACAGTACAGCAACAGACTTGAGATGTCCACCTATATTACTGGTGTTGTTATTAGTTCTAGAGGGAGCAATATGGACCTTACTCATACAATGTTGGTTGTGTTCTGTCTCGAAAGGATCTTCTCTGTTTGGGGCTTGATATATCCCATCTGCCTCAGAGATTCCATTGGATGAAGGCAGCCTCTCCAGTAGTGTTAATTGAAAATTCCTAAGGCAAATGTATTATCCATATGCACTTGAATCAAAATATAATAGTTGGGACAAACAATAGACGAAGAAGCTAAAGAATGAAGTAACTGAGTAAGAAAATTCATGGGGAGCAAAGGCTTTGAAAATTGTCCACATATTCTGGACTATAGAATGTCATGCAAATGCCTAAATCTGGAAACATTCTCTGAAGATACCTAAGAACCTAAGCTCTTGTCTTTGGCTGAATGGCAGGTGTTCT
Source organism: Talpa occidentalis (assembly GCF_014898055.3). Lineage (NCBI taxonomy): Eukaryota > Metazoa > Chordata > Mammalia > Eulipotyphla > Talpidae > Talpa > Talpa occidentalis. The sequence continues at coordinate 134,199,361 of NW_023602073.1, read as the reverse complement.
GGATGAGCAGGAAGTGAAGCATGAAGCAGACACATTGCCTGGCTAGCATTGAAGGAGTACCTCAACAGAGTCAATCTGCAAACCAGGAGGTTGTTTCTCCCTCCCTCTCTAGCTCCTTCACTCCCTTCATCCAACTTCCCTCTTCCCTTCTTTCCTTCTTCTTCTAAATGCTTAAGAAAATCTGTCATTCTCTAGTTGACCACTAAACTGAAGGGAGGATGTATTAGTGGTCAACAAGACAATGAATGTAAATAGCAAAATAAGTTCGGAAAAGGAATTAAACATACAGTTACTACAAGTTATAAGATCAAACTATGAAGATAGAGAAGAATGATTACTAGAGTCAGCATAGAACAATGTTCAAAATATCTACTTTTCCACGAAAAATTATTAGCCATGCAGATACAAGGAAGTTCATTCTACTCACAAAAATAATGAATAATTACCATAAAGGCAGTCTTAAGATTTTATTTACATCACAAGTAATTTAAAGTAACTTTTAAATATACTAAAAGAAAGCATGGAAAAGACTTAAAGGAAAGAAGGAAAATGATAACTTATCAAATGGATAACATCAATATAGAGGATTTTTTTTAACAAATCCAATGGCAATTCTGGAAGTGAGAAATACAATAAATGAAATAAAAATATCACTATTGAAGTACAACAGTAATTTTGAATAAGCAAGGAGCAGAAAACAGTAAGAATGAAGGAAAATGAATAGAACTTGAGATATGGCTGGGAAATTTTCAAGAATAGCAACATAAGCATTATAAATCCATGCAGTTAGAAAGAGAAAGTGACCTAAAGAATATTTAAGGAAAACTTACTAAATAAATCTACATCCATTAAGGTCAACAAGCCCCCAATCAGGATAAACTCAGAGACCTCACTAAAATACATTGTACTTTGTTAAAAAACAAGGAATAACAAAGGATTTTGAAAGCAGCAAAACAGAGTGAATTGTCCTCTTAAAATAGAGTAATTTCCTGAAAAATAAATGGCAAATAGGTGACTGAAAAACCAAAAGCAGCCCATAGAAGAAAATTTATTGGTGCATAGTTATTTAAAAATGGCAAAACCAACTTAAAATGTGGAGTTTTGAGCAGTACGGGTGTGGGAGAATGCCTTGGCCACCTGAAAGTAGAAATCCTATACTATCAAAAAATTAACAAGGATGTAAGAAAAAGGCATTTCAGTAAAAAATAAATTAAAAAAATTAAATCTGGGTTTTGAAATTCTCTTGTTTTTTTCAAGTAAATCTTGTAAATCTTATAATGGACTCCTTATTCATCATTCTTTGAAAATTTATTGGAACACTGTATTTGGTGCTTCTTTGCACAAGGGGTCTGAAAATACCAGTTGCATTCCTTACTTTTTAAGGATTTAAATTGGAATCACAGGATTAAAGTTTTTAACTTCTCTTAACACTTACTGGACTGTAATTCTAAAATAAATTGGCCAAGAATGATTATTCTGCAAACTTTAGGATCTAGATAATTCAGTTCTGAGTTAGTGTGCATTCCATAAAACTGAAGGTACTGTGTCACAGATATCCAGTTTTAATTTTACAATCAAGTTGGCCATACTTTCTTAAGAGAAGATTTTTCTGTCATAACTCCATAGTGGTAGCTTACAGGCCAAATGGAGCACATGTCCTAGGAAATGTTAATGTGGAAAGAATTTGTTCAGAAATACAAATTTCTTCTGTTTAAAAAACAGAATTTAAAGGAAGGCTATCTTTTTTCAATCAGTTTTATAATAGAACTCTAGCATATTTTTATACCTTTAAAATATCCCAATTCTATATATTTGTAGCTGAATATATTTTTGTCTGACACAGCTGGAAAAAGCTTCAATTTAGCAATTTAGATTTAGCAAACTATTTGTGCATAATATGGCCCATTTGCTTTTGGTGTTATTTCATCATGATTTTAGAGCCAAAAATACTACAATATAAAAATCAGCAATTGAGAATGTGCAGTGACTCTGATGAACTGGATTTTCTATGGTGTTTTGTTTAAAATATTTTCCAGCCTGCTTAGAATGTATAATTTCAAAAATGTCATGGCTTAAAAGGTAAGATGCCCCTTACTGGGTCTAATTTCCATTACAAATCAAGAGGACACAAGCTGTGATATCACTCACAGCCTATGTGAGAAGAACTTAACCCTCTGACCCACCTCACTCTCCTCAGCTCCTCAGAACATTGAACCAAGTTTATGCCTGAGAAATATATAGCTTAATTTGTTCTGAAATTGTACAACCAGATTTTATCCAAGTTCCTCATGGTGAGTAAATTATATAATTATATTCAACCTGAAGAAGACTCCTGTTCTCTAAATAAAAGAAAGAGCAAGGCTCCATTGCACTAAAAGTAATCAGTGTGGCTCTTCAAGGTATTCCAGTGTAGACAGGAAGGCTTGCTATAGCCTCGTTTTGGTCAAGTTATATTCAGTCCTAGTAGAGATTATAAACACACACACACACATATGCACACACACACACTGAGGTTATTGTAAAATCAAGACCTGTCTTGAGTTTCTGATGGATATTTTGGGGCTAGCAACCACCTGAGCATTTATTTTCTTACTTTTAGGATAAATATCTTCTAGGTAATTCCCTGTCTATCTATAAAGCTGTGCAATGTTCTAAAACTCATTAAAGTATAAGGTCCATTCTGTTTACTGTTCTCTGATACATACTTTAGGGATAAGATGCTTCCTTTTATTCATCCATCTATCTACCCATCTATCCACCCACTCACCCATTCAACTATCACCACATATGAGACAACTACCATGTATTAGAGTTGTATGTGAACCAAATTAAAATCTTAGCAAATGCTGTCAGAATATTGACACTCAATGAGAGAAAAGGCTGTGTGGAACCATAGTTCTAATCAACAAGGTAAACATAATGGCTGAGTTAATGTCCAGTATTTTATAAAGGTTTAGATATTAAAAGTAGCTTATGGAGAGTATATAAAAGATTTTTTTATTAATAAATAGCTGTATGGAATGGGTTCTAATCAATAACATTAACTGTGGGGAGAGGGAGATGGTGAGGAGGAGGCAAAAAGAAGGTGGAGCAGAAAAGTATCACCATCAAAAATATAGCGGGAAAAGAAATGGAATGAAAATCTACAGATTTTGTGCAGAGATCTCAAGGCTTCACAAGGTGGTCAATTAAAATCTATGACTTGGTGGAGCCTCCCTGGTGATGCAAGGGGTTAAGTACCTCACTATGAAACAATCCACAGCCTCTGCAGCATGAGTTCGATCCCCGGCCAACCAGGGAGAAACCCACATGGTGAGGCAGACCTCTCCTGTCTCGCATGCTACTCCCCTCAGCAGTGTATTTCGTCAGTCTGCCTCTTCTGTTCCTCACTCTGTCTCTGGTGAATCCTGTCACCCCCCACATCTCTGGCCTGTACCCCAGCTCTTATACGCATAAATAAATAAATCTTTAAAAAAATCAACAGGAATTGCAAAGAAGATGACCTGTTATAAGTTTCCTCTGTTTGGAAATATGATTCAAGTTTATATAGAGGACACAGGACTCTGAATTATTACTAAGATGCTCATAATCAAATGTGTTTGAAAAACACTCACCTAGTTGATTTTGTTTAGTGGTAATTTATGTGGAAAAAGAATGTGTACAAAATAAGGCTGAAAAAAATAAGTAACAGAACATATCGAGGCCATTATATACATTGGAGAGAAATCTGCACTGTAATAAAAATAATTTGCTTGGTGTGCTATAGTCAAGGCAATATCTAAAGTAACTATTTAAAAATTATATAATTATATTTAAAAATTATATAATTATATATCTCTGGCCTGTACCCCAGCTCTTATACGCATAAATAAATAAATCTTTAAAAAAATCAACAGGAATTGCAAAGAAGATGACCTGTTATAAGTTTCCTCTGTTTGGAAATATGATTCAAGTTTATATAGAGGACACAGGACTCTGAATTATTACTAAGATGCTCATAATCAAATGTGTTTGAAAAACACTCACCTAGTTGATTTTGTTTAGTGGTAATTTATGTGGAAAAAGAATGTGTACAAAATAAGACTGAAAAAAATAAGTAACAGAACATATCGAGGCCATTATATACATTGGAGAGAAATCTGCACTGTAATAAAAATAATTTGCTTGGTGTGCTATAGTCAAGGCAATATCTAAAGTAACTATTTAAAAATTATATAAAACCATTTTATGCCATTGAATAATCCCTGAATTAATTAACCATAAAATGCTGACAACTAGTTTTCTCACTGTATTTTCTTTTTAAAAGCAAATGAATGAAAATATAAAGAAATGATAATCTTATCATTTTATCAATTCCAAAGATTAATTTCTATGTCCACTCTAATTTGTGTTATAATGACATTCTGTCAACTTTAATTTTTATTCTGAATTTTCAGTTGGCTATGGTACATGTATGTACGCGGTTCTTAATTCTTTCCTAGGAATTCCTAAAATAGGTGACATTTTAATCCAGAGGAGATGGAGAGAATATTTCTGTGATATAAGCTGTGTGATACATCCGTATAGCTCCCAAAGTACCTTGCAATTCATCTACATGACAGCTGTTATTGAAGCTTGAGATCATTAGCACAGGAAACTTGGCAAGGACATGGGGCTGTGTTATAAATATTGGCTTCAGATGTCATTTTAGGACAGTTAAATTCTCTCAGGATGTAGTAGCATGGATTATGTGAGAAATCCCAGTTGAATCCAAAGTTACTTGTGAGATTAATGAATTAGACCAAAGGAAAAGCTTAAAATAAAATTTGAATTCATGTTATTTTTGATGAAAAAAAGGTTTATAAGAAAGTTGAAGGGTTTAATTTTTTATAATTTATAAGTTGTCTAACATGAGGCAATGACTGCTCAATGACTCATTTTCTTCCTGAGTAAAACTGAGGTATATGGGTGTGCGTGTGTGTGTGTGTGTGTGTGTGTGTGTGTACTGACAGTCCCTAACACATACTAAGTTCAGTTACTTCCTTTCTACTAATCTCTTTCTTCACTATCCTTCCTCCTCCTCTTCTTACTCTATTATTAGTGTCATCATTATTTTTACACATTCAGTGACAAATTTCCTTACCTGTTTTATTCAGTGACAAATTTCCTTACCTGTTTTATTCAGTGACAAATTTCCTTACCTGTTTTCTAAAAAATTTTTAGTTACTTGCATCCTTTAAACATTGCATTTTAGCTACTAAAGTAACTGCATATAGAGACAAAATTGTACATCAAATCACTTTCCTAGTGATGTACAATTTGAATAATAACCAGTATTTATTCAAACATCTATTCAAAAATGATTTGAGGCTCTTTATAAAAGAACATGCATTCTGACAAGCTAAAAACATAAGTGGTAAAAATCAGAAAATACTAAGATAAAATCAAGGGAAAGTTAATATATCAAGAAATGACATAAAATAATGTTTAAGAATTAGGACTGCAAATATGTCTTTGCTTTTCCTAGAAGCTAATGTATTTGATAATATTGATGGTGATAACAATAAAATGATAATAATAACAATATAGAATAAGGGAAAATTATGTTTCCTAAGTTACAGAGTTGATAAGATTGAATCACATCAAGAAGAAATAGTAGAGGAGAAGCATAATCACCACTCTTACTAAGACCGGAGAAAATGTTGTGCTTTAGTTCCCATGAGGCGAATACTGATCGGTAGAGAGAACAATAGTCCTAGCATTCCTCTAGTAAATAAGAGAATTCTGAAGGGCTCCAGCTTCAATGTATTTTGACCTAGAGTATTGGCTTTAGGCCAAAGTAAGAATCAATGAGAGCTCTTCTGCAACCTGGGCAAACAATACGGTTGCACTGTAAACCTCTATGATTGTCTGACTTGATACTCATGGTTTTAGAGTGTCTTCAAAAGAAGGCTTCATGGCATATTTTTCAATCTTCAATAAATCACACAGACCCTGTGGAGGATTATGGGGCAGTGAGTTTAAGGTCACACTTTGATTAATACCTGGATAGCAGAGGTAATATATTGCTAATTAAAGGTGTACTCATAAGAGAGTAATAGGGCTGACAATTCATCATGAACAATTAAGAATTGACCATAACATATGAGCAGTTAGAAACTCATTCCATTTCTACACAGATATGCACAAAAGAGATACACATTGTCAAAGACAATGTTTTACTGTAGGTAGAGGGAGGACAGCTTTCTCTATATAATTCACAGAACAAATGGACAGGAATGTTTTTTAGTCTAATGTTAGATTCTTATCTTAAAGCACATATTTAATAGTAGATTCTAGTTCATTCATTAATTATTACTCATATTTCAATAAGCAAAATGAATAATAAAAATCACTCATGGTGCCTGAGACACATATTATAAACTTTAGAAATATAAAAACTAAGACACATTTAAGTAAATTTCAAAGGTCATAGATATAGTAATACTGAGTCTAGGTTTTGATTTTTGATATATTGTGATATATTGATATATGATATATTTCAAATTATGATATATTTATGATATATAAAAATAAAAAATTATGATATATTTCAAATAAGTCATGCTACTAATGGAATGCATGGAGATAAAGGTTATGGCAGATAAAGAGATGATAGACGTTGACAGACAAAAGATTGGGTGGATGGATAGATTGATTTCAATATAAAATCCACAAGACATTCTGCGAAGGAAAACAATAGCACTCAGGGATGAATCTTGCAAAAATATTATTTTAAGATTTTTGTTTTGTTTATAGAAAGCACACATCATTGAAAAATACAAATCAAGTCATCAGTCAAAAACACATGCTTAAAATCAAAGTAAAATGCCCTGAAATGTGAAATCCCTCGATTTTATTATAAGTGCTCATTGTTAGAGGTTCAGTATACCATATTTACCTTTACATCATTAGAAAGGAACCTAAATACTATGTTAAGTTTTTTTCTGCCATGAAACTTATGGAAATTGTCACATGGAATTGAAAAAAGGACACCAAGGCTGTTTAAATAAATCATGTATTTATTTGTAAAATGCACCTCCGATTCAACAGATATGGGCCCAAGATCTTACTTTGTTACCAATGTCCTGAATAAGATATAAAAGCAATAATGGGGTTCACACCATAATACCCCTAAATATAACACATTGGCATATTGAATACTTTAAGTTGAAGAAATTTGAGAAGTGGCAAAAAGGTGCATGAAGGATTTTTGACCTTTGCCTGAACAAGGTCGTAAGATTCTCATATGAGCTAACGTGCTCTTCCTGTAGCCAGAGGAGAGGAGTGTCCTGTCTCAGAATCCAGAGGAAGGCAAAGAAGCTGTTAAATTCCCCCAGTTTATGCACTTAGCAATAGTCTTTTGTGTTCTATCACATTTTCCCACTTCCTTGTACTCTTCCTCAAAACTAGTATTGAAACAGTCAGATGAAATGTTTCCTTTGGGTCTTTATTTCCTTATGAAGCCTCCCATGTCACGTAAAATTTGCACAAAGTAAATCTATGCTTCTCTCATGTTTATTTGCCCCTTTGTTCCTGGGTTAGAACCAGTAAGAAATGAGGAAATTTTTTTCCCTATATAGCATAATACTTTCAGATTTCCACTTCCTCATACATAAAATGTAGAAATTAGTCAAAACAGTTCCTAAGATCCTTTCTGGTGAATAATTTTCTAAAATTTGTTAAAATAATTACTGTAAAATAGTTATAAATAAAAAAGGCACAGAAAGAAAGGGGGGGAAAGGATAGTGTAATATTTTATAATATACAATAGGGAAAGAAAGATTAAATTTTGGAGTAACTGATTCTCTACTGGGATTTTTTTTTTTTTGTAGGAAACATCCAAAAATTGCAGAGAATGGCACCAAAGTGAGTGAAAGAGATGTAAGGACTATCTCATTCTTTTTTTTTCTTTTTTTTTTAAAGATTTATTTATTTATACAAGCACTGGGTACAGTCAGAAACATGGGAGGGTGAGAGAATCCACCAGAACCAGAGCGGGGAACAGAACAGGCAGACTGACGAAATACACTGCTGAGGGAAGGAGCAGGTGGCAGGAGAGGTCTGCACGCCATGTGGACACTTGCCTGGTGACCAGGGATCGAACCGGCAACCCAGGGCTCAACCACTGCGCCACCGGGGAGGCCCAGGACTACCTCATTCTTATGTCTTCTATTATGCTGCATAGAAACCACTAGAGTCTAATAATTTCCATTTAATATTGTAAAGTATTAAGAATTGTCAATTAAACATATGTACTACAAACTTTTGTAAGTTGTATTTAAAAAAATATAGAAATAATATTATCATAGATCTTCACATATAAAATGAGAAAGAATGAACTGTTCTAGGGCCTCCCAGGTGGCATGGCAGGTTGAGCACTGCACTGTGAATCTCTCTGGAGCCTCTGCAGTGCGGGTTCGATTCCCGGCCGGCCAGGGAGAAACCCACATGGCATGGCAGACCTCTCCTGCCTCACATTCTGCTCCCCTCAGCGGTGTCTTCGGTCTTTTATCTGCTCCCCACTCTGTCTCTGGTGAATTCTCTCACCCTCTGTACCTCTGGCCTGTACCCCAGTTCTTGTGTAAATAAATAAATCTTTTTTAAAAAAGAATGAACTGCTCATATGCTAAGCAATATCTTCTTTTATGAAAATATGAGTCTAAATCCTCAGTGGTCATAGTCTGTTTCTTAAAGTATTAGAAAGAAAACACAAGTATCTTAGTATTTTCTAGCTAATTCTTGTGTTTTCAAAAGACTGCATGCTTGACATATAAATAATATTGATTGTGAGTTCTAATTTTAAAAATTTTTATAAATACAGTAATACTCAAGATGAATGACAAAAAGTTACCAGTTGAAAAGAGGGAACCTGAAAATATTTTATACTTTTCAGGTTCTGAGTATTTGCATATAAAAAATAAATATCCTATAGACTTAAGGTCAAAAATAAAACTAAACCAAATTAAACAACAATCACAAAAATCCATATGCATTACCATTAAAGACTTTAACTGGTAATTAACACCACCAACCAACATAATTGAGGGGTTGAAGAAGCTATGACCTACAATGCAATGAAAGTATGTTTAGGGTAAGAGAGTGTGTACTGTTGTCATTAACATGTATTTTAAAGGAACAATTAAAATGACTTGCTTTTGACAAAGATAATCATTTTAGAGATTCAAATCTTTAAACATTTCAGAATGACATTTATGGAATGCTTATTTAATTAAAGACCATGCAGCTATTTACTGCTGCAATTTCATTCAGTTTGTAACTAGGGTTGGGAATAAAGCACAAAACTTTAAACTGGACATCCAGACGTCCCTGCTAACCACAGACTTACATTCTTTTTGCTATTTATACCATTTGTTTACTTTCTGCATTTCCTTAGCTTGGACAGGGACTTTCTGCTTCTAGTCAATTTCACTCTTATTTTTGGCACATAAATAAATTTTCCAGTACTTCTGGAAAATGTTACATCTAGCAAATTCTTAGCAAGGAGATGATGGAAACATTCCTATTGGGATTTAATAAATTGGGTGCTGATAGTTGTCATTATTCTATCAGAAGAGATATCTCCACAGCAACCAAAACTATGTCCCCCGTGCTTTCTGGGAGACTGGTAGCAGTAATAAATGGTACCTCTGCTCCTTCACCCCTATCCTACACTACTATCTAATACCACTACACCAGTATTTAAACCATAAATGGGCTCCAAGATTAACCTGGCAACAACTCACACAAACTTCAGGCCCTCCTAAGTTTTCTGAATGATTCATTGAGAATTTCTGTCAATACTTCAGCCTGGATAACTTAACTGTGTTCTCCAGTGAATACAACTAACACTAGTTGCCTGACAGTTACTAAATACTTCTATGGTCAATCACATCTTACAATTTAAATCTAAAGTTTGGAATATCTTTTTTTTTACAATGCTTTTTCGTTCTTGGGGATGAAACATACTCTGTTAAAAGGAAATCTAGGAATTAATTCCCAAATCAATACTCATCCAGCATTTTTATTTCATATGCTTGCAAAAGAAGTTACCTTATCCAATTCCCAGTGCTTGCTGGTATTATTTTAGCTGGTGCTCTCAAGTTGATCTACCAGCTGGTTAGAGGTAAATTTGACTTGCTTTATTGCTCAGTCAGAAGAAAATTTCCACACCAGTGTAGCCAAACTAAAAATGAATAGGAAATTATAAATACAGCTTGAGGAGGAAGGAAAGACCGTTTCCTCTCCGCCACTCTCAATTTGGCCCTGACTGTATTATGACAAACGCGGTGCTGCCTCAATCAATAGAAAGAACTCCTGCTGCGAACACCCAGGGCTGCCTCGGAACAGGACAGAGACATAACTTTTCCACCAGTTTTTCCTAAGAAAACCCTGTGTCCCAGAAGTGGAGTTCTCAGTAATTTTCAATCTCAGCCAAACTCTTTCGTTCAAAGGTCACAGTTGCTGCTTACAGCACAAGGTTGTTATTAGCCAGATTTTATTACAGTGGAAATACTTGTGATCACTTTGGTGTCTATTGATCCCCTTTTGCTTCAGAGAATTACTCACCAATTATTACTAAAATTTTCTAGCATGTGTGAGAATGGGAATAGTCTAAATAAAGGTTACTAATTGCTCTTTGATAGGAATTAAATAATTCACAGTAAATAATCTTGCCCTTTTAATTTACATAGAGCAATTATAAATATTTCCTTGCATGCCTATATTCTCAACTCAACTTTAAATTGGAGGAAATAATGCAACTTTATATTAAAATAATAAATCATCCATGTTATCTTTTAATAGTTTCATAAATTTATATTGACATTTATGAGACATTGAGAGCTGATTTTTGTGTTAAGTTGTAAGATTTGATTAAAATTTAGAGTTTGTGAAAAACTTATAATGTAAGCCCAACTGCAAATATATGCAAGAAAAAAATGATAATCAAAACTAAAAGCGTTTGCCCTCGCAAAGAATGTATAAAGATGAAAACACATGCGACTGCAAATCACGCATCTGACAAACGGCTTTACCTAGACTATTAAAGAATTCCCAAAATTCAACATAAAAATAATCATCCAATTAAAAAGTGGGAAAGTATTTGAAGAAACAGTTAACCCAAAATGATAAATGGACAATGAATAAACATAACATGCTCAACATCACGAACCTTTAAGAAAATGAAAATTAAAACCACAATGGGATATCACAACACTTTTAGCAGACTGGCTAAATTTTGTAAGTTGCTAACTGCTGTACAGAATGTAGAAAAATGATCTCTTACTTACTGTAGATGAGAACTTAAATGGCAGAATCATTTTAGAAAATATATGAACGCATAAAATCCAGCAATGGTATTCTTATGCAGTTACCCTAGAGAAATAGAAATGTGTGTCCCCCTAACAATCCTGAATATGCTTGTTTATAACAGCTTTAATTATAATAACCAAAAACTGTAAACAATAAAAATATCCTGCAGCACATAAACAATTAAATCAAGTAAGCTATATCCACTGCATGGGATACTACCTCACAACAAAAAGGAAGGAATTACTATAGACACAACAACTTCCATTGCTGTCAGACACAATGTTGAGTGAAAAAAGTCATTCTTAAAGAACATATACTAATAACAATCTTATTAGTATATGATAATATTATATAATATTAGTAATGACAATATTAGTAATATTAGTAATGACAATATTATCTAGTTGGAACATAGATTAGTGGTTGCCTGAGATTAAGGACTTGGATCTATAGGACTATAAAGTAGTAACATGAGAGAGCTTTGTAAAGATAAAATAGCTATATATCTAGGGGCCTCCTTGGTGGCACAAGGGATCAAGTCTCAGCACTATGAAGCAATCTGCAGCCACTGCAGCACAAGTTTGATCCATGCCAGGGAACTGACCCACATGGTGCAGCAGAACTCTCCTGTCTAGCCTGCTGCTCCCCCAAGCAGTGTATTTCAGAAGATCTGCCTGTTCTGCTCCCCACTGTGTCTCTGGTGAATCTTCTCACCCTCCTCCACTCCCCCAGGTACCCGTGGCCTACACCCCAGGTCTTGTATGAATAAATAAATAAATCTTTAAAAAATAAAAGTTATACCTTTCTCATATGTATATATATATATATTTTCAAGCAATTGTTACACAAAACTACTTGTGATAAAATGACACAGAAGTTACACATTTTACTCATGTCAAATTCATGATTTTTTTAATATGCTTTTGATATGTAAAATGTAATCATTGGGGGGAAACTGGACTAATGATACACAGAACTTCCTATATTTTCTTTTCTATATCATGTGACTCTATATTAAAACATTCTTAAACTATTTTAAAAATCTTATTAGAAAGTCTTTTGTTTTTATTTTTGTTCAGGCTACTTGGATATGTTAATTTCTTTTAGGTTGAGAGTAACTCTATCAAAGTTATTGCATAGATTTCTAATGTTTACTTGCCCTACTTTATCCTTGAATTATGTTATTGAAAGATAAGTTAATATTTGACCTCTCTTGCTTACATGGGCCTACTTCCATTTCAAATTCTTCTAACACTAATAAGGCTTTTTGGGGGGAAGGGATATATACACTGTGCCCTCCCCACATTTAATATGATCTAGATGGGGCCTTTCTCCCCATCCACCACAATCAACATCTGATCTAGTTTGACTAATAAAGATTGCATGTACCTGAGTAGAGTGATTGATTTAGGCATGAGAAATGTGACCAATCCTGGTCAAAGTCAATATTCCTGAGATTAATTCATGGAACATGAAAGAGAACACTCTATCTTTATTTACCATTATCATGACTGACCATTTTTTTAAGTTTCCAACTTCGAATCACAAAGATAGGGGTGGCCTGAGAATTAAATCAACAGGATAGCATTACCCTTAAGTCAAAGAATCCCTTTATTTATTACTTGCTTAAATTAGTGTGAGTTGAGTCTTTAACACCTATATACCAAAGTCCTTATAAATATGGTAATGTATAGATACCCAAAATATTCTAGTTTCATTTAATATAACATTTGCATTTAAAGAAACTAAATAGGAAAGATATATGCCTATGATCCTTATTTATAAGTGAATTGAGAGGATGATAAAGAACTTAAGACATAAAAGTGATGCTATTTGACTGTTTTGGACTTAAAATGATATATTTTATGGTCAAACTAGGTGAACTTGATTAGTAATCACTATGAATATAGTTAACTAATCTGTTGTTCAGTTGTCTGTATATTTATTCACATTTGCCTCCTTCCAAAAAATTTGAGTTCACCCCATCATTTTCCTAAATATTTCAATGATAAATGCTTTTCTACAGCAAAATTTCTGAAATAAGTTCCTTTGGCTACAAGGTCTAAAAAAGAGTATATTTCAGAAATTGTGCTATAGTCCTAACATAAATGTCAGTGGAAATAAAATTGAGAACTTGATTTAGAGTATCATCTATCACATGATATCATAGTGATAAGAGTTATTTCCTTAAAAGAATTGAGAAAGCAAATTCTTAAGTCTTCTATTGTCATATGGACATGTTTTGACTTCATTTACTCCCACTCTAATAATGCAGTATTTTAATTCAAGTATATTTTTAACATCTGTCAACCTACAAAGAAACTAGATACAGTATAATTTTAAGAGAATGCTCATTTTGCACATGAAATACTAGCTTCAAGTTAGGATAAAATTATAAAGTAGTGATACTATATTCACTGGACTTTTTCTTTCATTTGCATTAACAAAATAATACTAAATATACACAATTATTTCAAAAATGGAGTTTTACTTAAAAAATTTCTCTTTTCCCTTCATATCCTGGCCTCCTGCCCCCTTCTGCCTTTTAATATGAAGCCTCTCATGATCAAGTTGCTTTTTTTGCAACTTCCTCAATTTCTTGAAAGTCATTTCCCTCTGGAAAAAACAGGAAGAGAGAATTTAAAGAAAAAGGGAAATACTTTTGAAGAGCATATCATCTTTATGGTCAGCGCTATAACCCCCTGTCAGCTTAAAATTCCCAGAAACACAGAAAGAACTTTTCTCATCATTTAGCATGTACACACGTGTCCTTTCATTTTTATGAAAGTTTGTATGTATGTGTGCTTACCACAATTTATTATCCAAACTGAAATAAAATACAGAAAGGAATTATCTAGGAAATGATGCATTTTATATTTTTCATTTTACCAGCATAAAAAAAGAAACCATAAGTAGAATGATTTTCTTTTTATTGAAGTAAAATCTGCAAAACATAAAATTAACCATTGTAAAACTTACAATTGAGTGGTATTTGCTACATTTGCAGTGTTAGGCACCCACTATTTTAAGTTCCCAAACATTTCATCACCCAAAAACAAAACCCCTTACTCATCATGCAGTCATTTCCCATTCTTCTCTATCCTAGTCCCTACAAAACATTAATCAGTTTTCTGTCTCTATGGATTTAACTATTTGGGATATTTCAAATGAATGGAATCATATAGTATGTGACATCTTGTGTCTGGCTTCTTTAACCTATCATATTTTTTTAAGTTTCATGTATGTTTAGCTTGTGTGGCTAAATAAAATTCCAGCTGGTGTCTATAATACATAATATATAAAATATGTTTATCTCTTTATCTCTGAAAAGACATATGGGTTGTTTCTACCTTTTAACTATTGTTAAATATTGCTACTGTAAACATTCATGTACAGTAAGTTGTTTGAACACCCATTTTCAGTTCTATGCAGTATATACCTAGTAGTAGAATTGTTCAGTCATATGGTGAGTCTATCCTTTACTTTTAGAATAATTGCCAAATTATTTTCCACAATGGATACATAATTTTAAAATCCCACCATTAATCGCAGTGTGTTTCAGTTTCTCCACTAACTTGTCAACACTTGTATTTTGTTTATTATTATTGTTATTTTTATTATTGCCATTGTTATTTTTATTATTTTCATAGTTATCCTCATGGGTGTGAAGTGGTATCTTATTGTGATGTTCATTTATATTGCCCTGATGATGAGTGATACTGAGCATTTTTCATGTTTGTTGCCATTGTACACATTTGGAGAAATGTTTTATAAGTAAGTCCTTAGATAATTGTTAATTGAATTATCTTTTTTATTGAGATATTAAAATCATGTGGGCCTCAAAAAACACTAGTGATAAAGTGAATAAAAACCAAAAAAAGCAGAAATGTTGTATTTAGTCACATACATATATATGGCACGTTCAAATCATATATGTGTATGTATACATATATGTCATATAAGCATTGCTGTATACCTATATAGTTATATACAACATCCAAACTCTGTGTGTTTGTGTATGGTTTGAAAACATTTCTTTGTATCTTTTGTTTTTATTCACTTTCTCACTAGTGTTCTTTGATGCCCACATGATTTTAATTTTGTTAAAGTCTAATTTACCACTTTCTTGTTGCTTGTGTATTGCTATCTTATCTAAGAATTTATTGCTAAATCCAAAGTCATGAAGGTTTGTCCTTATCTTGTCTTCGAAGATTTTATGGTTTTAGTCTGTCCATCCATTTTGAGTTAGTATTTGCATATTTTTTGAGGTAGGAGTTATGGAGCCTTCCAATGCATACCTCACAAATAGTTGAGTTACTATACTAATAATTCTGAAAAAATAAATTGTTTAACTGAAGTATGTAGCCATTAAATTAAAAAAAAATTAAAGTGAATTTTTATGTGTGTATGATTTATGAAACCTGGAATTAGTTGATAATACTCTGGAAGTATGTCAGATTTGATTCAGTAGAAATATTGAACTTACTATGCTTTATTTGTTTCTCCTGACAACTGTAGCACTGGTCTGTCAAGTATTGCAAGTGACTGGGCAGACATTTCTGTCTAAGGATATAATATATATGAAATGTCTCTTTTCCTACAGGCCTTAAATCTGGTGGAAGGGGATTGGGATTCTAAACCTCCCTCATATTTACATAGATCTTTCCATTGTGCAAAGTTCTTTAGAGCACATTTTATTTGATCTTACTGTTACCTTTTGAAGTAGACAGGACATGAACTTTTTCATCACTTTAGATAAAAGAAAAATGAATTTTGACAAAACTAAATCACCTTCCACGGTCACATAACAAAAGAAAATCAGATCAGCACTCAAAACGCAGTTCTTGGAATCTACTCTCCCAGTCCTGACCCTGAATATGAGGAGGCAGTGTGATTCTGGAGCAAATTTATTATAAGACTGGTATTTTAAAAATTATTTTAAGTCATTATTGACAATCATGTCTAAAGAGTGATAAAAAGTCATAAAATTCTATTCCATTCTAAATGAGTATGCAGTACATATTTATAAGCTTTTAGGACAATAATTTTATAACCAAACAGCTGTTGAAACAATGAATTTTTATGATCAGTATCTCAGTTGGTATTTTCCTCTTAAACATGATAAAATGAAGTTTTTGATATAATTCGTCTATTTCAGATGCATTTTACAGAAGCCTCAGAAAAAGGATAAGCAATAAGAATCCTTGAAATTAAATCACATTGACATTAGAGTAAAATATAAAGGCATGTTCGTCATCTATTAGTTTTACTCTACATACACCGGAGAATAGTGTGCGATAGGTTCTTGTGAATTTTTTAAACATAAAACTAAGACTTTTTTTTAACTTCACAGTATAAGCATCCATCCTTAACTCATCATCAAATCAAATAGCCCTGTGATAGGTATAATAGAATAACAATATGAGTAAGTTAGTTTCTATCTTTAGTTTCCTGTCAAAAAACAAACAACAACAACAACAACAAAAAAAAAAAAGGTGATGTACCTGTATGCAGTTAACCAGATTGTAAATATATGTCATGGCCAAGGTGATGGTCTGACCTATAGGGTAATAAATTTCCTCTTCTTGCAGGTGTTCAAGCACAAGCTGGTGTTTCACTCAACAGCATTGTTATAACAGGGACTGATGCATGGATAGAGGGTGACAGTGAATCACTTCTAAGAGCATTTCCAATTTTAATATAAGCTCTAAAATAGTACAGTTTGTAATTAAAGCTATAAAATGAACCCTTCTTAAAGTATTTCCTTGCTGTATTAATATTTTTCTCTTACAATTTTCTTTATTCATTATTCATATGTGCTTGTGAAACATTTTTATTGCTTCTTGAATGAAACATTTTCTACAAGAGAAATAGTCTGACATGTCTTTTGTAATAAGAGCTCCATCCAAGGTAAGTCACAGTTATTCTTAGTGATTTTTTTGGTTTTCTTTAGCCCTGTAATGTTTGATAATGCTGATCCCATCACTAGAATATCCTGCCTGCAGTCCATGCCATCATATTACTATTATATACTGAATCAAAGGTTGTATAAAAACTGAGATATGGGGCCTCCCCGGTGGCGCAGCGGTTGAGTACTGGGTTGCAAGGATGCCCACAGCCTCTGCAGTGCCAGTTCGATCCCCGGCTGCCCAGGGAGGGTCCCACATGGCGCGCAGACCTCTCCTGCCGCCCGCTGCTCCCCTCAGCAGTGTACTTCGGTCCTTCTGCCTGCTCTGCTCCCCGCTCTGGCTCTGGTGAATTCTCTCACCCTCCCGTGCTTCTGACTGTACCCAGTGCTTGTATAAATAAATAAATAAATCTTTAAAAAAAAAACAAACTGAGATATGGTCTAATTAGTTAGTGAGAACCTAACTAACAAATGTAAAGCACATTTTAGGGAAATTTAATATGTTACTTGGCACTGATCAGTACCATATAAGCATATCAAGTTAAATAACATCCCAATATGCTAACAGTGTATTTTCTAAAAGGTGAAGCGGTTAATTGTGTTGTAAAAGGAATTTCTGAAAGAATGTATCATCTATTTTATAATGAAACCTCAATTTACTGTGGCAGGAAGCCATATTACTGAACTTTGAAGATTAGCAAGTAATTGACAAAACATTCAGAAAGAGTTTTCCATAGTTGTTGGTTGTTGGGCTACTATAGCAATCCTAATTAAGTTTCATAAATTAAGGTGATCTTTGTTGTAAATGAAAATTTTTATTATACATTTTCAAGATAATAAATTCACCTATATGAATTTGCTAAAAGATTCTTGTAATTAAATTTGTCATGGTTGATATAAAATAGCTCAGCCATTTGGAGAAAATGAGTATTTTTAAAATGCTTCATGTTAGCATATGAGATTTACTGATTATTATTCATCCCAAAAACATTCACCTCTTAAATTAATTATAAACTAACTTAATTATAAACTAAATACATCTTGATTGCAGGTCATGTTAATATATAGAAATTTTATTAGTATATATAAATAAGTTAGGTTTTTTCTATAAATCCTGTAGGTTTCATTTCCACTGAGAGACTTTGTTTTTCATCTTTTCATGCTATCAAAGGAATAAAGAGCCCAGTAATAACTGATAGATTCCATCAGCAATCAATATATGTTCCCTCACATATCTCCTTATCTTCAAAGAAAGCATCACTCCTTAGCTAAAAAAATAACGAAGCATTTCTTGAAATTTAAAACCATTAGTAACATAGCAGATACTACCAAATGCTTTTTAAGAAATACAGGCCTGCAAAAGTTTTATGTAGCAAACAATTTGTTTTTTTTTGTTTTTTTTTTTTTTATTTTTTTTTTTTTTTATAAATTTTATTGTTATATTCCCCATACAATTGCCGCCCCCCCATTCTGACCCCAATCCCTCCCCTCCCGCCCCCGCCCCCCTAAAAGTGTCTCTGGTTCATAGTTTTTTGTTGATTTTGATTTTCACTTTCTTATAGTTTTTCATTTTCCTGGTCCCTTATTTAAGTTTTCTAGATTCCTGCTATGAGTGAGACTATCCGGTATTTTTCTTTTTCTTTTTGGCTTATTTCGCTGAGCATGATCCCTTCCAGCGCCATCCATGTTGCAGCAAATTGCATGTGTTTATCTTTTTTGAATGCTGAGTAATATTCCATGGTATATATGTACCACATCTTCTTGATCCAGTCATCTATTTTTGGGCATTTGGGTTGTTTCCAAAGCTTAGCTATTGTAAACAGTGCTGCTATAAACATAGGGGTGCAGGTGTTCTTTGGAATTGATGTTTCTGTGTCCTTTGGGTAAATACCTAGGAGTGGAATTGCTGGGTCATATGGAAGCTCTATGTTTAGTAGGTCCAGAAATCTCCACACAGCTTTCCACAGTGGTTGGACCAGTTTGCACTCCCACCAACAGTGCAGAAGAGTTCCTTTTTCTCCACACCCTCGCCAACATTTGTTGTTGCTAGTTTTTTTAATATGTGCCATTCTCACTGGTGTAAGATGGTATCTCATGGTAGTTTTGATTTGCATTTCCCTGATGACAAGTGATGTTGAACATTTTTTCATATGCCTGTTGGCCATTTGCATTTCCTCTTCAGAGAAGTTTCTTTTAAGCTCTTCTGCCCATTTTTTGACTGGATTATTTTCTTTGTTGTTGTTGAGTCTCATCAGCTCTTTGCAGATTTTTGTGATCAGTCCTTTATCATTAGTGTTGGGTGCAAAAATGTTCTCCCAGTTGGTGGGGTTTCTCTTTGTTTTTGTTATTGTCTCTTTTGCTGTGCAAAAGCTCTTTAATTTGATATAGTCCCAGCTGTTTATCTTTGCCTTCACTATCACTGCTTTGGGTGATGTGTCTGTAAAGATGTCTTTGAAGTTCTTGGGATACAAGGAACATACCTCAACATCATAAAGGCCATCTATGACAAGCCAACAGCCAGTATCATTCTCAATGGTGAAAAGCTGAAAGCAATTCCATTAAGATCTGGAACAAGACAAGGATGTCCACTCTCACCATTGCTTTTCAATATAATACTGGAAGTCCTAGCCAGGGCAATAAGACAAGAGAAAGACATCCAAGGAATCCAAATAGGAAAAGAAGAAGTCAAACTATCACTATTTGCAGACGATATGATATTATACATAGAGAACCCCAAAAACTCCACAGAAAAGCTAATTCAACTCATCAATCAGTTCAGTAAAGTGGCAGGATACAAAATCAACACGCAAAAGTCAGTAGCCTTCCTATACACAAACAATAAATCTGAAGAAGAAGAAATCGAAAAGACCATCCCTTTTGTTATTGAAACAAAAAAAATCAAATATTTGGGAATAAATCTAACAAAAGAGGTAAAGGACCTATACAAAGAAAACTATAAAACACTGTTAAAAGAAATAGAAGAAGACACAAAGAAATGGAGAGACATCCCCTGCTCATGGATTGGAAGAATAAACATTATTAAAATGGCCATCCTTCCAAAAGCAATATACAGATTCAATGCTATTCCAATCAAAATTTCAATGTCATTCTTCAAAGAAATAGAAAAATTATTGATGAAATTCATATGGAATCACAAAAAACCCCGAATAGCCAAAGCTCTCCTGAAAAAAAAAGAAGGGAATGGAGGCATCAGACTCCCAGACTTCAAACTATACTACAAAGCCATAATCATCAAAACTGCATGGTATTGGAACAAGAACAGACATACAGACCAATGGAATCGAATAGAAAATCCAGAAATAAACCCACAGATTTATGGTCAACTAATCTTTGACAAAGGAGCAAAGACTATGCATTGGAGCAAAGAAAGTTTGTTCAATAAATGGTGCTGGGAAAACTGGGTCGCTACATGCAAAAGAATGAAGCTTGACCACCACCTCACACCATACACAAAAATCAACTCAAAATGGATTAAAGAACTAGACATAAGACCTGAAACCATAAAATATATAGAAGGAAATATAGGCGAAACACTACGTGATTTGCACATCAAACAATTTGTTTTTATCCCAGCTTATTTTCTGGCATCCATCCTTTGTCTCTCACTGTTTCTATATGCATCACAACCAAACTGGTAATAGCGATATTGCCTGCACAGGTACAGATAGTATGTAATAAAAATAATTGATATTTAATTTTTTATAAATACAAGAAAGTTGAATATGGGATTTGGGCAAAATTAAAAATGTTTCTTATGTTTAAAACCTGATATGTACTACTATTTTCAAAGCAGAATATGATTAATTAGTTCAGAGGAATTCTAAAAGTCATGTTAAAATAAAAAGTAGAGCAAATTAAGGGAGGAATAGACTTTAACACATTCATTTTAATGTTTTAACTCATTTATATCAATATATAATATTTTGGCTACTAATAAAGAAAATTCAGGTCAAACTATAAAGGAAAAATATTGATTTGTATGATTAAAATGTTCTAAGCTTCCTTCTTTCAGAAAACACTTGCTTTGACAGTCCAAATGTACTCAGAACCCTTTCTTCTCTCTAGATGCCCATTCTCATACCCCTCATTCTTACCAACTTTCACTCTTATGGCCCTATATTGGCACACAAAGCTTCTCAGCCCTCTCTGTCTTCCTTCTCATCTATGTCACATAGAAAATAATAACAAAGCATTGCTTACAAAAATCTAAAAAAGTTGTCCCCTCAATTTCTTGGTTATATTTGGGATATAGGCCCTGAATCAATCATTCTGGTAAGAGGAAAGGAAGTAGTGATTATCCTAAACCAATGAGGCTTTAATCCGTGGATAAGAAATGGTTCAGTTTCTTCTAATATTTGTAGAATGCATAGGAAAGACAAAAAGCACACAAAAAATTGGGATACACTTTTCTAAGGAAAAGGAGAACAGATACCCACTACTCAATAGAAAATGTACATGAAAATTGTGTTGTACTTCTCTGTCTTTCCACTAATCTGCACCTTTCCTTAAGATAATTGATTGAAAATTATTTTTGAAGGCGGGACCTCCCTGATGGTGCAAGGGGTTAAGATGCAACCTATGAAGCTTGCCGCAGGTGGCTGCTTCATTACCAAATATACTTATTGCAACATAAATCACAATAGCCAAGGAAGGGAAACAACAAAAATGCCCATCAGTGAACAATGATAAAGATGTAGAGAGAGCGAGAGAGAGAAATACTATTTAGCAATGAGAAAAAATGAAATCCTGACATTTGTGACAACATAGATGGACCTTGATATCATGCTGAGTGTGAGTTGTCAGAAAGTCCAATACTCTATTATGTAACTTACATATAGAATGTAACATATATAGAATATATGGATATAATATATATGGAATCTAAAATGCCTTGCTCATAAAAATGGAATAAAATGGTAGTTATCAGAGACTGATTGAGGGCAAAGGGAAGATGTTGTTTAAGGATTAAAAACTTGCAACTAGGGCCACCCTGGTGGCGCAAGGTGTTAAGTCGCAGCACTATGAAGCTATCCGTAGCCAATGCAGCATGAATGCCATCCCTGGTCAGGGAAGGGACACACATGGCACAGCAGACCTCTCCTATCTCACCTGCTGCTCCCCTCAGCAGTGTAATTTAGTCAATTTGCCTGTTCTGTTCCCCACTCTGTCTCTGGTGATTCCTCTCACCCCCTCACCTCTGGCCTGTACCCCAATTCTTGTGTGCATAAATAAATAAATCTTTTTTTAAAAAAAAACTTGCAACTAATAAATAAAATAGTCCTAGAAATTAATGCATGGTATAGTGAACATAGACAACAATATTGTATTATAAACATGAAATTTGCTAAGAGACTAGATGTTAATTATTCCCAACACAAAAATGAAATGATAATTATGTGATGTGATAGAGGTGCTAATTATTGTTACAATGGCAATTATATCACAATATATAAATGTATCAAATCAATATGAACACCTTTAAATTTACAAAATGTTGTATGTCAAATACACTTCAATTAAAATGTTTATTATGAGAAGCACCACCTATATTATTTAATGTTCCAACATCCATGGAAAATGACTGAAGAAGTTATTGAATCAGAATTCCTTTGATAATATACTCCACTAGATAATTTATAAATAGCAGTCATAAGTATAAATGGTCTTCTTTGCAGATATGGTACAATGTAAAGATACATAGAGACACTCTACTAATGATATCATATTCCACAATTTCCTTAAATTTCCAAACAAACCTGCAAGTTTCAGTTTCTCAATTATAGTTCTATGGCTTTCTAATTGAACCTCTAAGTCAATTACCATAAATCCAAGTATGTGTGAATGAGCAAATAAAATATGTGATTAGATGGGGGGAAAATTGTTAATTTGGCATTAGGATGTTTATGGATTCAGATTCTCCATGTCAGAATCAGAAGTGAAAGGATTCTACTATGTGTGAAGCAATACTCAGACTGAAATTCCTAGGCAGCTTCCATTTGATCCTGCAGATTTGTGTTCCACCTGTCTTTACTTGTACCTGTGCTCCCCTATGTGGATTGCATTTACTTATTTGCACCTTTGGTTTCTGGTTGGGTTTGGCCAGAAGGTATCAGCAGGAAATAATTAGGAGAAGGATAAGTGGAAAAGGATATTAGGGAAATTCTTCCCCAGCTTTCTCTAAGGAAATTTATTCAACATGAGTAGGTTGTGTCTCTAAATAAAATCCCATAGTTCATGCTAAAAGGTCTTCCCCTGGTTCCAGAAACTGCTCTTTTGAGTTACCCCTTAAAACCTAGGGATGTTGAGAGTTCCCTACTATGATTACCCTGAAAGTTGGACAGTTGAATCCCTTAAGCCATCTGCATGCTTCTATACTTAGTGTATCAACTAAGCTCACTCCACCCCACCTGATAGAATTTCCTGCCAGGATATGATTGACCTCATTGTTGACTGGGACATGGGAGTAAAATAGAAAGAACAACTTGTGCTCAGCAAAGAATGGGAATGGCCTTATTAGACTAGAGATAAATTTTAAGATGGTGAAAAACAAAGTTGAATCACCAAAAGAGGGCCAGAGGATGGAGCCCACAAATCATGAGGACTTTAGAGTTCAGAATAAAAGAACTTGAAAATGTTTCTGAGTATTATCAGGGCATGTTGAAAATATCATTTAATGATAGGTCTTGTTGCTCAGGGTCAGCTGGTAATAGAAAACACCTACAGTGGGGAGAAAGTTTAAAACCTTCTACACATACTTGGACAAAGACTGATATAAATCTGAGTGGTTTCAATTATGGAGAACTGAATACAGAACATGAGTGAACTGACAGAGAAGGCAATCAAACAATGCATCATCCCAAGCAGGACACCTTTGGAAGTGATAAAATTCCCTGTGATACTTAAGGCAAAATAAAAATGTACACAAAAATTGCCCCCATCAAACACAGGTGTATAGTCAATATACAGATAAACAAAGAATTTCAAGATATCAGACCTGATGGAGCCTCCCTGATGCCAAGGGGTTAAGTCTCAGAGCTCTTACCAGTAAGGCCTGATTTTGATGCCTGGCCAGGGAGCTACCCACATATGGCACAGCAGATCTTTCCTGTCTCACCCACAGCAACCCTAGCAGTGTATTTCAGTAAATCTGCCTGTTCTGTTCCCCAGTCTGTCTTTGGTGACTCCTTTCCCCCCCATCTATAACCTACACCCCAGTTCTTCTACACTAAAAAAAATTAAAAAAAGAAAAGATATCAGACCTGAGTGCTTGAGAAACTGATTACTTTTGGTGAGGATGAAGAAATTAAGCAAGGAAGTCCATGATGTGGAAAGACAGATAAAGAGTCATTTTTGGAGGCAAAGTTGAAAATACTCAGGTATCATGTCATAGAATGAGACCAGATTCATTGTCAGTTGAGGATACAGGATGAGAAACATTGATCAGAATCTTGTCAACATAAAGAAAGAGTCTGCTTTACCAAAGAGATAATTTCCCTGACAGAAATTTCCTCCTTCTTAACTATTTATGCCTGTGAATTATTTCCTCCACTGCAGTCTAAGATCTTTAAGGGTAGCCAGCTTCTGATTCAGTTCTGTAAATCACCAGATGTAGCACATGTTTGTTTATCTAAAAGAGACTAATAAATGTTTGTTGGGCTAAAGACTTGTTTTACTTAGGCAACTTTAATAGCGTATCTATTACTATCTCTGTCCTGCCACGGCTCCGCCATACCTCATTCTTCACCCTAACAATCCTGCTGCTACTCAATCCGGATTGCTGTTTAGAAATAGGAGTTTAAGAACCAAAATCTAGCAAAGGACTGAGCTATGGGAAGATTACTGTGTTGTTTGAAAAAAAAAGTTAGATCATAAATTAACTGTGTTATCCATAAAAGTCTCATCCCTTGTCTAGGCAATTGAATAGGCTGCAGTTTCACCATGGAACTGGCTAAATAGTGGTATATATTTCAATACTGCCTTTTTCTTACTCTTTTTTGAGGAAATGTTTTAGAGATACTGGGAGGTGATAATTTTTTGTACTTTTAAGGAGACGAATAGAGGAAATTTATGTATTATAATAGTTTGATGTGCTGATCAATATTTGACCTCTAGCAAAACAAGTATACTCTAGCTGTCTACTTACTCTCTTGTTTTTAGCAATAAATATGAAATACATGCTGATAGGGCCCTTTGTTAACCGGTTGGCAAAAATATGCCAAGTGTTTGAAATTTTACTAGGTGGAAAACTAGCTCACTATGGATTTTGAGGTCAGGAAATACCAAAATAAATTAATTAAACATTGTCTCTAACCTGACAGAGTTACAAATTCTCATGACAATTTATTTATGAGATTTCTTGCCACAATATTATTTGACAGAAATAAAAATATCTTAAATGCAATAGAATCTTTCTTCGTGTTTCTCTTCTGTCCTCTTTTCTTTTTTCATATTTAAGACATCTATTTTCAAAGTGTGTCAATATTGAATATTCATTAATTTTCAAAGTGCTGGGTTTTTGCCAGTTTAGATTTAGTTGATGTTCCATTACACTCTTGAACAGATTTCATGGTTCTCTAATCAAATTAGCTTACTTCTAAACACAAACATTTGTATAAGACATTTGCCCAAAGCAATTGTGACTTAGCTCCCATCTTATTTTTTAAATAAAAAATTGAACAGCGGGTTATTAAGATCAGCACATCACCTGCTGTGCAAAGAGACCAACACACAAGAGTTGCAGCCAATCTTCCAATAGTACTTCTAACATACACTGTAGATCAGAGAGTTGTTACACCACTAATATTCAAAGCCCCCTGGATTTCAATTATACTTTATTTATTATCGTAGCTGCTCCATCATTTGCAATGCATAGTAATCTTCTGCACATTCACTGCTTCCACCTTAATGGTTGTGAAGTATCTTCTATGATGCATTTTGTCATTTAATATTAGGTTTACTATTCAAAACACAGCTAAATCTTGACAGGCCCCATAAAAACCCATCCTAAATGAACCATTATATTGTATGCTGTCAACGTAGACTAAAAAAATACAGTGCCACTCCACAAAGCTCGTAGAAGCAGCAGAAAACAGTGAGCAAAGTAACTCCCAAAAAGGATACTGCAACTACAAATCATGCACTTGACAAGACATATCCCCTATCAGGATATGGGGTGAGGGTAACTGGGGAAATTGCAACAATTAATTAAAATTCATTTTAGTTCATGGAGTAGTTTTTCAGTTCTTATGGGGATTAAATTTTGAACAGCATGTGTATCCCGCTGTCTACAAGTTCAGCCAATGCAGAGGGAGAACCAGACTCTTACACATGACATTAACAAGTCAGACTGTGAGGCACAGTGTCACAAAAGCATGAACAGTTCTGTATGGCAGTACCAAGGAGGTTAACTGAACCCTGAGACTCTTTGTAAGAGATACAGTCTTGATTCCCAGGGACTATTAACCTTTTCAAGGGCTCTAAAATAAAGCACGATGAACCTACTATGTTGGAGTCATGGGAAGCAACAAGTTCTGGGACTTCTGTCATGTGACAAGTTCCCCCCAGTTGCAATTTCAAATTACCTTAAATGTGAAAAATAAGCAGATTCCTCTGACCTGTCCAAGAACTGCTCTGAAACCCCAGAGTCTATATTTTTAGCAAGTAGCTGTTAAAGCACATGGTAGATAACCAGGTATTAAAGACACAATTGTACAGCTGTAACCTACCCGAGGTTGGGGGCCTGCCACCTAACATCAGCATTATGATATGGTTCTATTCCTCACTATGCCTGTCTGATTGAAAATTATCCCCTTATCTCTCACCCCTCAGCAACACCTTTTGTGCTCAATTTAGCAGCTGTGTCACTGAAGTACAAGAACTACTTGCTGTTTCAACTCTCTTCCAACCAGGATCTTATCCTGGTGGGGAATTCACATGTTCAACCAAAAGGAGGCACCACACTGCCACTCTGGAAATTTTTGGATATTTTTATTACTAAGTGCATAATTATGGACTTAGTCAATCTTATTTTCCATAACAATGAGTGAATTCAAAGATTAACAGTATACAAATAAATATAATTGTGAAATATATGATATATAACCTATCACATAGTAGACAGAAACTAAGTAGAGCTCTGTACTTTATGCCTATATATGTAATAAACACCCAATTTTTAATAAAGAGAAAATTAAGGAAATTTAAAAGCATCCCTGAGTGATCCTTTCCAGTTGAAGTCTTTACCTCCATCCTATATTCACCAGTACTTTGATTTTTAGAATTATTCTTAATTTTATTTACTTTTCTTAAGCAATAAAATATTAAGTGTTGCTTATATATGAACTTATATACATATTATTTACTAAATTTGTTTTCTAATGTGCTAAAAATTGAAATTCATTTCTGTTCATAGTTAAACTATAATACACTCACTTTTATAATTGTGTAGTAATACATTGCATACATATACACAAGGAAGCTAAGACAATTTGGTGAGCCCAGATAGAATTCTAAAAGCAAAAACATAAATATCAAATGTAACTAATTAAAGTTAATGATAATCATTGAAAATAATGTTAATTAAAAGTAATGTTTAACAGAGTATTTGAGGAATAAACCAAAAATGTGTAATCTAAAAGTTATTTTAACAAAAATTATACAAAATACATAGAGGAAAATGCTGTGAAATCTACAGGCAATGAACGATAGAATAAAGAACTGTAACTCTAATAATATACTTAGAAAAAGAAAAACTGTCACTGGGGGAGAGAGAAAATATCTTAAATGGAGAGTTTAAAAAAATATAAAAAAAATAGAAATGAATATTCAGGTGAACATGTAAGCCACGTGTTTAGATCTATGATGCAGAACAAACAAAAATTTTACCAGCAATAGAAACTTATGAAGGGAAATACTAGAAGACATATTTAGAAACAAAGAAAATTACCCCAGAAGGACAATCTGAGTAGTGAGAAGGAATGGTGAAAAATGTTTTGGTAGCTATTTGGGTAATTTAAGTAAGCACAACATATAAAATAACAACAATGCTTAATTTATAAGATAGAAAGATTTATGTCCTACACAAGTTCCATATACATGTGATAAGAAAATAACTAGGGCCTCCCTGGTGGCCTAGGGGTTAAGTTTCAGCGCTATCACTGATGAGACCTGACTTGAATCCCTGGCCAGGGAGACCCACACCTGGTGCAGCAAACCTCTGCTGTCTCACCCGCTGCTGCTCCCCTTAGAAGCATACTTCAGTAGACAGGCCTGTTCTGCTCCCCACTCTGTCTCTGGCGAATCCTCTCATACCTTACGACTCTGGTTTATACACCAGTCCTTGTGTGCATAAGTAAAAAAAAAAAAAAAAAAAAAAAAAACACCTTAAAAGAAAAATTTGGCCTTGCTGCCTGGATATTTTACATTGAAACAACCCTCCTCAAACCCAGAATCTGGACTTTCCTTTTCTCTTTGTGAAATATTATTGGTTTGCAACACTGTATATGCTCTAGAAGTACAGGTTACACCTCTTCAAGTGTATGTCACCACATCACACCCACAACCAGAGTGCCAATAACTCTCTCCCACAGACCATTAGACCTACTCCACCCCTTACTCCCAGCCCCTTACCACCTTCCCTTCTCATAAGCTCAATTCTAGATATTTAGATAAGCTTACAATTCCCAGCACAATTTCCCACTGTGTTCCCCCAACCCAGGGCATATTTTAAAATAAGCACTTAGAGGGGCCTCCCTGGTGGTGCAGGGGTTAGGTCTCAGCACTGTCACGCTGTTGCCATGGCCTGAGTTGCATCCTGGCCAGGGAGCAACCCACATGGCACAGCGGCGGACCTCTCCTGTCTCGCCAGCTGCTCCACTCAGCAGTGTATTTCAGTAGATCCACTTGTTCTGCAACCCGCTCTGTGTCTAGTGAATCCTCTCACCCAACATCCCTGCATCTTGGCCTAGACCCCAGTTCTTGTGTGCATAAATATGAAAAAAAAAAATCTTAAAAAAACAAAATAAGGGTTTCCCCTGGTGGCGCAGGCAATTGAGCGCAGCGCTGTGAAGCTGTCCGCAGCCTCTGCAGCACCGGTTCGATACCAGCCAGCCAGCAAGGGTCCCACATGGTGTGGCAGACCTCTCCTGTCCCACCCGCTGCTCCCCTCAGCAGTGTATTTCGTCAGTCTGCCTGTTCTGTTCCCCTCTCTGCCTCTGGTGAATCCTCCTCATCTTCTCGTGCATCTGGTCTGTACCCTGGTTCTTGTATAAATAAATAAATAAATCTTAAAAAAAAAAAGCAAAACAAGCACTTAGAGGTGAGCCCAAGAAAAGTTAGTGTACTCTGTTCCTTGAAAGTAACAGGTGCTTACTGCCCTGCCCTCTATCTTTGTTTCTCATTGCCTGGGATGGAGGACTCATTTCCTCTGGCTCACTGTGCTCATCTTTCAGTTTTGGGGTGTATGTAAATAATAAATTTTGTACTTTCTTCTTTATGTGTTAATGTATTGAAACTAAGTCTTCTATCAAAATGACCTAGGGGGTTCACATCACCAAAGTGTGAGAGTGGATGCTGAGAAGCAACCTTCAACCCTACATGGGTGACATGCCTCTTCTCAGTAGGTCATAACTGACAACATTCTTAACTGAAAACACTAGCTATTTTGTCCCCCACCACATGCAACACAGCATATGCAGAGATGTGGTTAGTAGTCAAAGGTTCTTCCACCCTTGTATTATTTACAAGATTTAATTTAAATTCTAAATTATCTCTTTAATTGTTATGGCAAATTTCCAAACTAAAGTTGGCTTAAGTAATAATAGTAATAATAATAATAAAGAAAATAGTAGTAACAACAGCATCAGAAATAATCCCCAGAAGTGAAATAAAATAGAACAAAAAGTATGCAAACTGAAAATAAAAGTACAGTGGCCCATTAAGAATTAAAAACAAGGATAGATTAGAATTAAACATAAGAAATCAGATGAATGTTATTTCAATCAGCTACTACTCAAAATTTTACAACTTTTTTAAGTAAAGGAGTGAAAAATATTTTACCAGAAAACACTTAATAAAAGAATGCTGACATAGAATCACAGCAGTAGAGATATTAAATCTGAATGTGCTAATGTAAAGGATAGATTCACCAAAATCAAAACCAATTCTATGCATTCAAAGTCACAACGTAAGCTCAAAATAGAAAAGGCCAAAATTGATGAAATGAAAGAAAATTTACTTGATTTATAGGTTTAGTGAGATGATTTGACATTTTTCTTCCAATAATCGATGTTTGAAACAAACCAAAAATTAATAATAGTCAACGATGTAATTACGTCTCTTGGTATAACAGGCATGTATGAAATTGGCACTAGTGGTCCTCTTCAGCATGTGCGGCGCATTCATAACAATTGACAAATTGTCAAGACAAACGCCAAGTCCAGTGTCATTATATACCATGATCTTTGATAACAGACAATGGAAGTGAGAGTCTTCATACTCAATACAGTAAGTGTCAGCAACATTAGGACAACAACAAATCTTAAAGGGAAGGCTTATTTTGGATAGTTTAGAACATTTCCATATAGCAGTCAATAAATTAATCATAATAAAATTTGAGAAGACCTAGAAATCAATAAAAATTAAAAACATTGTCTGTAGAATCCTGTGGGTCGGAGCTAATATAGCTTTCTAAATAAAACTAAAAGCTTAAATGCTTCTACTAAGAAAGGGGAAACAGCAAAAGGTAATTAATAAAATACATATCTTAAGTATTTTTTTACATAGCATTGCATATTTAGACTTGTGTATTGATGTCAGTTTCTGGCTTATGATCTCAAACTCTTCATCCTCACTAGACATAATTCATACTCAAAGTATTTCCTGCTTACCTACAATGACATATGGACTTAATCACCACCTCCTGCTGGACTTCACAGCCCAGGCTTCACATAGTTTTACATATCTCTTTATAAATCAAGTAAATTAGTGCAATTTGTGCAATGTATTCTGTTCTTCTCAGAGACTGGTATCCGTCCTATTCTCTTGAACCTTAATAATCTTGACCCTTAATATCCCTTACCACATCGTAGAAAAGAAACATATTCTAGTGGACATGAGAAAATCAGGAAATGCACCAGCTAAACGTATAATATATGTATTCCGTCTCCTGAAGTGAGCTGAGTCCTTTACATTGAGACATTTTCTTCACAGTGATGAGAAAGAACATCTTTCCTAGTTTTGAAGAAAACATAGCCACCCCGCATGAGATCACTGCGTGTGTAGCTTAGGCTTAATTCAGAACCAGAACTGTCACATCTCTACATTTCCATCAAGCATGTCATTTTTATGCTAGCAAATTCTTGTTCCCCATGGTGGACAAGGTGGTGAGAGATCTTATCTTTCTTTTTTTCCCCAATTTTCAGAGGAAATAAAACTACTGACCAGCCAGTGTAAAAACACCGATCATTCCGCTTTGTCACTGAATATAGGAACTCATCCTGCCTTCTTAAACTGAACTGGAATAAAGCTCCTATATTAAGCAGTTCCAGAAAGTCCTGTGTAACTCTCTCTAAAATGAATTTACCTTAAGATAATGTCATCCTTTGTTCAAGATAAATGTTGCATTCTACCTCTTCATAAATTTCAGATGAGGAAATTTTATTGCATTAAGCAATCACATGTGCTAACCATTTAGATTAACCTTGAGATAATATATTATATATAAACAAAAGAAGAGTCCTTCCTACCAGCTCCAGGTCAGGGTCTGCATCATCTTTAGAATCCCACATGCATTCAATTGTTTACATCTCAAAGAAACCCTATAGTGTGGGTTCTGTTATCTGCATTTTGCAGATGAGGAAACTGAAGCAAAGAATGGTTAAGTAATTTGCCAAAGGCAAGTGGAAAGTGAAAGAGTTAAGATTTTAATTCAGATACCTTGGCTACAGAGCTCATATGTTGAACCTCATTGCTTCTATCACCATCTTGAGTTTCTGTGGGCCTCCTACAAGTCAATAACAAAATATGGACATTTAACATTTATAACATACATTAACATTTATAACATTCATCCAATATTGTTATCATCATTTTGTATCACCCACTTCCTTCATTACTGTATTTTCATTCTTAACCATAATATGCCTCTTTTTACAGGGGACCTCTTGATATCAGGAATACAATCATTGAGAATTAAGAGTCATCACTGTGCAAATCACTATGTTTTATTGATTCTTTTAACTGTGTTCTGAACACTATATGAATAAAGACTTGAGTCTTGGAATTACATTACTTAATTTCAAACACTGCTCTAAACATTTGAGCAATATTTCAGGGCATAATAGACTCACTGAGCAACAATTTCCTCTTTTGTAAAATAATGATATTAATAGTACTGATACCACAGAGTTGTGATGAATAAATTAGACAACCTATAGGAAAAAAGCTCAATAAATTTTATGTGACTCATTAAGCAGCCAACAGTAAAAAATTAATAGCTTAGGAATGCAATTGGTGAATGATTTGCAAAGAATACATGATGACAAATATTTCAGAAAATAATTCACATTAAAGTGATTTACTGTTTAAATTTATTTTAGGTCATCTAACCTAAACTCATATATTCATCTGAAGTACATTTATTGTAGGAAGCCAGTATGATTTTCTCATTTGTTAGGTTTCAGACACCATAGTTCAGTGTTTTATACATCTTAATGTACTCAGGAAAACCCAAGAGAAACTGGTGAAAGTTCAGAGGAAACAAATGCAATAAAAGAAATTAACTCTTAAAAAAGTACCAAGGAAAGTGGGTTTATTGAATCAGTATCACCCTGATTCTGCCCTTTGATTCTGGTGAGGCTTTAATACAGATACAAAAGAATGAAGTGTACAAATATTACAAATACCATGTGAGAAGACTAGAACCAGGAAGCACTATAAACTTCCCAATGATACTGCATCTATATAATTTACAATGCATTATCTAAGAAATTGCAGTAGCTCTGCCAAACTGATCCACTGTAATTTGCAGTGTTCTATAAACATAAATTGAGCCAGAGGCAAATATATGCTGTAGCAATATTATAAACATCTGTCTGTGTTTTGAAGATTTCTTCCCGAATAAAAGTATCACTTAGAGGTGCATTTACTAACAGACATTTTAAATAATTGTTAACTTTACAAATTAAGAGTAAAGCCTAACCTACCATGAATTTCAAATAGATCTGACTTTTTTGGGTTGTGGGTGTTTTGATGGTGGGTGTGGTATGGTAACATACATTTGATGAGATGTGACCCTAGTCCATAAGTTATTTACAGTGTTGTAAATGCTGCCATTTACAACAAATGCTACCGTGATAATAAATAAATATTAAAAATTTCAATGTTTAAGCAGAAATAGATTTTGAATTTTATACTTCAGAAAAGATCATGTCTTAGCACTTGCAGTTGTTAGACTGGACCTGCATTATGTAATGAGGGTTTGTAGTACAAAATGATATTGGTAAATTGCTTGCCTTTTCCTCAGGGCACTGGAAGTCAGATATTTGGGGGATACTTTGTCTTTTCCCAACATTCTTCTTTTAAAATATCTAAATATTATAAATGTTTTATCATGTCTTGATCAATATTCATTTGCCTTGATCACATTCGTCTATTTGACTTTGCAGTTTTCCTTTTACATTTTTGAGAGGTTAAAATTTGTATTTTTTTTTATGATGTGATTGAGATCCACTTGGGAATTATTTTTAGACTTTAGTGTAAATAAATAGAGAAATGTGGAGTGGAATAGGAGAAACAAAATACAAAGTACACAAATGGGGTGAAATATAATTCTCAGATTGCAGTTAAAGTTATTCTGTTTAATCTTATAAATGTTAACAAAAAGATTAGTATAAAGAAATAGTCTAAATCAGTATCACTTAGATTATTACTCAAACTTTCTTGGCACTTATGGATATAAACAACAATCTAAGTTATGCTCATAGAAATTATATATATACATGTATAATATGTATATGTGAATGTAGGCTTGAAAAATAATATAAATATCCCCAATAATTTAGCACTATGCTTCATAATATTAATATTACCAAAATATGGCATATTTGAGAATTCCTTATATTTAATCATAAATTATCACTTGTAATCATCATCTATGCGGAAATAATAAATATACATATATATAGCCACCTAATAAATGTTTTAACATATAAAGCACATAAGGGAATTTTTATTTCAAGTTACAGTTAGGATTCTCACCTGTACTTGCAGGCATTATAGTGTATCAACCTATAAGATATTAACAAAAATCCAGATGACATATTCCTATGACTACTATCTTCGTGCCTACTAAACACAATGGTATATTATAACTAAATCAAAATTATTCACAAGCAAAAATTAAAATGAATTATATGTTTGCTCTATCAACATTGCAAATGGCTGGGACAACTGAAGAAATATTTGACTCTAAATCCAAAGCCAACCTTTGCAGAAGGCAGATACAATTCAGAATTATCTCTTCTTTGTGTCCTTCTCTAGATCATATTACTCTCTTCTTCTTTTCCTAAGCAATTCTATACAAAAGTTATCAGGTAGGACACAAAAAAGGGTCTAGAATGGTTGAGGGTATAACTCCAGATGAGGTGTCAGAGTCTAAGCAAGGTAAGGAGAAAGTCTACCCGGAGGGTGGTTAGCATGGGAAATCAGAGTCACACGGGGATGACTCCTTAGAAGGGAAGCCTGGCATAGGACCTCAGTTCAGGGGAGGACACTCATGCAGGTGAAGAAGTTGGCATAAGCACTCAGAGCCTAAGTGGGTGAGGGTGGTTTGTTGTGAAGCACTTGTCTAGGGTGGGGTGACAAAGTGAGAGGTTAGGAGAGCATCTGGTTGAGAGTAAGAAAGGAAGTGAGGGTACATGTAAAATCAAAAAAGTTTCTCCCATAGAGCCAGTCCTGTTCTCTTTGGTTAATTTTTACACGATAGACTTCATTTCCATTTTTATTACAAAATGTGTCTTTTTTCACTCCTTTAATACTACAAACATCCGCAAAGGTTTACTTACAAAGGACAAGTTAAGGAATAGGTAAGTGATTCAAGAAGGGACCAAAAGACCAAAGTCTGCTCTTTTTTTTTTTTTTTTAAAGATTTATTTATTTATTTATTTATTTATTTATTTATTTATTTATTTATTTATACAAGCACTGGGTACAGTCAGAGGTGCGGGAGGGTGAGAGAATTCACCAGAGCCAGAGCAGAGAGTAGAACAGGCAGAGTGATGAAGTACACTGCTGAGGGGAGCAGCGGGCGGCAGGAGAGGACTGCGCGCCATGTGGGGCCCTCACCGGCTGCCGGGGATCGAACCGCCACTGCAGAGGCTGCGGGCAGCTTCGCAACACAGTGCTCAACCGCTGTGCCACCAGGGCAGGCCCCAAAGTCTGCTCTTTTAATTTGTGTTTATTCTTTGATTCTGATGAACTACTCCAGTCTCCCTTTATAGTTTCCCATTCATATAATTGAAAGATATGTGTTTTCTTTCTTAACCTGTGTAAATGTTAAGGAGTCATAATTTCCTTGGCTAGATCAATATACACTATACAGAATACATAGTCTTGGGGAACATTTTGCAATTGTGGATATTAGCACCATATTGACTCTGGATTGATTAAGCATTTTGTCTAAAATCCAGGAACCAGTCAATTCTCAATGTCATTGATGTACTTTCCTAGATTCCATAACTTTGTGGAATGAGATAAAGAACTTTAGTTCATAGAAATAGTGAGAAATGATTTATACTTTTGTTCCTGGAACTATTTTTCTCCAATCTCCTTTCTATATTAAATCCAATTAATATGGATTATACAAACCGCATGGGTTTTTTATCAAAAACAATTATTTGACAATTGATTTTTCCTCTTTTTTACATTAGTGATTTTCCATATTAGTGCTATAGCACTTCTAATTTATGTTTAAAGTTGAGTACCTATAAATAATGGCTTAGATATTTCAGGCCATTAGAATAGAAATGTCCTGGATTTGCAATTACATCATGCCAAGTACTTTCTGGAGCATTTGCCAGATGGCAACCCATAAGCAAGGTCCAGCCCACCAAGACACGTGGTTGGTGGGGTCGACAAAGTCTTTAATTAAAACCTGAATTGGTTTTCAGATATAGGAGACGAGACGTGATCTCCAACACAGGCCCCTCTTCTGCTTATGCCCCTGTCCCAGATAGAATTTATACATTTATGCATTAGACTAACTCTTGTAAGTTTTAGAGTTTGCTCATGACTTAACACAACTGCCAAAGTGACAAAAGTTAATAAATTATAGGAAATTAAACATGCTATTAAGATGATTTGAGTAATTTGAAACTATATATTTTCAAGCATCCCTGCAAGTAGGTGACAATTAAGTTTCCTGACTACTGAATCACAAAAGAAAACCGGGGTATGAGAAAATAATATGATTCTATGTTACCTTGTCAAACATCTATCTTCACTCCTTAGGAAGGTATTGACATATTTCAGCCAATAAGATTGTTATTAAAGCAAAAGGTGAATCTCATTATCCCCAAGTCAAAATTAGTGGCAAATGCAAGACATTCCATTCCCAAATAATATCTGCTAAAAGAAACAGAGCTGACACGATATAATTTGATTCATAGAGTCTTAATTACAGGATACAAAATGTTCTGTAAATGAACCATTATGCATTTTCCATTTTGTTAGTTAAGTCAGTGAATAAATACTTCAAACTGAGCACATTTTTAGTTAAAGCACAAGTTACATTTGCTTAAAAATAGTATCATCTAAAGAGTAATGCACTGTTTTGGAAGTCCTGAATCCTAAGCTCTTTCAGTTCTATGAACGTCCTATGTGGTAACAGACAAGGCACCCCTCAGCCCATGAAGACCAATACCTGCTTCAGATTGATACAACTGATTATACAGATTAAAAATACTGATTATAAAGGACATTGGGCATTTTGGGAACAAAGGAAAGATAAAACTAAATGTTTTTATTGTATTGCCATAAATTCCATTACATTTTTGTTGATATATTCTCAATGACAGATTCGTGCAATGAATTGTTAGTTGGAAAGGTGATGTTCACGCTAAAATTCCACTCATTTGCTACATTAACCACCCATAAGCAACTTAATTTTTCTGTAATTTGTACATTCTTTGAGTTCTGTTATGTTATTAAAGAGGAAAAATATTTTCCATGATTAATAATACCTTCTATAAATCCTATCCCATACATGTCCCTTCAAAATAAAAGAAAAAATAAGCCTCCCCAGACTAGGTATATTCAAGATGAGATTCCTCAAATATCCATAACGCTGCATCGGGAACACACCAGCACGTCCACAGGGACACCTGAGAAACGGGTCGTGGAGCAGGTTTGCAAGGCAAGACTCTGTTGCTCAGTGAGCAGCCTTCTTGCTATTTATTAGCAGTGAAAAACAAGTATTACTGATTATGTGAAAATGGCAGAAGGAGTAGGGTCCAGGGGATACAAAGGGTAATCAACTTTATGGGGAACTGAAGGGGAAATATTGCCATGTATGCAGTGAAGACTCCTGTGCAGGTATTTGATGTAAACTTTGAGCTACTCCCAGACCAACTCACACTATGGCCACACAATCAGCCAACAGCTACCTAGGTATCCCCAGCTGCCTCGTGATGTGGGCCATTGTCTTAAGGCAGTCATGCAAGAGTGCCTTATCCAAATCTCCCCCCCCACACACACACACACACATACACACAGGTGCATGGAGAGGCCATATACACACAGTTGCAGAGGCCCCAAGCAGTAGAAAGGCCACACCATAAAAACATACCTTTACCTTTTTATTTACCACATGAAATGGTATAGGCCACAACACAAACATTATGATTTTAAATGACTGGAAGTGGAAAATAGTGTTTTCCCAAAAAAAAAGTAAACAAAAGCCTTAAAATATAAACATCCAGATAAATATCAATAATTTACATGCTGAGGAAAGTGGCTATATTCAGATTTCAAAATGCGGTGTCCATGAAGCTCTCCTTTGTACTAAACACCCTACCTCAGCTCACCATCAGGGCTAATCATAAATAGTTGCAACTGCTGAGGATCTGAACCTTATATTTTCTGAAAAGGCCTTGCTTTTTGCCTTTTTTCTTTTTTCTTGGTTAATCCCAATAAAAATAATTAACATTGCATGTCATAAATACACAAGCACAGGGACAGAATTAATATTAAATTGCTCAAGGCATATATTGCATTATAAAACGATGGAAGCCATGCTATACCATAACACACACTCATGTTATTATTAACAGAAGAGAGTAATAATCCTGTCAATGTTGGAGTCATGGATATTTTAAGCTATCATTTGATGTGTACATGTGAATAAACTCTTAAGAGAAAATGAGGAAAGGAAAATAATTTAGTAGTGATAGAAAATAATAATCAGTTCGGCAAGAGGATCAAGCTGAGCACAAATTTAAGTCAGTACAGCAAGAGGATCAAGCTGAGTATAAATTTAAGTCACTCAATTCTTCCCTTTGCCTCCTCACTCTTTTTCTTTTAATTTATATTCATGGATTAAGAGTCCTCCAAAAATCATGTAATCAAAGCCAGGATAAGATAATATAATCAAGATAATGCCAATAGCCAGTATCCAGCAATGAAATCTACCCAGAAATATATTCACTGTTTCATCATGTCAACTCATGAAATGGCTTTCCCATTGTCACCTCTGAGGACTCTCTTTGTAACATCAGAATTTAAGGATACCAGTTCATGTTCTCACTTTCATGCTCATACTTTCTCTGATCTCTCTTGGGGGCTCAACTGTGTCCTTCTCAAAATCCACATGCTTAAGTTGTAACCTGTAGTATCACAGAATATAACCATACTTGATAATAAGTTCTTTAAAGAGGCTATTAAAAATGAAGTCTTTAGGGTGAGTCCTAATCCCATAAGTAGATAGGACATAAAGACACAAAGAGAGAAAGGACCCTGTGAACATACACCAGGAAAGTAACCATCTACAAGTCAAGCAGAGAGGCTTCAGAAAAAAATAAAATCTGCTTATAGTTTGATCTCAGACTTCTATTCTCCAAAATTGTGAGGGGTGAAATTTTTATTATTTGAGTCACTCTACCTATGGCATTTTCTTACATTAGCCCTAAAAAATAAAAAAATATCATACAGCCAAGTCTGGGGTTGTGTTTCTGTGTGCACTTACTGGTGTAATAAGATATCTATTAAAGCAGAGGCAATAAGTTTAAACATTGCTTTGAAACGTCCTTAGAAACTTTGTGAAGTACACTCACTGACTTGAAACAGGCTTTCTATGAAATACTCTTCTCAGGTAAACTGAAAGAATAAAAAACTATTGTTTTATGGGGGAGGGAGTATTTCTGGCACCTTAACAAATGTTGCCTCTCCACTTAGGAAACAGAGGTAATGAATCGGGAGTAGCTGAACAAGTATCTAGGTAAGTCTTCTGGTTAGGAAAAGATCAACATCTTTATTTTCTCTTCCATACACTTAATATAGTGAGGTCAATGATTGTAGCTCAATGAAAGCCCAGTTGCAGGGAAGATCAAGGTAGCCCTGAAAATAAACAATGCCATGAAGAGTATTGGCTTGTGCACTACAGGTGCCTTAATGTTTGAAAGGAGGGGTGGCTGGGGTGAAGGGGTGCTGATTCTAATGCAGTATGTAGTTAAAAGGTCTTTCTGAATCCAATCATTCAGGCACATAATTTGCTTTGAAAAAAAACTTCCAACATGCAGTTCTTACACTAATATTAGAGTTCTATCATTGGAACTCAAGTGCTGAGCACCTCCACTGCCAGCGTAGGGATAGATCTAAGCAAGGATATAGGGGGGTAGAAATCCTCAGCAGAAACATAGGCAGCAAGAAACAGGGGGAAATATAATAAAATAGTTTGAGGCTCCATTGGCAGCAGGATACCCAGTACCAACCCTATCCACTATAACTCACAGTAATAAGACAAATGGCCTGTAAGTGAAAGACAATGGATTTCTTTTAAAATAGACATATGGGGGACTCAGCTGTTAAAGACAGCACTATCAAGCTATCACTAGCCGTTGCAGCATGAGTTTGAGCCCCAGCTGACCAGGAAGACAACTCATATGGCGCAGCAGTTCTCTCCTGTCTTACCTGCTGCTCCCCTCAGCAGTGGATTTCAGTATATCCACCTGTTCTGCTCTCCACTCTGTCTGTGGCGGATCGTCTCACCTCCCACTTACCTCTAGCCTACACCCCAGTTCTTGTATGAATAAATAGATAAATCTTTAAAAAATAAATAAGATATGTGGATTATTAAGAGATGAATTAACAAAATAAGATGGGCCATATTTGAACCCCAAGCTACTAGTTAAGTCAAAACTGCACATAGAGACTAGTACTATCTGTATCCTAGTCATCCAAACTAAAATCTTAGGTCCATTTGTCATGTTTCCCTTCCATAACTCTTTCCTCTCTCTATGTATGGCAACACAGTTTTACACATAAGCATCAATTTTCCGATTTTTATTCCATAGTTTCAAATTATTTCAAATTAATTCAAGTTATACCTTTTTTATATTCCTATAAACACCAAGAACCTAAGCTCCATCATCTAGCTATTCTATGTATTATCAAATTAGCAGTTTCCATCCTTTCATGTCCTTAGCACAATTTATTTCTCATTCCAATCTCATCTATAAAATATTATTGACTTTGCATATTGTTAATATTAACTTTAATATTTAATCATAAAATATGCAATGGAAATGATATCTTTGAAATTCCAATTCTACTACTTATTAATTTGGATGATATTAAACAAATATTTGAATAGTTATGAACCTTAGTTTTCTCAATAATTCTTCCATAATTATTCACTAAATCCCTATTATGAGGTAGACAATGCTCTTAATATGGAAGATAAAGTAGTGAATGATACAGACAAACCTCTTTCAGAGAGTCTGTATTTTGGCATTCAAAAAAAAAAAAACCTTAAATGAAAATTAACATACAAAAGTGAGGAAAACCAAATGAACATCCCATGATAGTTACAAACATTTAATGATAAAATTTGAAAAAAGCATTTACATAGTATCTGACACCATGCAGTAGATTAGTAAAAACCAAATTTACCTTCAGGATGAACAGAATGATATGGTAAGACTTGTGTCTTATGGCAGGAATGTGTTCCTTTCCTTGGGAAAGACTCTAAATCACCACTAGCCATGAAAATATTAAATTGAGATGGGAAGTCCAGATGTAGTGTCCTGAGCTTGAGGATACGAAAGAAAGATGCTCAAAATGCCCACTGACCAGAAATCAAATAAAATTTACAAGCACAATTCTATCCATCTATTCACATATTGCTATCTTCCTTGTGTGTGTTTTTTTTTTTTTTTTGTTTTTTGGAAATGTTATACGCGGAGAAAAATCTTTAAAACATTAGTAATTCTAATATGCTTTGTGATTCCACTTTTTCAAATAGAAAAACAGCTTATTTCAATTTCAATGTAACATAGAAAAACAAAATGCTGTATTTGTAGCAGCCCTCCTGCATGCCTGTGACGATGCAGGTGTTTCTCTTCACCAACCTTCTCCCTTTGCAAAGTGGCAGAGGCTGCTCTCCTCCCAAGACTCCCACCTGTGTCTATGCAGGCCTCTCTTTTAACAAGCCTGTTCCTTTCAGAGGCGGCTGTTTCTGCCCACTTGTGTCTGCAAGCGGCCTTTACATCCTTTCCCTTTTTATAATAAACATCCCCATATATATTAGATATAATGTATATAATGTATATATAATATATATAATAAACATATATATATATAGTTCCTCCAGGTCTTTGTATGGAAAAGCTCAGTTTCATATTATTCCTCATACTTCACTGTTTTTTCTCATATGCATTTTTTTTAAAGATTTATTTATTTATTTATACAAGCACTGGATACAGTCAGAAGCACAGGAGGGTGAGAGAATTCACCAGAGCCAGAGCAGGGAACTGAACAGCAGACTGACAAAATACACTGCTGAGGGGAGCAGCGGTGGTCTGCCTGCCATGTGGGACCCCCGCCGGTGGCGGGGTTTGAACCCGTGCTGCAGAGGCTGCGGACAGCTTCTCAGCCCAGTGCTCAACTGCTGCGCCACCAGGGGAGGCCCTCATATGCATTGATTACTCAACTTTCCACCTCTCTTACTCTCCATGTCACTTCTAAATATAAGTTCCTCATTAGTTGTGAGATTCTAGCACTAATCACCAGTTTTATATCCTGCAAAAAAATAAGGAGCTAATTACCTCTCAATGCCTATATTCAATTTCTAAGGTATCTAGGGTTAACATAATTTATTGTCATAATTTTGGCTCATTCGAAAATTTTATATTTTGGTTACACAATGTTATGCTTAAATTTAAGATCTCCTTTGCTTTGTGTAGCATTTTGATAATAGGTTTCAAAAACACTTGGCAATAGTACATCACCATCACTGATTTGAGAAGACAATCTACTTGTATCAGGCTACCTACAAGTTTACATATGAAGCATTATTCTTTGGTTACTTTTGGAATATTTTTACTTTAGAATGTCAGATTTTTTTCATAATGACCAACACTCCTACTTTGTTTCAAAATGCATTAATTATTCTCATGTGTTATTAAGTGGAAAATCGGCTAATTCCAAAATAGAAATCAGACAAATGAGATTCATGTGCACTCTGATTGTGATCATCAAATCTAATGAATCTCCTTTTCATTGACACAGTGTGGTCAGTGAGTTTAGGTTTAAATGTATTAATACAAAAGTCATTGTGCTATTAAAAAAGACCACAATACATAAAGCATTGTTTAAAAGAAATATACTGGTTAACAGAGGGTCCTACCAATTCACCTTTTATAATGGCAAGAAATCTTTAAATGATCTTCAAAGAATGATTTCAAAATCATTTCTCTTGATACTGCTCTAAATCTGACTTGAAATTATACTGCCTTAAAGGGATTCTTAAAGAGTCAAGTGATTTCAATGTTGAAATTTCCCAAATATAAAAAAAAAAATTAAACCATTCCTTATCTTTTATTGCCTTATATCTGATACCATGGTAGTTAATTAAGCATAACTTCTAAGAATAATGCAATCTTTTAAAAGTCTTTATAGATTAAATTTATCTAGTGATTAATCATATTCATAATTCATCTTTTTAAAAGCACATTGATTATAAGACATAAAAAAACTAAAATTATTTCTTTAAAATCTTTAAGTTTAGACAAGACATTTATCTGGGTAGTGCCAATAGCTTACTTAGCATTGAAATTTTATAATGAGTAAAATCTGGCTCCATTTATCCATCTTTTCCTCTCCTGAAGACCATTAAAGGGGAATACATTGCAATTTAAGTACAGAATGAGTGTGATTTTAGACTGGGCTTATCAAATGAAGAAATTAGGATCAGTGCCCTTGCTGGGAGCTTTCTCTCCTTGATCACTGCCTCTTCCTGAAATCTTCATTATTGAATAAGCTGCACCAATCTGCCAATGACTTTCTAATGAAAATAGGGATAACAGCAGTATCAAGGTATACATATCTTATTCAGTTAAGCTCCCCATCCCAAAATTAAAATTTCACATGGAGAAAGCTTAGAGAAGACACTGTTTTTTGAATTAACTTTTGTC
Source organism: Talpa occidentalis (assembly GCF_014898055.3). Classification (NCBI taxonomy): domain Eukaryota; kingdom Metazoa; phylum Chordata; class Mammalia; order Eulipotyphla; family Talpidae; genus Talpa; species Talpa occidentalis. Next base: position 134,155,417 of record NW_023602073.1, on the reverse strand, counting down.
AGTTCTCCATAATTTAAAGCTGCTTCTTAGGCAAAATCTTAGGAATTCTCACAGCAATTCCATTTAATAGATACACCCATTCAGCACAGGTGCAAAAATTATTCCTTTCATTTTGTAACCACCTTCAAAATAATACAATATCTTTATTTTTTCACAATAGAGAATGGCTCCCGACCATAGTTTTCCCATCAAAAGGACACTTTTCATCCCCCATACTCCACTGCAGGCTCCCTCCAACTTTCGCCTCCATCCTGGGTATCTCAGATCTACAGTCTGCTTTCAAGCGTCAGTCTTACAGTTTGTCTGATCCTCTGTTTGGTTTCTTTACATTCCACATATCAATGAAACCATCCCGTATTTATTTTTTGTCTTCTCACTCACTTCACTTACTCACTCACTTCACTCACTCACTTCTGTAGGGTAAAGAAAATGTCAGGCTTTTCTGCCCTTCCGCCATCAGGATAGATGATGGATCCTTGTCCTGAATGCATGCCTGATGGCGGGCACCTGGAATAGGGTGTGGGCATAGGTCGATGGGGTTCAGCTGAGCTAAGACTGTGCTTTTAAGGGCGGCGTTACGGGGACGCTAGCAGCAGCAGCAGCAGCAGCAGCAGCAGCAGCAGCAGCAGCAGCAGCAGCAGCAGCAGCAGCAGCAGCAGCCGCCGCAGCCGAAGCAGAAGCCGAAAGAGAAGCCGAGAAGCAGCAGAACGAACGCTAGAGAGCCCAGATAGAGTGAAGACTTGCTGGGGGCTGGGAGGCCTGCCAGCCTCCCGGCCCCCCAGCCAGCACCCCTGCCTGCCATATGCCTGGTGAACCCCAAATAAAAAACCTGCAAAACTACTGAGGACTCTGACTCCTCCTTTACCTGGTCTGCATGGGATCAGAAAACCTGCACTGTGCCCAGTCCTGCCCTTACAATTGGCGTAAGTCGGCAAGATCCCTGCAGACGGGTATTGAAGCCCTCCGAAGACCTGGAGGGACTAAGGAGTAAAAGACTGCCTGTGACAACGCTGGTGGCGCCATGGCGGTATAGAAGATGGATACATCCAAGAGCTACAGGACGAGACCTGGCGTGAAGGAGATGCCTGAGAGGACCAGCCAACGACACCGGATAGGACCAGCCAACGACACCGGAAAGGACCAGCCAATGACCCCTGAGGCAGCAGGCCCTTGCTGAAGCAGGGAGAGGCCAATGGAACTGATGATCTTGGACTGACAATCCCGCCAGAAGGCGGAGGACCTTGCAGGTTGATATGTTTTGGGACCCTGGAGGTGGAACAGTTTTGTTTGTAAACCCCAGGAGATGGGAATCTGGGGGTGGCCAGTGGACCTTGATGGCCAAAAGCAGCCTGTGCATGCCTAGCAGCCAGGTGGAGGAGAAAAGCCAACTAAGAAGGCAAAAGCTGGTACTGATGCTAAGTTGAGAAGCCCTAAGCGGCTGTTAAGCAGCCTGGGTAAGCTGAAGCCCTGTGAGTCTCGTAAAATCACCTGTGGGTGATGCCCTGCTCATTCTTGAGTGAGGGTGAGGAGCTGAGGAACCTGTCCTTGGGGACGGGTGGGGAATGTGGCTTGGGGTGGAGCCCAAGCCGAATGCAGAGTTTGGATCCCCGACCCATGTGCTTGTGCAGTGGGTTGGCTTGAGTGCAGAGGCCTGTGAGTCGCATGGGTGGCTGTGAAGGCCGAGTGTTGGAGCGACTGCAGACAGAAACCCTGAGGGTTGGCGATTACCCCCAACAGAATAAAATTGCCAATCCCAGAGCTAGCGCATCCTGGGGGTGGATGCTGTGTGTGGCTTGTAGCCGAGACTACAGCCAAAGGCCAGGAAGCCTGACGGCTCCCGGTATGTTATAGCAGATGCCATGTGTGATTTTCCCTCCCTTGTATGAGCAGTGCCTTCGACAGCAGATTTGGTGGCTCATCTGCTGGTACCAATAATTGTATTTTGCACTAGGTTGGGGCCCTACCTGGACTTATTTGTGTTCTGTTGTATTTTGTTGTGATGTATTTGCTTTTGTGGGCCATGGCTGCATTGTTTGTTTGATAAGAAAATTGTATATATATAGACTATATGGCAGAAAACCCTGATGGGGGTAGACTGTAGGGTAAAGAAAATGTCAGGCTTTTCTGCCCTTCTGCCATCAGGATAGATGATGGATCCTTGTCCTGAATGCATGCCTGATGGCGGACACCTGGAGTAGGGTGTGGGCATAGGTAGATGGGGTTCAGCTGAGCTAAGACTGTGCTTTTTAAGGGCGGCGTTACGGGGATGCCAGCAGCAGTAGAAGCCGAAGCAGAAGCCGAAAGAGAAGCCGAGAAGCAGCAGAATGAACGCTAGAGAGACCAGATAGAGTGAAGACTTGCTGGGGGCTGGGAGGCCTGCCAGCCTCCCAGCCAGCACCCCTGCCTGCCATATGCCTGGTGAACCCCAAATAAAAAACCTGCAAAACCACTGAGGACTCTGACTCCTCCTTTACCCAGTCTGCATGGGATCAGAAAACCTGCACTGTGGTCCACTCCTGCCCCTACACCTTCCAATTCCATCCATGTTGCCATAAATGGCACAAGTTTATCTTTTTTTGATCAGTGAGTAGTATTCCACTATCTATATATACCACTTCTTATTGATCCACACTTTCTAGTATTCAATATATTAGCAAATTTGCTTAGATTATGAAATAATTCACAGGTATTTACTCTAGAATATATCTTTGCAATCTTTGTAAAAAAAAAAAAAAAAGATAGTGAAGTGAAACCTGGTAAAATATTCCCCTAATTACAAAGTAAGTACAAAAAGTTACCAAAATAAAATATAATTTCTTCTGAAAAGTTCAAAGGGAGCAAACAAGAAAGAATACTCAGGATATGACAGTTTTCCTTTTTTCCCCAAAATCATACTGCTGCATCAGATAAACTGAAAATGTTCATGAATAATCAATCAACTTCTTAACTAGTAGGAAGTATGTGGCTACCAGAGGCAACGGTTTCTAACAGTTTTCCAAGATGCAGAGTACTAGGGTAATTTAGAGGAATGATTCCAATTCTGAAGTGTATCCCACATCAGAAAACATAACCTCATTGTCCACCCCAAGCCCTAAATCCAGCAGGCAAAGTGAACCATGATAAAACATCTAAAAAGAGAATATAGAATGCAATTCCTATAAGACTTTACATAATTCCAAGTAAGTTCTTCACTAACTCCTTATAACTTCCTAAAAGTTATGTTTAAATACTCACATTCTCACTCAGATCCAAAGATAATGTCAAGAATGAAGGGAAAGGAATCAAGGGTAATTTACTCCACAAAATATCAGGAAAACAGAACCACTTATAATAAAAAAAAATATGGAAAGAAATAGCATGATTGTGTGAAACAGAGAAAAATTGAAGTTATATGGAAAGAAGCAGGGAAAAAACCCAGTACGTAAAACAAAACCAAAAAGCCCAAGAAAAAATTCCAAAAAAAAAAAAACCCAAAATATTTCTCACAGGAAAAAATTAATGAAAACATATATTTAATTTTAAAAATTCAGAGTAAAACATGAGGGGAGAGAAAATAGACTTCCAGATAAAGAACCAACTGAAGACTAGCCAAAGCCATGCTAGAACTTATAAATTATGAATATTACAAAGAAAAATGTCACTAAAAATAATGAAATTACTGATACAGATTAAATAAACACAATAAATTTAGAGAAAAAAAATCACATTACTGAATTTCATAACTTTGACTAGACTTTATTTTTTCTCTTAATATTACCACATGTTTATTACTCAAGTTCATTGTTTTTACACCATTAAGTTTACTAAACATTTATATAGGTGTAATGATATAAAATAAGCCACACATATTTTAAATGTATAATTTAATGTTTTACAATGTTAGAAGATTTTCCTTATGGCTCTTTTCATCCCCCCTCATGTCCTTCACATCCTGAAACAACCACTGATTTGCTTTTAATCATTAAAAATTAGTTTGGGGCCTCCCCGGTGGCGCGGTGGGATGAGCACAGCTCTATGGAGCTGTCTGCAGCCTCCGCAGTGCAGGTTCGATTCCCGGACGGCCAGGGAAATACCCACATGGCACAGCAGTCCTCTCGTCTCACCTGCTGCTCCCCTCAGCAGTGCTTTTGGTCCATCTGCCTGTTCTGCCCCCCGCTCAGTCTCTGGTGAATCCTCTCACCCTCCCACACCTCTGCCCTGTACCCCAGCTCTTGTGTAAATAAATAGATCTTTTTTTAAAAAAATTAGTTTGCACTTTTTTGAGATACATATAAACAGGAATCTCACAGTATGCACTCATTTGGTCTTTTTCCCTTAAAAAAATGTTGAGATTTTTCCACATTGTTGTATGTGTCAATGGTCATTTTATTGCATGGTAATATTTCAATATATGTATGGGTCCAACAAACATCATGTTTTTACCTGCACATGGATATTAATTTGTTAGCAGGTCTTGGCTATTATAAGTAATTTTTATCACATTCTTGAACATGCCTTTGTAAAGACATACACTTCATTTCTCTTAGGTAAGAGTAGAATGCCTAGATCATAGGATATGTGTAACCTTACCTTTTCAAGAAAATGCCAAATCATTTTAAAAAGTGTCTGTACCATTTCAGTCCTACAAGCTGTGATGGAGAATTCCAGTCTCTTCTCACCCTGCCTCACCATTTGTTATGATCAGTCTTTTCAAATTTATCTGCACTTATATAGTATACTGGTATCTCATTATGACTTTTTTATATATTTCTCTATTTACCATCCATAAGGCTTCTATTGTAAAGTGTATTGAAATATGTTCCCTTTTTGTACTATGTGTGTTAAGAATTCTGTATGATTTTGTATTTTAGTCTTTGTTATTTTAATAGACTTTTATTATAACTGTTTTGCAAACATTTACCTTTTTTTTTTTTTTTTTTTTTGCCTTGTGCTTCCGTCCCTTAACAGTTGTTTCTCTAAAAGCGGGTCTTGCATTGAACAAAGTCTCAGTTTCTATCCTTTAAACTAAGATATTTTCCCTAATCCAGGTTCACAAAGATTTTCTCCAATGCATCCTTCCATAAGTTTATAGTTTTAGGTTTCATATTTAGTTCTAAGATTTGATTTAATTTTAGCATATGGATTACATAGGTAATGAAAGCTTGGGTTTTTATTTTGACTTAAGTTTGTTTGCATATAGGTAAGCAATTGTTCTAGCATTATGTGCACAGAAGAACATAATTTCTTAACATGCCTCTGAGGCAAAAATCAGTCATCCATGCATATTATTCAGTATTTGGATCCTCCATTCACTTCATCCCAGTGATATATTTGTCTAGTATTATGCAAATATCTAAAAGGTTTTGAAACTATATTTGTATATTAAGTCTTGAAATCCAGTGTTATGTGCATATAATTCTATTATTTTTTAATTTGTTTTGGTTATTCCATGTCCTATGTGTTCTTATATAATTTTTAATAATCCACGTGACAATCTTTGCAAAATATCCCATTGTGATTTTTATAGGATTCCATTGAATCTTATCAAATTCATGAGAACTGACATCTTTACAATATTGAGTTTTCTGACCTATATCCCTTATCATTAATTATGATGTTAGACATAGGCTTTTCACAGATGTCCTTTAGCGGGTTGAAAAAATATTCTTTCAACATCACTTGTCATCAGGGAAATGCAAATCAAAACTACCATGAGATACCATCTTACACCAATGAGAATGGCACATATTAAAAAACTAGCAACAACAAATGTTGGCGAGGGTGTGGAGAAAAAGGAACTCTTCTGCACTGTTGGTGGGAGTACAAACTGGTCCAACCACTGTGGAGAGCTGTGTGGAGATTTCTGGACCTACTAAACATAGAGCTTCCATATGATCCAGCAATTCCACTCCTAGGTATTTACCCAAAGGACACAGAAACATCAATTCCAAAGAACACCTGCACCCCTATGTTTATAGCAGCACTGTTTACAATAGCTAAGCTTTGGAAACAACCCAAATGCCCAAAAATAGATGACTGGATCAAGAAGATGTGGTACATATATACCATGGAATATTACTCAGCATTCAAAAAAGATAAACACATGCAATTTGCAGCAACATGGATGGCGCTGGAAGGGATCATGCTCAGCGAAATAAGCCAAAAAGAAAAAGAAAAATACCGGATGGTCTCATAGCAGGAATCTAGAAAACTTAAATAAGGGACCAGGAAAATGAATAACTATAAGAAAGTGAAAATCAAAATCAACAAAAAACTATGAACCAGAGACACTTTTAGGGGGGCGGGGGCGGGAGGGGAGGGATTGGGGTCAGAATGGGGGGGGCTGCAATTGTATGGGGAATATAAAAATAAAATTTATTATTTAAAAAAAAAAAAGAAAAAATACTCTTTCATTCCTACTTGGCTAAGAGTTTATATCTACTATAGAAAAGAGATTATGTTAAATGTCCTATGTCTCTTGTGGTAATCATATATTTTCTTTTCTTTGTTTTTTTTGACATAGTTAACAATATAGATTGAATTTAAATGTCAATCTAAATCTTGAGTTGCTGGGACAAACCCAATGTGATTTTGCTATGTTATATTTTTACATCTTACTGTATTTAATTGTTATATTTTAATAATAATTTTTACTACTACACTTATGTAGGATATTACACTTTATTGTTATGATTTTGTCTCTTTATGAAACTGGAATAATTTTATATTCATTATGTGTATTGTTAAATATTTGCAGTTTTCAATTAAAAAAAAAAACACTTATATTATTACTTTTGGAAATGTTTAGACCCATTAACCAATTAAAGGATCTGGACTTAGAGTTTCCTTTGTAGAAAAGTTTGTAACTGTGATTTGTGTTTAATAGAATAGTACCTTTCAGATTATATATTAATTTAGAAAAGAGTTTATTGAGAGAATCAAGGTGCGTGTCCCAAGGAGTTTACCTAAAAGAATATATCCACTTCATCTAAGTTACTAAATTGATCAATGTAAAGTTCTTAAGAATATTTATTTACTATTCTTTTAATAACTTATAGCATTCATGTTGATACTTTCACATTCCTGACACTGGCAATTTGTGTCTTTCTTCCCCCTATTTTCCCTAGTTAGATGTTCTCAGTTTTTATAGCTGTTTCATAAAGCTGCTTTTTGGTACATTGATTTTTCTCTATTGTTTTCACTAATTTCTTTTTCATTGATTCCTGCCTTTCTTATTATATTCCTTTTGTGATTAATTTGACTTGAATTTGCTCTTTTAGTTTCTTAAGTAAAAAACTATGAAGACTTATTCAAGACTTTCTTTTTCATTTCTAATTTTTACCATTAGTACTCATAATTTCCTCCTCATTTCTGTGTTAGCTGTATCTCACAAATTTTAGTGCCTGTATTTTCATTTAGTTAAAATTAATTTACATTTCCCTTTCAAACTAACTTTTCTGTTGAAGTTTATTATTTAGTTGCTAATAATATCTGGATGTCCAGATATGTTTCTGTTATTGGCTTAAAACTTTATGAATCATACAGCCAAGAAACATATCTTTTTAAATTTTTTAATACTCATAAACGCACAATCTGCATTTATTGGAAAATCAAATATAGTATTCCAAGTATAAACCCAAATATAAAATAACAGTATAAAACCTTTGACTCAGTTGTTCAAAGTAAATTTGATAAACGATATAAGCATAGAATTCATAGGTAACATATGTGAAAAGGAAAAACCTCAAGCAATACAAAACAGTACAAAGAGCTGCTTACAAATTCCTTTATCTCATATACAAACTACAGTACTGTTTCTTACAGGGGAAAAAAGAATGGTTTTGATAGAATTAATAAGATCGAACAATATAACCTACGAAATAGCTAACACAGTGTATTCCATTTAATTATCATTTCTTATATTAAGTTATAAAATAGACATGGCAGAAAAAGAATATAATCAACAACATAAACTTTTAGCACAAATAAACTCTAATAATCAGTGTTCTGTTAAATCTTATATTGAGGATTTGTGAATAAGTGTATAAAATCATAATCATATAGCTCTCATTCTTTTTCAGTCAATTAATTAAAAAAATCACATAATGTTCTGTAAAATAAAATTAACATTATCCTAATTGCTAGAAAATTTATTGTATACATACTTTGGAAAAAATTGTTTAAATTTTATTATAAAATATAAGGAATACAATTGGCAAGTAAATTGAAATAATCTCATGTATTAATGTTAATTCTCAACAAATTTTGTGAGAAATCTTTTAATTTCTATATATGTTTTGCTTTAGTTACATATGACTTGTTTAAATGGTACCTATTTAAATGAAAGATAAACTCAAGTAATAGTAAAAATAGGATATAACAATAATTTGCAAAACAAAGTAGAAAAACAGGTGCCCTGGTGAGGGCTGCAGCAAATTATTTTAGGAAGCTGTATTTAGAATCATTTTCAGCTATGGAATGATTTAAATCTGTCTCAATTAATGAGTGGAATTTTGTTTACTCATTTCTTTTCTGCTTATAAACAGTGATCAAAATTGTATTAAAAAAAAGGCTTATAGTTCCCTAGAGATTGCATATTGGGTAATAAAAGTTACTGTTAAGTAGCATTTTCTTGAATGTTTAAGGATTTTTGAGAATAGAATAAGAGTTACCATGGGTACAATATTCACAAAGAGTTTGATAGCTCTCTGGAGATTGCATAAGGGAAATAAACATTTTTATTAAGTAACATTTTCTTGAATGTTTAAGGATATTTGATAGAAAAGAATTACCAGGGGTACAATAACTGATATGTATTCCAGTGGACTTTAAAATAGAACCTAGTTATCATTAAAATGTCTTTAAAGATTATTTAGTGCTTCTGCTTTCAATTTAAATAGCACAGAAGCTGTGGCTCTTGTCCTTATAAGACTCAAGTTGAACAAAGTCAAGTAAGTCAATGACTTTACTTGAATACATCAGAAAAGTCAGGAGGCAGGGCAAACTGATATCGCAAAATTGGAGAGCCAGGTAAATAGAGAGAATGACAACAATGAGCAACTTACCTGGAACAAAAAAGTAACAGAGTCTTACATTGATAGGAAGACTTAAATGATAACACAGACAGATTACTAGAGAGTGACTGTGAGCTAGTAGGAGAATGCAAAACTTCTCAGTGCTGCAAACTAAGAGAACAACATTTTCCTAAGTTTCTACTGCAAGAACTACATACAGCAGATTCTCGTGGTGAAAAATGAAGAAAAATCCCCTGGTTTAACTATGGGAGAGAAAAGAAACTGTTTTTTAATAGTCCCAGAATATTCTACATAAAATACCCACATTGTTCAACAAGTAAAAGACTTTACCAGATACTTATCAAAATGAAGGAATCAGTGCTTTTCTGATTTCAGCACCTCTAGCCATCCTTTTTTAACAAAACAAGAGGTTGGGGAGTGAGGCCCAGGAAACTAAAAAACACTTGTGAAAACCAGGATCAGAGACTCACTAGAAGTAGGAGATCTAATCACAAAATTATAAAATGCTTCCTTGCCCCCATAGCATATGATTACATCAGTAGGCTTTCAACTCATGACTTCAAAAATTACAGCAGATTAGAGTTGAAAAAATTGCAAGTTCCCCATTTCTTATTTTGCACAGCTCCTGGCTATATAGTCAAGAGGTTCTGCCCTAGGGAGGATCAAAGAACCTTCAAAAAATTGAGTTTGCTAGGCTGTAGGGTGGAGGCAGATAGCAATGTAAGCAGAGAACCCAATGGAATATAGTGGAACCCAATGGTGGAAGATTATGGGTGCTCTGGTGGTGGGTGTGGTATGCTAATAAACATGTGAACCAATACCCCTAAATCATATACTGTTATAAACCAATGTTGCCTTCAACAATAAATACAATTTTAAAAAATTGCAATACTCTATCCATACCAAAGGAACTACTTTAATAGGATCAGAATGTAAGCAATGTTGCTCCAAGATATTATCTATAATAGAGCAATAATTGAGCCCAATATCTGCATTGATACTAATAAATGTAGACCAAGGTAAAAATTTATCAGGTAAATCAAGGAGAGACAAAGACTCTAGTGAAACTAGCCATCACTGGTGATCAGGAAAATTGTATGCATACCAGAGCTGGAATATCTAAGAGACATCAGAGGCTGCAAACTGTGGGGGGAATATACTTCAATGAACATAGACAATCAAGAAACTGAACAAGTAATAAAATAAGCAAATCAGAACAATGAAAATCCCCAGGGAGCTATAAATAGCCAGACTTACTGCAAGATATTATCTAAAATTTCCAGTTCTCAACAAATAATTATAAGACATGTAAAGAAACAGGGAAGTCTATTACACATGAGAAAAAAAAATCAGTTCAAACTTCCTTTGAGGGAAAATACAGGAGACAAAAATCTATTATAAGTATGCTCAAAGATGTAGGGGAACATATGTTTAAAGAATTAAAGGAAAGTATGTTAATATCTTAGCAAATATAGACTAGCAGTAAAGATAGTTTAAAAAACAAATGTTAATACTGGAATATAAAAGTATGACTTTAGTAAAAAATTCAGTAGAGATTCAATAGTAGATTTGGTAGAAGAGTCAGCAAACTTAATAAGATACGCTATTGAAAAAAATGAAGAAAAGGTTACAGATTTCTAAGGGTTTATCAAATGCATCAGAATGACATATTAGGAGTATTATGAGAGAAGAGAGGAAGAAGAAACAATAGTAACTGAAAACTTCCCAAATTTAATGACTAATATTAATTGATCAAGATGTATTACAAGTGAGATTAATTTCAATAAAGAAAACAGTCCACAGAATGGGAGTTATAATTACAAATCATATGTCCAGTAAGGAATTTTTATTTGAAATGTATAAAGAACACTTGAAATTATATAATAAAATTATAATTAACACAATTAAATGTGAGTGAAAATTATTTCTCTTGAACATCCACAAATGATTAAATATAACAGAGCTAACCATCACCAGTTATTAAGGTAAAAATATTATATGAGGAGCTATAACTCATGCCCACTAGAATGACTAAAATTAAATGGGCAGATGGTAAATAGTTCTGATGAGAAGGTGGAGAAATTGAACCCTCATACATTGCTGGTGGGAATGCAAATTGATGATATACACTGGGAAATCAATTTGGGGTATCCTCAAAATGTTAAGCATCTAATCCAAGTTAACAATTTCACTACCAGATATATACTCAAAAGTAGTGAAAATATACATCAATACAAACATTTGTACATGAATGTTCATAACAGCATTATTTAGACTAACCAAAAGTAGTACACTAAACAGCCAACAACTGGTAAATGGGTAAATAGCAGCATGGGATATCATTAATATTAACATGGAATATTAAGTCATAGAAGGAGAGAAGCAGAAACACATAGTACAAAATGACTGAAACTTAAAAAATTATGCTAAGTGAAAAAAGTCCATCATAAAGGATACAAATACAATTTCACTACCCAAAGAGGAGTGAATTCTAATGGATATAAGTGCTATTTGTGGGGTGAGGCAAATATTCTGAAATTTGATTATGGTAGAAGTTGTACATATCTGAATATATTTAAAACTACTGAATCTTATTTAAATTAGTAAAGAGTATAGTGCATCAGTTATATATGAATAGTTATTAAAAATTATAAACAAAAAAGCAAGCAAAAAGATCCACTTACACAGATAAAGTTCTGGAGTGTAGCTCAAGTTGGGACTTCAGGCACCTGTGTACCAGGATTATGAAACAAGTAACAGGGTAGATTTATGGTACCCAATTCCCTTCCTCAAGAAGAATTGATCTCTCATTATTAGACATACTTTTGGCTTATTCCAAATGAGCCTGATTTTTGCTGTTATTTCTTAGTATTTCTTTCTCTAGAATAACAAGATTCTTCCCTATATTAAGTATAGTTCTCTTCACTTCAGCATTGCAACTATTAATATTTCTAGTCATCTTTTTGTTCTTGAACTCAGCAAATAAGAAATGTATTACTAAAGGGTATTGGTTCAAAACTAAAGTATTATTGGAAAGCATATTTCTAGTTATTCTGGCCATAATTTTTCTGCAAGTAGAATTTATAACACTGTCAATTGGGTATCTTAGGAAATTGTAAATTGATCTTGGTATGATGGGTTTGCACATATAAATATAGCCTCTTCCTCCATGTCGATTCTTTGATTTGGTGATGAGCATCATATTCACACAATCCCCAGAGATAAACCCAAGGTCAGATAAACTTTCTGGAATTGTTTTTGTAATACTTCAGCACATAATTGGGAAATATATCTCAGTATTCTTCTTTGTATTTGCCATATATTGATAACCAACAAAATATTTAATGAACAAAGAATCTTGAAACATTGATGCATTATTGGTATAGCATCTATGGTGAACTAAAACAAGAAGACATTAAAGTTTTGTTTTTTTCATAAACACTGGTATATAACATGAAAGCAAAACAGTTATTTTAAGAAATCAAATACATTATCTTCAAAGGCTTGGTGGAGTATCTACCATGGGGCTTAAACACTAAATTGCATAGTCATTATTATGATAATCAAAATATTACCAAGAAAAATTCATGATGAATATTGTCACTGGTAATGGTCTTTTTCTCATGACAGATCTTACCTTACCATATTGTTGGCAAGACTGGAGCATCAATAAACAATGCCCTGATTTGGTCCAAAGATATTTACATAACAAAGGAAAACCAATGACGTTTTCCAGGATATTTCTTCTGGATTGTCACATAGACAAAAAAGAATCTTTCCTTCCTCTACCTTAATGTAGAGTGTAACCCCAGAGCTGAAGTCCTATTCTTATTATGTAATTCAAGCTGAAAGATTCAAACAGTGAGACTGGAAGAACAGCAATAAGAGGTAAAATGACTGCTTCTGCTATGCTCTGAATTCCTAAACTCACAGGTCCTGTGCTCAATTATTCAACTTTTCCTCCTTGCCTGTAAACTGCTGTAGTAGAATGTGTTTGTGTGTGTGTGAGCGAGAGACAGAGAGAGAGAATATGACAATTTGACATACTGACAAACATTGAGTTAGAATTCAGTCCTGTACAAGTACATTATTTGGACTCGGGGAATATAAAGACCAAGCATAAAAATGACACAGTTCCTTGCTTATACTAGCACTCTATAGAGTATGTTAAGGGGATGATAAACAAATGCTGATCTTACTCCCATAGAAATTTTCCCATATTAGGAACACAAGAAGAACATGCATGTAACAAATAATTTTATCATTTAGAATTTATCAAAAAAACATTGTCTTCTGAGGGTAAGAAAGTAATAGAATGTCATCTCAATAAATATTTTGGCAGTGCAAGTTTTAAGACCTGCACAATATTCCATAATATATTGATTGATATACCAGGGTTGGTAAGTCAATTGCTCATTCGGGATATTTTGGTTGCTTTTATTCTATTAGAGGGTTTCTCAGCTCCAGCATTTACTAACATTTTGTGATAGATAATCCTTTCTTGAGAGGAAGGGTCTTTCCTGTGCATTATGTGAGGATTAGCAGCACTGCTGACCTCTGCCTATTAGACATCATTAGCACAATCGCCCCCCATGTAACAAAATATCTCGAGAAATTACCAAATGTCCCTGGGGACAAAATCAACCTTGATTGAGAACCATTATTCCATTAAAATACATTTTCATTGTTTCCCTATTTATAAAATAAACATATATTGAAAAAATATTGAGAATAAAGAAAAATAAAATGGAGAATGTAGAAACCATAAGCATTTTATTATACTAAGATGTAGTCACCAAAAACATTTAATTCTATTTCAGTACAATTTATTTCTGTCTAGTCTTAAATTTAAATCATTTATTATGTTTTTTCGCATCATAGAATTTTATTCCAATATAGACATTTCCTCATGTCACTGAATATTGTAGAAAAAGTGATGTTTTGAAGGGCTACGTACTGTGCAATTGCAAGATAACATTTTGTTTTTCTTTTTTTCATTTGTTTCTCAATATGGGGAAACTCTCCTAAGCCAATGTTAAACTTTAGGGAACTGTATCATGAGCTCTTTGTCTAATAAGAAGATGATTTTGAACAAAGGTATTTTTTATCATTTTGTTTAGTAAAGAAAATATGGTGTCAACAATTGCTCCTGTAGGAATCCAATACACTCTTAGCCTTTCAATTTTCTGATATATTCAAGTAGATAAATCTCATAAAAATAAGTTTAAAATCCAAGGTGTCTCACTTCAAATCCAACCTAAATCTATAGTTTTGTTTGACTAATATAAAAAAAAAGCTGTACTATTGATAGTTTAAAAATAAAGTATGAATAGCTGTTACAAATTTATGACACTATGTAAGGCACTAGATTTACAGACTGATCAGACAATTTAACCTCAGCCTTTAGTTGCTTAAAAATAAATAAGACTCACCTAGGGGTTACTACAAGGAGCAATGTAATGTGAACAAGAACTGAGATGCACATACAAAATGCAATAAAAATTCAGAAGGAGAGCCTCTCTGGTGGCACAGGGGATAAAATCTGAGCACTATCAAGCTATCTCCAGCCAGTGCAGCATGAGTTTGATCCCCAGCCAGGGAGTTAACTCACATGGCACAACAGACCTCTCCTGTCTTGCCTGCTGCTCCCCTCAGCAGTGTATTTCAGTAGATCACCTGTTTTGCTCCCCACTTTGTTCTGGTGAATCCTGAAACCCCACACCCACACCTCTGGCCTATACCCTGGTTCTTGCATGCATAAATAAATGAAAATAAATCTTTAAAAAAAGAATTCAGAAGGGAAGAGTTCAGTGGGATAGATGGGATGGGATTGATTGGAGAAACAGTATTTATGGTGCAACTTAAACAAGGAATTGGATTCAGATATACCAAACAAGATAAGAAATGAGAGGGCATTCCAGGCAAAAGACATTGCTTAAATATTGAGGTAAAAAGTGAAGCCTGGCTTTCTAGGCCAAGTTGTTTAAAGAAAAAAAGAAACAGAGAAAGAGAAAAGCAGTAGAAGTTTATAAGAATTGGCTCTTGTCAAGTACTGTGTTGAAAGTTTCCTTATATCTTATGTCACCAGTCACATATCTACTACGAGAAGATAAGATCCATGGCCACCCAGCTATTAAATGAAGAATTGGTTACACAGGGCCTCCCCGGTGGTGCAGTGGTTGAGCGCTGGGTTGCAAAGCTGCCCGCAGCCTCTGCAGCGCCGGTTTGATCCCCGGCTGCTCCCCGGCCACCAGAGGAGGGTCCCACATGGCGTGCAGACCTTCTTGCCACCCGCTGCTCCCCTCAGCAGTGTACTTCGGTCCTTCTGCCTGCTCTGCTCCCCGCTCTGGCTCTGGTGAATTCTCTCGCCCTCCCTTGCTTCTGACTGTACCCAGTGCTTGTATAAATAAATAAATAAATCTTTAATTAAAAAAAAAAAAGAATTGGTTATACAATCAACAATGGCAGAGATGAGATTAGAGCTGAGGATTTATTCCAGTTGTCTTTAAATTATGGTACAGCGCCTTTCAAATGTCATCTATCTTGTTACTTACATTCCATCCAAATAAAATTAAAATGCCTCTTCCTCCAGTCTTCCCCCTTCAGTGAAATCCACAATGCTCTCAGAGAACCTGCATACCTATTCACTTACCCACACCACGATGCAGTGTATTTGTGTCACATATGACTGACTGTTTTCTCAGCCCAACACCATGGGCTGGTAAGTTTTTTGAATGGTAAGTTTTTTTGAATCAAGAAAATACCTTCATTGGTAAGTTTTTTTGAATCAAGAAAATATCTTCATTATTTCTATGACATCAGTACATGGGCCAGAGTAATTTTCCCAAAAAAGTCACTGATTAAAACAGAATCCAAGCAGGGGGTACTAAGATCAGGATTTTTGCACCTTCCCAAAAGTTGTTATCAATCTGCCTCATTTTCAAGGCAGTTGTAAGAATTGAGAAATTTCCTTCATCCACTCCTTGACTCCACTTTATTCCTGGCAGATCCTGCTCATTAGAGGTCTGTCAATACAAAGAAAATGTACAGATAACATGTTGCATGTGGGAATGAGGGTGTTAACTTTGCTTTAAATGTTGGGCTTAAAATTAAATTGATTTTTGTACTAATAGTGTAATTTCCAGGTATTTGTTTTAATAACAAACAGTACTTGAAATGACTGCTATTTAGCAGTAAGTTTATATCTAATTAGAGGAGCATCTCACTGATGCACACTAATGAGAAGGAGAGCTATTACTGATCAGAGTGTGAAAGTTTCAAGGATAACATCATAAAATGTGGTTTGCTTAGTTCTGTAAATATATGTTGTTTACTTTATTTACAAAAACCCATAGATTACTCAAGTGCATAATACACTGGTATATTAGGTGAAATAAAAATCTCATGAACATGAGCTCTCACTAAAGTCCTCTAACTGCTATTAAGCTTCATTAAAAATGAAGACAAAACAATTCTCTTTGCAGTAAGAACGAGAGAGAGCCTGCTGATGAGCACTGAAGTGAATAAGGATGAGACAATAAGAGAAAGAGCCAAGTTCTCAAGGAAAACCCGACTGATCACAGCCATTGTGCTCTGACCTTGCCCTTCCCATTCCCAGAGGTACTTCAGGTCACTTCACATAAATGGATAACAGAAGAGCTAAATGTCCTGGAGTGAGTGCTGCAGTGTGTGAAGTTACAAAGGCCACTCTTGGGATG
Organism: Talpa occidentalis; assembly: GCF_014898055.3. Taxonomy (NCBI): domain Eukaryota; kingdom Metazoa; phylum Chordata; class Mammalia; order Eulipotyphla; family Talpidae; genus Talpa; species Talpa occidentalis. Next base: position 134,138,685 of record NW_023602073.1, on the reverse strand, counting down.
GATGTCTGAATGTAGGTTTTGTGTTAGGACAGAAAGCAGCGTCGGAGCCAGAGAGCCAAGTACAGCATTCCACAATCAGATGTGGGCTTGAGGAAATCACACAGTGCCCAGCTTCCCTGGGACTGGCGTGGGGGTATCCAGACTGTGAACAGGTAACAGCAAGGACCAGCCCCACTGGGGAAGAGCCTAAATTGGACAAGCTATTAGAGCAGAGTTGGAAACTAGGAAGGTGAAAGGAAAGATATTTTTACAACCAAAATTCATAGCCCTGGAATTAACCATAACAAAGAGAGGGGATTTCAATGGAGTAATTGTTTTCACGCCAGTGTTTCATTTTCTGTTTTACTGGAAGTGATCTGAGTGAATCAGTCATTTAGTCCAGCTTTGAAAATCATGAAGATATGTTAACGCTCCTCACCAACACATTTAAATTAAACTTAAAATGGATATACAATTACAATGTTTGATTTTTTATGTGACATTCTTGAGCATGTCTTACATATCATATGTCACAAACAGCACAGTTGCTGAAATTCTAGGCCATCTAAAAATGCTTCTTCAGCTTCACACAAAGCAATGACCTAGGAAGTCATATGGAGAAAAAAGCACAGACTTTGCCGTTGAATAGTTTGGAGCTAAGGTTTAACATGGTTACCTATGACTCGTGCTATTTTTGGCAAGTTACAAAGGTACTCTGACTGCCAATTCCTCATCAACAAATTTGGGGTGAAAATATGAACTGCTAGGTGTTGCTGGTCTTAGTCCATTCAAGCTGTTATAACAAAGTACCACAGAACCGGTGGCTTATGAGCAACATATTTTTTTTTTTCCTCACAGTTCCAGTGACTAAAAGTCAAAGATCATGACACCGACAGATTTGAAGTCTTGTGAAGGTTTCTACCATTTCACTCTAAACTCACATGGTGGAAAGGACTAGGAAACTCACTGGTGCTTCTTTTTAAGGACATTAATTCCTTCATGAGAACTCTGAGCATGACCTACTAGGATTTCAAAGGCCAATTCCTATCATCTCTTTGAGGGTATTTCACTATATGAATTTCAAGGGAACACAAAGCATTCAATGTAGCCTATTATAAAGATTAAGTGAGATAGTGCATAGAAAAACGAGTATCTTAAATATGAAAGACATTCAATAATTCATATCAAAAACATCTATCCTATTAGTATCATTGAAGCACTAATTCTATCTTAAAATGGAATTAAATACATTTAGAAAAAAATACCACTTTTATAAGGAGAATAAAAATTTTATCCTTTTGGGCCTCCCTGGTAGCACAAGGGGTTAAGCACCACACTATGAAGCAATCCACAGCCTGTGCAGCATGAGTTCTATCCCCAGCTGGCCAGAGAGAAACCCTCATGGCAAAGCAGACCTCTCCTGTCTTGCCCACTGCTCCCCTCAGCAGTGTATTTCAGTCAGTCTGCCTGTTCTGTTCCCCGCTCTGTCTCTGTGAATCATCTCACCCCCCACCCCCGCATCTCTGGCCTGTACCCCAACTCTTGTATGCATAAATAAATAAATATTTTAAAAAAAGAAAAGAAAAAAAGTAATTAAGAAATGTATCCTTTCAATGTAAGAACAGTCATGAAAATTGAGATATAATACTATGTGATGTATTAGTTTGAAAAAATAAACTATTAATAAGTTACTTTCTATTTAGATTCACTTGTTTTGTAGTTTGTCAAAACATCTGAAGATTTTGAATGACATCAGTGAAAAATCTAGCACAAATTTCGAATTCCCATACTCCCCAATTCCGACTGACCTTAGGTGTTCACCGTTTATTCAGTAAATAATTATTGAGCACTGTTTTTACTAAAAAAATAATCCATGGTCTCGTGAAGTTTATTGACTAGTAGTTTATTGACTAGTTTATTGACAGAGATAATAGGAAAGTGAACAAACAGCTAAATATGCAATTACAAATACTGAGGGACCTTCCTGGGGTTAAGTCTCAATGCCATAGCCATGAAGGCCTTAGTTCAATCCCCAGCCAGGGAGCTACCCACATGACACAGCAGACCTCTCCTGTCTTGCCCACTGCTCCCCTCAGCAGTGTATTTCAGGAGATCAGCCTTTTCTGCTCCCCACTCTGACTCTGATGAATCCTCTCACCCCCCGCACTTATGGTCTATACCCCAGTTCTTCTATGAAAAAATAAATAAATAAACAGACAAACAAATATGTAATTACAAATATTGGGAAGTGTTTTGAATGAAATAAATGAAAGTGAGAGAAATACTCTGGGTGAAGAGGTCAACCCAGGAGGGAATAATAAGCAAAAGTGATTGAAAATCATGCTGAAACTGTAAAAATAGATAACTTAGAACTCTGTAGGCCAAAGTGCTTATTGACTCTCTACATTACTCAATAGCAACTAGAGGAAGCTTCAACCGGAAAAGAATTCTGAGCAGAAACTTCAAATCATCACTCTGGCTGCCGAGCAGGAATGGATTTGCTAGAAAAGGAAGGGTGTGGTCAAAATCTGAAGGGAAGCCACTTAAATAGCCCAGGAGATGGTTTCAACCAGTGGCAGTGAATGGAGGCCCATTGGAGGCATCATTGGCAGGCGTTGCTGAAGCCTGGCAGGGGTAGGGAAATATAGGAATTGAATGGGGCTGCCAGGCACTCCTTGTGTGCTGCTGGTCTTGGAATTTTGTAACAGGACAGTGGCCCAGACTCCAGATATCACCTGATCACACTACCTTTCCTTCTCCAATGCCATATCTATTTCATCAGTTAGGTACCCTGCATCCTTCGCTCAGTAATCCACTCATATTCAGTCCAGTTGATTATATTTAGTGACTTGCTGATTCTTTTCCTTCGATTTTAAGAATAGTATCATGGAGAGTTAAACTGAAGAAAAGACAAAGATATTATAAGTATCTGATGCCTAAGTATGACAATTTAACTTATGATCTTATTTCCATTATTACAAAGAAAGGCTACATGTCTTCTTTTATTTTTCAACTTGGTGGAGAAAACATCCATTCTTCAAACAGCCAAATTAATTAAATTGAAAGATTTAATCTCTCTCAAGTGTGTGACTTTCTCTGACACAGTATCCTAAATACTACTCTAGGCCACTCCAACTCTCATATTTCCAGAAACACAAGATTTAGCTTTCAAACATGACAAACTCACTGTTATTTCTCTGTTAAAATCCTTCATGTCTTTAAAATCCTGTAAAATCAAGTGGCAATTCTTGAACATGCTATTCAAGGCCTTTATTTTCTACTGTGGCCTAACTTCCTAGTGTTACCTCGTTTCATATTTCTAAATGTTTGTGATTTGTTTCAGTCATTTAGAACTACTAGCAATTTACTCAGTTACACCATATTTTTAATTTTTTTTTGTCTTTAATGTTCTTCCCTTGCTTTTTGATTGGCTAATTCTACCTGAGTTTTCAAGGTCAAGTTTAAGTATCACCTCCTCTTTTGAATCTTCCTCTATGCCTTCCCCACAGCATCCTCCCTGTCACTGCCACACTAAATAGTGAAACTTCTTTGTGTTCTGCCTTTAGACTTCAAGAATAGTCTGAAACTATATGATATTCTGGGTTGGATTGTGAAGCAGTAAAAACAGGGAAAACTGTAAAATTTGAATAAAGTATAGAATTTAGGTAATTATAATGTAATTTCACATGTCCTTTTTTTATATGATAAAATTTTGTGGTTTTTTTTTTCAATTTTCTAATGATCATTTCTTAGTTTAAACAAATGTACCATGGAAATACAATATACTAATATTAGGGAAAACTTACAACAAAAATGAGTGGGGAATATGTGGGCAATCTGAACTATCTTTTGTATTATCTAAACCTATTCAAAAATGAGATATTTATTTTTAAAAATTCATTGGAAAAAGTCTTACATTTATTTCTCACATAGTAATTTCTATACTACTTGAGGCACCAAAAATACAATAACTGGTGTCACTTCTCAATCATAGGTTTACTTTCCTATAAAATTAATAATAGCTCCCATCTCCAATACTGTTTATGATGACTAAACCAGAGAATATATGTGAATTAAGGTCTTACTATAGGAGCCCAGACGCAGTGAGAAATTATTTTACATTGATTATTATTAGTATGTCAATGGAATAATTTGTTTCACATACATCCCAGTTCTACTGGACTCTCAGCTCCTCAAATGGGAAGCATGGTATCTGTCAAATGGAAAATACTCAGTAAACCTTTGAGGAACAAATACTGAATGAAATATAGACTCTAATAATTTTCATCTTTTCTCCTTAGATATGCTGCTTCATAACATGACAGAAATAAATCCCCTGCTGCTTGGTTTACTTCAGTGATCAGAATTCACCAAAATATCACCATCACTTGCTCTCTTACTGAACTTTTCTCCACCTCAGACCTTGAAAGAAACTGCATTTCATCTATCATCCTAGAATTCATGCTCTCTATTTATTCTACTGCATGAAAGAAAGCTAAACTGCAGAAGTATATTTTTTCAGCCAACACATCTTTTCAGAAGTCAAAATTGAATTTCTAGTTTTATGCTCAATGAGATTTCTCAACTTGCCCCTAGGTAGAATATTTTTTAAATGTTGGACAATCTTCAGAATTAAAATGGATGCTATAGCTGTGGAGTGTTTGGTTAATATGGAGTCATGAAATTTTTTAAGCCAAAACAAAAATTTTAACCACTCAGGATTAGTTCAATAAAATCACTGAAAGGATACTTAAATTGCACATAATCTGAATGCAAAATACTGAACTGAGGACACACCAGTTATAATTGCTTTCAAACCTTTTATTCCTTTTATGACTCCAAAATAATGCCTTGTGCATAGACAATCAAGGGTAAATTCTATTTATTCAAGTCTATATTTTTTTTTGAAATACTGGAATAAACAAAATACCTCTTAAGGAAAGTCCTCACACACAGCTGTACACACACACATTCCACAAACATGCACACACATGCAAACCAGCTTTGGTGTTCCTGCAGTGCAGTCCAACAGCACCTGGTCATCCTTCATCAAGGCACTTAACATACTTGTTTTAATTTCACTTTAATTATTTGTCTCACACTTGACTTTAAACTACAGGTCAGATAACCACATCTCTCTTTTAGTATTTCCAATACAGTGATGATTGCATGAATGAATTAATGAATCAATTAATTTAAATAATTTTAAACTATTAGTGTTTAAAAGTTATATAAATATATTTTACTTTGTATTTAACTTAAAACTAAGTTTATAAAATTGGGTATTTATATTTTTCTTCTCATGTTACATGACCTGAAAGACAAGCATACACAAATACAGTAAAACAATCATTATTACTCTCCTATCTCCAACCCCTCCCATGCCAATTAATCTTAGACACTCAATCCAGATTGAAGGAAAATGTTTGGCACACCTTTTCTTCTGGTGAGGTAATTCTACAAACTGATGGACTAAAAAGATGTTATCATTAAAAACAAAATTGCTATGACAAAAATGGGCTACTTGTTCACTCAGTGAACCCAAACTTACAAGTACTTCCAGAATATATATCTATTCCAAAGAATCATAGAAAACTGGAGAAGCTATTTCTTCAAATATCATTAAATAAATAAAATCATTTAAACTAGGAACATCTTCCAAAATATTCTCAAAAATAACACTATGTCATATGCAGTATTTTGCATCACAAGCACTTTGGTAAAGTTTTTCATGTGTAGATGAGCGGGAAAAATTACTGTTCTTAGACTTCCATGCTCAGTATAAATGCAAAATTTTCCAAAGTTTGCTATAATTTGTGTGCCTTCCTGTCTTTGACTGCCTCATTATCCTCATACATTGTTAAAAATCTTTAACTGTGTTTCTATATGTCACCCTCCTGTGTAGTCTAATATTTGTAAGTAATTCATTAAACTGCTGGTGAAATCAGAGAAGAAACTTATCCTATTCAAAACTTTCCGGGGCTCTTGTGTATATTTTGTTCAAATTAAATGACCTCGAGATGTGGAGTAGATATATCAGGACTTAGTTCCTCATGCATTCTGAAGCATCTGACATTTCTAGTAGAACTTATTATACTCCAAAGTAAATTTTAATATACAGACTGAATCTCCAGCTGTATTATATCTCCTTGCACATAAATTCTATATCTTATCTGCCTATATAGCTACAAGTTTTAAAATAATGTTCAGAAAAAAATAAAATTTCAGTAAATGTTTCCTGAACTAAATGCACATTATAATCCTAACTACACCTCCTAAGTATTGTACTAATTTTGAAATAATAGTATATAATTATTTATTTACCTTATGGTTATCTGTCACCCAAAATGTAATACATGCAAAATCAATTACCTTCCATCTTGCATTTTAACAGTTTGTTTCTCCTCAACAGCTTACTCTTAATGTGGTACCATTAACCTGATCTAAGAAAATTAGGTATATGTGCCTATTTTTATTCTACATTTAATAAAGAATTAAGAGTACAGAAATGAACCTACATTTATATGGATAGTTAATTTATAACAATCAGCAGTATGGAGAAAGGAGTCTCTTCAAAAAATGATACAGAAAAAAATGATTAATCACATGCAGAAAAATGAAACTAGACCATTCTCTCATACCTTACAAAAATATTAACTTAAAATGGATAAAGACTTGGAAGTAAAATCTCAAACCATAAAATACATAGAAGAAAACACAGGCAAAACACTCCATACATTGGCTTCACAGATGCCTTTGGGGAATTGACACTAAAGGCAAGAAAGTTAAAATCAAAATAATAAACACATGGTATTACATCAAACTAAAAGGCTTCTGCTCAGTAAAATAAATTGTCATCAAAATGAAAAGGCATCCCACTGAATGGGGAAAAAAATATTTGCACATCATAATATCTAAGACCTACACAGAACTCATGAAATCAATGATTAAAAAAAAAAAAACAAGTAACTCAATCACAAATGGGTAGGAGTGGGGCCTCCCCGGTGGCGCAGCTGTTGAACACTGGGCTTCGAAGCTGCCTGCAGCCTCTGCAGCGCTGGTTCAACCCTGACCACTGGTGAGGGTCCCACATGGCGGCGCACAGACCTCTCCTGCCATGCCCACTGCTCCCTTCAGCAGTGTACTTCGTCAGTCTGCCTGTTCTGCTCCCTGCTCTGGCTCTGGTGAATTCTCTCACCCTCCCGTGCTTCTGACTGTACTCAGTGCTTATATAGATAAATAAATAAATCTTAAAAAAATGGGTAGGAGCGCTAAATAGATCATTCTTCAAAGAATATGACCTACATGCACATAAAAATATGTTCAACATATTTTCAAGATATTATTAATAGATCTACCATATTACCCAACAATTTTACTCCTTGGCATTTATCCAAAAAATGCAAAAATACTTATCCAAAGGATATTTGCATTCACATATTCATTGTAGCATTATTTACAATAGTGAAGAAATGGAAATAACTGAGGAGTGGATTCAGAAGCATGATACATATACATAGGTTTGTGATAACATGGATGGAACTGTAGAGGATTATGCTAAGTGAAATAATCCAGAGGGAGAAGGACAACTACCAGATGATTTCACTCATATGTAGAATATAGATAAACAAAACATAGGAACTAAGTAAAGCAAGGCAAGATAAAGTCTAGAAATATGAGTGCAGAATTGAGGCTACTAGAGACAGTAGGGTGGGAGTTAAAGAGAAGGGGCCCAGTGGTATATAATAAGAGGATATGGGCATTCTGTTGGTGGAACTGGTATGTAATGTGCATCTGAGGATTTTTGAACCTACCCCCCTGAATCATACACAGAGCTGTGAGCCACTTCAATAATAAAGTGTTAGGAGAAAAAAAAAATTCAAATAAGATAAAAAATATATAAAAAACAACATAAAAGAGCATCTTCATTTTTTTAATTTTATTTTTATATTCCCGATACAATTGCAACCCCCTTATTTTGACCCCAACCCCTCCTTTCCCCGCCCCCCCATAGTGTGTCTCTGGTTCATAATTGTTGATTTTGATTTATTCATTATTATAATTAGTCTTTTTCCTGGTCCCTTAGGAATTTAGGTTTTCTAAATTCCTGCTATGAGTGAGACCTTCGGGTATTTTTCTTTTTCTTTCTGGCTTATTTCACTGAGCATGATCCCTTCCAGCTCCATCCATGTTGCTGCAAATTGCATGTGTTTATCTTTTTTTGATTGCTGAGTAATATTCCATTGTGTATATGTACCACATCTTCTTGATCCAGTCATCTATTTTTGGGCTTTTGGGTTGTTTCCAAAGCTTAGCTATTGTAAATAGTGCTGCTATCAACATAGGGGTAGAGGTGCTTTTTGGAATTAATGTTTGTGTCCTTTGGGTAAATACCTAGGAGTGCAATTGCTGGATCATATGGAAGCTCTATCTTTAGTAGGTTGAGGAATCTCCACACAGCATTCCATAGTGGTTGAACCCGTTTGCACTCCCACCAGTAGTGCAGGAGAGTTCCTTTTTCTCCACAACCTCGCCAACATTTGGTGTTGCTATTTTTTTTTTTTTTTAATATGTGCCATTTTCACTGGTGGGAGATGGTATCTCATTGTAGTTTTGCTTTGCATTTCCCTGATTGCAAGTGATGTTGAACATTTTTCCAAATGCCTATTGGCCATTTGTATTTCCTCTTTGGAGAAGTTTCTTTTTAGCTCTTTTGCCCATTTTTTGACTGGATTATTTGTTGAGTCTCATCAGCTCTATGTAGATTTTTGTGATCAGTCCTTTATCATTAGTGTTGTGTGCAAAAATGTTCTCCCAGTCGGTGGGATTTCTCTTTGTTTTGGTTATTATCTCTTTTGCTGTGCAGAAAGGAGCATCTTCATTTTTAGCATAGCACTTAGATACACACACATACATACATAGGAAAATGCAACTCTGCATTGAAATCATGAGTTCCCAAATAAATATATCTTAAATTAAAATATGCCAATAGTTCATCTGTAAATATTAATTGGAAAACCAAGTAGAAGAAATATCTCAAAACAGAGGACTTAAATAGAAAAATATGAGATGCATACTGAATAAATAAGATCCAAAGAGTGCATTTCTCTTCATTTATTCAACAAATAATTTTTGAAAATCTGTTATGTGTCAGGAACTCTCCTAGAACTTGGTAGTACTTCAATGAACAAAAAGTACAATAATACTTGCCTCCTAGGAAGTTATATGCTAGTGAGGAGAAACAAACAAGAAACAGTAAATGAAAATGTATGTTGTTATAAATCGATATGGTATGTCTTTTGAAGATTACACAATTTTGGAAAACCACTCTAAAAAAAAATTTAAACTGATAGCTCCTCTTCTGATTCTTGCCCTCTTACCAATCTTTCTTGAATAATTTAGTTGAAAACCATTGATGGATTTGAGTAAGGTACAAGTGACCATGCACAAGAAGTGTGGGGAATATTCCCAAAATCAATGAGCACACAAGCACATAGATCTTGTTCTCTAAAAACATTTCTCCACCAAAAAATAATCAAAGCTCATTATATAAATGGCTAGGAAAAATAGGAAATACTTCTAGACAATCTTGTACAAGAAACTAAACAAACATTCATAAAGTAATGAGAACACTGAAAATAGCTAATCATAAGTCCACATCAGTATAAATAAATTCTAAATTGAAATGCTGATTGGGAAAAGTTCTAAAATTATGTCCTAAAATAATAATTTATTAATAAAAGAAAAAGTTAATTTTCCAGTGAAAAAATTTAGCAAACAACTGCTTCATTTCTCTAAATTATTATCACCAATAATGGAACAAAGCACAATTGTGTCCACAAGACAAGTGTCAATGAAACCATATCAAGACTAATATTGCTGCCAAGAACTCTTAACCATGATCTAATTTATTTTTTTATTTTTATTATTTATTTATTTATTTATTTATTTTATAATAACCATGATCTAATTTAAACAAAAAAAAATCATGACAAAATAAATTGAGGGACATTGTACAAAATGAATGACCTATAATCTTTAAAAGCGTGAAGATCCTGAAAGCAATTTTTAATGTCTGTAAAATGAATAAACAAATCACACAGACTTAAGGATGATTGAAGGACATGTGACAAATAAATGACACATGTGATGACTAGATCTTTTTGCTATAAAGGCTATTACGAGGACATAGGGAACTTGAGTGATATCTGCAGATTAAGTGGTACAATGCATTGATGTTAATTTCCTGATTTTGGTTCTTGAAAAGTGACTATAAAAGAGAATATCTTCACATGTAATGCATTAAATAATTTGAAAATACTGCAACATAACGTCCATAGCTTAAATGAAACAAGAAAAATAAGTTTTTTGTGCTTTTTTGATACTTTATGTATTTGAGGTTTTTCAAAACAATTTTGATGCAATTTTCTATAGAAAGGATGCAACAATAAATTCAACTTCTTTCTAATAATGTTGATAAGTTTAAAATAATTTACAACTAAATTTTTTTTCTTTCTGATTCAAAATTTAGTATTCAAAACTTAGGGTTAGGGATGGGGCTAGAGTTAAGGTGAGGATTAGGGTTAATGTTTAGCACCTATTGTCTAAAATAAGATGGACTTTTGATATTTTTAAGCTACATGCAGGTACCAGGGAGGTGAATTTTTGGTTAATTTTGAATTTTGGTATGATCAGTAATTTTGAAATAAATATTTATAAGGTTAGTCTGAAATTAAGGCACACACCGTCCTTTTTAAATACATTTTGAAATTTCCACTATGTTATACTAAATGCAGAATTTTATGATCCAGTTTTGTTTTCACTACATTGAGTCATTAATAGGTACACATGGGATTTTTGTCACAGGAATTAATTTATCTTCAAAACAATTGGTTGTGTTAGTGACAAACTTGTTCCATTTTATCCAGATCTGCCAGACTTCACCATGACAAGATACGTTATACATGCTAAAATAAAATCCAATGTGTTGGGCTACATTAAACACTGATCTTCTCACACAAACATGTCATTCCTTCTAGTCTCATTACAGATGTGTGCACTAAAACAAAGAAATTAATCATTTCTAGTATTTGTGCTTCCCAACAGAAAACAAGTATGGTGTATATCATTTCCTTGCCAATAAGTACATTTTTATACTTTTAACAGAACAGCACTTATTTTTTTTTTCTTAGGTGTTTAGAAGAAACAATTTCACTTATAATTTATCCACTTGATGATGGGAAGAATTTCCAAGCCAACTTCTTGCTCTGTGATTTTAAACACCACTTTTCTTTCTCTGTCAGCATGATCCCAGTGGCAGTTGCCAAAGGACACATTCATATTACAGCTTGAGCTATGAACATGCAGCTTTAAATCACAAATACAAGTAGGTTGGCACAATTACTGGTAGCAGTGTACCTGGAAGTTACTTATGCATTAGGATGGGTTGCAATAACATAATAGAAATGAAGGTAACTGCCAACTACATAAAATATCCATTTAATATAGAATTAAATGTACCAATATCAATCTTCCTTTGGATTTGTCCTTTAATCCCAAAGCTATTCTAGCAACACCTAGATAAGTTTCATGTTAAAGAAACACTGAGATATGATTTTAATGCCCTCTACCAATCAATCAATCAATCAACCAAGTAATGAACCATTGAGATCTTAAGAAAAAATAGAATGAAAGAAGATGTCATCATGGAAATAAAACTAGATTATCTGAGGTGATGATATATGTAGTAGTAGAGATTTATGTAATACAGTAAATTAAAAATTAATAAAATAATGGAACTGTACTGCAAGGAAGCTCTTAGTATTTTCCAAAAATGCTTTACTTACTTTATTTGTGTTAAGACATAGGAATTAGGGCCTCCCCAGTGGCGCAGCGGTTGAGCACTGGGTTGCGAAGCTGCCCGCAGCCTCTGCAGCACCGGTTCAATCCCTGGCCGCCAGCAAGGGTTCCACATGGGGCGCAGACCTCTCCTGCCTTGCCCACTGCTCCCCTCAGCAGTGTGTTTCGTCAGTCTGCCTGTTCTGTTCCCTGCTCTGGCTCTGGTGAATTTTCTCACCCTCCCGCGTTTCTGACTGTACCCAGTGCTTGCATAAATAAATAAATAAATCTTAAAAAAAAAAAAGACAGGAATTAAACAGTAGGTTTAAGAGTACTAGGGGAGGGCCTCCCCGGTGGCACAGCGGTTGAGCGCTGGGTTGCGAAGCTGCCCACAGCCTCTGTGGCACCGGTTCGATCCCCGGCTGCTCCCCGGCCACCAGAGGAGGGTCCCACATGGCGCGCAGACCTCTCCTGCCGCCCACTGCTCCCCTCAGCAGTGTACTTCGGTCCTTCTGCCTGCTCTGCTCCCCGCTCTGGCTCTGGTGAATTCTCTCACCCTCCCGTGCTTCTGACTGTACCCAGTGCATGTATAAACAAAACAAACAAACAAATAAATAAGTAAAACATGCCTCTATATAAAAAAAAAAAAAAAAAAAAAAAAAAGAGTACTAGGGGAGGGGAACATAATGGAGATTATGTCTAATAAATGTACTAAATTTAGAATTCTACTAAATCTTCTAGGAAATAAAATGTTATCCTTTTATTAAGTTTATCCATGAAAACAAATAGGAAATACTTCCTAAATCATTTTATGGTGCTATAGTAACTGATATAAAAACTTAATCATGAAGATTAATAAATAAAATTATGGCTTATTCTTTTATTAGCGTAGATTCCAAAAATTGACTCCAATTTTAGCAAAACATGAAGCGTATCATTATTTTAAAAATTAATAATGCCTAAGATCGATATAATACAGTGAATACACTATACTTCATAAATAAGAATGTTAACATAAGTCATCACACTAAGAAATTAAAGAAGAAAAATTATTATCTAACCAAATACATTTATTTTAAAAAATCAGCATCTATTCATGGTCATCATTGGAAATTATGAATAGAAACAACTGAGTGTAATAAATCAATATTTGCTAAAAATCATTTACTAAAATTATTCATAAAGAAAAATTTTTGTAACATTGTTTTTAAATTAAGTATAAAATAGACATTACCATTTCTGGGCCTCCCTGGTAGCAGGGATGAAGACTCAGCATTATAACCTCTACAGCCTGGGTTCCATTCCCAGTCAGGGAGCTAACCCATATGGTGCAGCAGATCTCTCCTGTCTCGCCTACTGCTCACCTTAGCAGTATATTTCAGTAAATCTGTCCTTTCTGCTCCCCATTCTGTCTTTGGTGAATCCTCTCACCCCCCAAACTTATGACCTAAACCCCAGTTCTTCCACTAAATAAATAAATCTTTTAAAAAATAGATAAACCATTTCTATCCCAAAAATGTCTATATGAATCTCCATTAAGGGATTGAATTAAATAAAGTCATATATGAAGAAATAACATACTAAGGAAGAAATAACAGAACCACCATTAATAGAGAATGTCTTCAGAAAATTAACAAGAATTACAAAAATTGAGCTTAAATACTATGAAATAGAAGATAAATTTCTACTTTAAAACAATGTTAAAAATAAAATATTTGGGAGCTTCCCTAGTGGCACAGGGGTTAAAGTCTCAGTGCTATCAATCTATTGCCACCCATTGTGGCATGAATTCAGTCCCCAGCCAGGGAGCTAACCCACATGGCACAGCAGACCTCTCCTGATTCCCCCACTTACCCTCAGCAGTGTATTTCAATGGATCTGCCAGTTCTGGTCCCCACTCTGTCTCTGGTGAATCATCTTACCACCCTGCACCTCTGGCATACATCCCAGTTCTTGTATGTGTAAATAAATAAAATAAATTTTTAAAAATATAGCATTTGAAGCCCATTTATAATAGCAAAAAAATAAATATTGGGCACATTGAATAATCTAACTGAAAATAACAGAAAGTATAAAACTTTATTAAAAGACACAAAAAACTAAATAGGAAGTAAACTGTGCTAATGAATTAAAAAAAAACCCAACTTAAAAAAATAGAAAAATCATGTCATTTTTCCTAAATCAATCTATGCAGTCAATGTAGTTCTGAACCCAATCCAAAATAAAGTTTTGACTGGAGATTGAGAAGACAATGCCAATTTTTTTTTGAAGATACAAAGAACAATTTAAACTTTTTTAAAAATCAACTAAGTAATATCAAGATTTGTTTTAAAGTTATAAATTGTTTAAATAGTATAATTCATAGCTTTAACTAAGAAACTTGTATTATAAATAGAGTTTACTGAACCATAACCTCACACAAAATGATACTTGATTTGTAACAAAGATGGAATTGCAGATTAAATTATTCAATAAATATTGCTAGGACAAATGGTTATTCATTGTGGAAAAAATTGAAACTGTGTCCCTACCTCATACCATATACAAGTCTCGACAAACTAAATAAAAATAAATAAATAAAAATGCAGACCCCTAGAAGATAATAGAGAAAATATATTTATGACATTGTCAAATGGAAGGAATTTTTTATCCCCAAAACAAAATTTTAAAGGAAAAGATGGGCAAATTTATATGTAATAAAAGTGAAAGTTGTTAAATATCAAAGGACACTTAAAGTATGAAAATACAATTTACAGGCATGGCAGACCTCTCCTGTCTCGTCCGCTGCTCTCCTTAGTGTATTTCAGTCAGCCAGTCTTCCTGTTCTGTTCCCCGCTCTGTCTCTGGTGAATCCTCTCACCCTCCTGCGCATCTGGCCTGTACCCCAGTTCTTGTATAAATAAATAAATAAATCTTAAAAAGAAAAGAAAATAGAATTTACAAACTAAACTGGGTTGGTATCCAACACTGAAATGAGTACAAATAAAGTAAAAGCAACTCATTAAAAACAGAGCAAATGATATCAAGAACAGTTTAGAGAAAAGGATTTCTATAAAAGCAATAAATATTGAACAGATGTTCAACCATCTTGGCAATCAAAATATACAAATTAAAATTACAAGCTATTATTTCATATGCAATCATATTGGCAACATTATAAATATCAGACAACATCAAGACGTGGTGAGTACATTGGAAGAATAGTTGTGGTAATATACATATGTTTAACCATTTGGGGAATAGTAATTGATATTATCTGGTTAAGATTAAAAAAAAAACACTCATCAGCATAGCAGTTTAATTCTAGAGAAAAATGTCACATATGTGCACACAGACATTGAAGCATCATTTGAAATAAGAAAAAAAATCATTACAATACTTAAATTTCCATTAAAAGTAAAAAAGAAAAGTAAACTATGGTAGATTTCTGCAATGGAATACTTGGTATCCATGATACAGGAGAGTGTATACAAGATTGTAGCAGTAAAGCACTGACTTGTAAAGTGTTAATTTCTAAATTGATGCTATATTCAGTTTGACTCTAATTTATTTCTTATTTTACTAGATTTTAACTAACAATGTTGTCTGTAAAACATAATCAACAAAGCTATTGTCATTGCTGTTGAAGTTCTGAACTACTGCAAATTCTTTTCACAGAGATGACACTATTGAAGTATTGAATAGGCAACATTGTGTGTGTGTCCTTTGAATCAGATCTTGCAAGCTATTAAGGAACTTTCATGAATGTATGACAAACACTGAATGGGATTCTTCATGATCCAATCATTCACAACATTACTAAGAGCTCGTGTGACTTTTTGTAGCTAGAGCAAATCTCAGTTATGTTTGATGGCCCCATTGTTGGATTGAGTGCTACCCTTCCCCCCACCACCACACAGCACACAAGTACAGACACACATCCAAATACACACACATTTCATTGCTGATAAGCCAAGAAAAAATAAATACAACTAGTAAGAATGCAACACCCAAATAATCAAAAGGGATCAGATCAAATAATCATTTATTTTTACACATTTCTTGGGAGACATTTTTCCCCTTCTTTCCTTTCTCTTATTTAACATTTAATATATGCCATCCTTTTCTTAACATAATTATAATAATTGAGACAACATTGGTTTACACTGCTGTATTTGATATAGAGGTATAGCATCACTCTTCTGATGTATGTTATCACAAAAACCCACCATCAAGATACCCATAGTCCTCCACCATATTCAAATGAGCTCTCTCCACAGACTGTCCTCTCTCCAATCCCTTCCTGTCTGGTAGTCTCAATTTTGCAGTCTGATTTCTAGGATTTGAATAGGTTTGGTTTTATATGATCTTTTGTTTTGATTCTCTGTATTGTACATAAAAATGATATCACCATGTATTTGTGTGTCTCTTCCTTACTTTGCTTAGTCTAATTCCCTCCAATTCAATCTACGTTGCAAATAGCAAGAGCTTATCCTTTTTATAACTGGGTAGTATTTCATTGTATACATATACCACATCTTCCTAATCCACTCCTCTCTTTGTGCACTTACATTATTTCTGTAATTTAGCGATTGTAAATTGTGCTGCAATTATGTAGGAGTACACAAATTCCTTCAAATTAAAGTTTTTGCACACTTTGGTAGATACCTAGAAGTGGAATTGCTGGGCCATATGGTAGATTTATAGGTAATATTTTGAGAAATCTCCATATTGTTTTCTATAGGGCCCAAACCAATCTACATCCCCACCAACAATATATAAGAGTTCCTTTTTCTCCACATCTTCATCAGCATTTCTTTCTGATTGCTTGCTTTTTGATATCTGTCAGTCTCATATGTATGCGGTGGTATGCCATTGTGATCTTTTCACATTTTCCTCATGATAAGTGATAATGAACATTTTTTCATGTGCCTGTTGGCCATCTGTAAGTCTTTTTTGAAGAACTGTCTGTTTAGTTCTTCTGCCCATCTTTGACTAGTTCATTTGTTTAATTTTTGTTGAGTTGTATCAGTTCTTTGAAGATCTTGGCTATGAGCCCCTTGTCAGATGTATGGTGTGCAAATATTTTTTCCCATTCAGTAGTGTCTTTTTGTTTTAGCAATAGTTTTTTTTTTTTTTTCCTATTCAGAAGCTTTTTAGTTTGATATAGGTCCAATTGTGTATATTCTCTTTTGTTTTTCTTAAATAAAGATCTCAATGAAAAAGGTCTGTAATACCCACATCCAAGTTTTCCTGCACCTCCACCTCATGTGCCTACCATAGCATATCAAGTAGGCAGCATGCATTTTGAAGAGCGTAGAAGTCTTATTTTACCCTTAAGAGTAAAGTAATTTTATATCTGTTCTAAAAGTGGATTAAGTAGTTGCAGACAATTGTTGAGCTACTAAAATAATCATGAAGAAGAATGGATGGAAGAACCTATCCTTGCAACAAACCCATGTTAATTACCTTTGCAGCTGGGAGATCAATCTGCATAGAGAGTCTTTGAAGCCTGTCAGGTATGAATTGAACCACTGAACTGCTACATTTGATAATCCAGCCCTTGAGCTCCTCCCCGCCTCCCCGAAGATGTTGTTGTAGTCTACCAAGCAGTTTTCCTCATCTAAAAAGTGTTTATTTCTAATTAATTTGGTCCTATATGTAGCATGCATACACTTTTATGACTTTAATCAATTAACTCTAACAAAGATAGAAACATAGTGACTCATAATACATAGTGACACCATCCACTGTAATAATGTACCCATTTCCAGATTTTAAAAAATATAGGGTTAAAAGAGGTACTATAGAGAAAAATGTATACAGAATACGAGAGAAAAATTGCGATAGTGAACGGAACTCTACTAATATGATGCTGATTTTAGAAAAGGTAGCAAAAATTGGATAAGAATTAAAAATTAGACTTGAAAATCATAATTAATATATGTATGTCTTGACTTAAAATGTTATTTATATTCTTTCATCAATATTTTTTGGAGTAGGAACACATCATATTCTTTGAGTATGGCTCTGTTGATTGGAGTTCTAGCCATTTTCTTGCACAATGAAATCTGGTTTTAAAATAATTCCAGTTCTATCTGAATGCAAAATTTAGAATTTTACAAAAAGCTTTCCATCACTTAATGTGGTGTCAGTCCCAGTTAATTCAGCTTGCCAAACTTTTACAAAGCAGTCAAATTAGTTTTCATCAAAATAACCATAATTAACCAGAAAAGACTATTGACATGTTTGGAAAAAATGAAACAGATTTTTAATAATCTTGGAAGTTACCTAATGGTTAACATGAAGGTGTGAGAGAGGAGCTTCCTAACCATGAACACCCGTAATATACCTGTAGCCCAGGCTTGTTGCAGGTCTTCAGAAAGAATAAGGATGAAGAACAAGGATAAGGATGACCTACATTGTTAAATATAGGTCAGTTAAGAGTTTCTTGTGTATATACAAAATCCGTAGAGGAAAAATAACAATGCAGTCATTGACTAGTTTGTGTTTAGAATGTTGTAGTTGCTTATTCATGTTCTTTCACTATATCATCCTCTGAGTCTCATGAGGTTACTGATTTGTATTTGTCAAGCATTTCTATGTTCAAGTAACAGCAATCTAATGCATATGAGTGAGGCTTATTATTATGAATTTTTTTATAAGAACCTAAGGGAGAGGGCTAAAGTTTGTCACAAAGAATTGTGAAGCAAGGAGGTTGTCTCTGGTGGCACAAGAGGTTAAATATCAGCGCTATCAAGCAATTGGCAGCCACTACAAGTTTGATCCCCAGCCAGGGAGCTAACCCTCATGGGACAGCAGACCTCTCCTGTCTAGCCCACTGCTCCCCTCAGCAGTATTTCAGTCAATCTGCCTGTTCTGCTGCCACTCTGTCTTTGGTGAATGCTCTCACTCCCTAAGCATCTGGGCTATACCCCAGCTCTTGCATGCATAAATAAATAAAATAAATCTTAAAAAAAATTTTTTGAGGGTCACCCCAGTGGCTCACCAGGTTGAGCGCAGCACTGTGAAGCTGTCCACAGCCTCTGCAGTATTGGTTCAATTCCTGGCCGACCAGGGAGAATCCCACATGGAGCGCAGACCTCTCCTGTCTCTCCCGCTGCTCCCCTCAGCAGTGTACTTTGGTCCTTCTGCCTGTTCTGCTCCCCACTCTGGCTCTGGTGAATTCTCTCACCTCCCACACTTCTGACTGTAACCAGTGCTTGTATAAATAAATAAATAAAATCTTTGAAAAAAAATTGCATAATTACAAATTCAAGAATGTCACTATATTTGTGGGGAAAACTGTTGAACTGACTCTCCTTAATCATAGAAGTCACCAGGTTGAAGTGTTCATATACAAGGAGGGATGAATAAGAGCACAGCTTGCTAGCCTTGAGCACTCAGTACCCACTTGTGACCACACTACACAGAACTTCCTGTTCATGTAGAGAAATTGGGCTGCACGAGTTTTGATTTACATTCGTAGAGCTCTAGCCATTTGAAATTCCCAGAATCCTAAAAAGAGATTAATCACCAAATCTTGGGTTAAATATTTATCGGTAGATCAGTCACTGAAGTTGCCTGAATGGGGTTCTAATTTATTAATTATGGCAGAATATATGTAAATATTTTCAACAGATGTAAAGTTATACCCCCGGCCAATGCAATAGGTTTCCCATGGAAATAATTAAAACTCTGCCTACAACTAAAGTTCAAAGTATATAAACATATGTAATAGATTTCGGGAAAGTCTAACAAAGTCAGATTAGTGGGACCTTTAAGTCAAATCATCCTACAGGAAGGATGGTGGAAGATGGGATATTTTCTGCAGGAAGAATTTTCTCTTAAAGCGTTCAGTGTACAACTAAACGTCACACTCATAGAGCCTCAGATGCCTTTATAGACCAGGCTAGTAAATTGTCTCTAGCAAACTGCAAAGAATTCTGTAAAAACTTAGAGCAAACAGTCTGTTCTGCCAGATATGGCCCTGCCTTCACTCTCTCTTCAGGGCATGGAATCCTGAATTAAAAGTATAAAATCAACCTTCTAATAAGAAAATGACTCTTACCAACCCAGGCGAACAGGATTAAAATTCAAGGAGAAACTGAACAACACATTGCAGGCTACTTAAGGGACAGATTGGAAATATTGTTATTTAAATAGGAGAAGATAAAACTCACATGAGACTAAAAGGAGATGGACAAAGAATGAGGCTATGATAATTCAAATAATTTTATGAAACAATAAATTAACTTTAGCCTGTTAAAATTCAATTACACGTAAACTCCAAGAAAACAATCTATGAAAGATAAAATGATAAGAATGTAAACTGAGATAAAAATGAGACATCTGAATGAGGGACAGAAATTCATAAGGGAAATAGACATAATAAGAATAAAATGAGAAAATAAGAATATAATTATTTGAATAGTTGATAATAAGCTTGAATAAGAAATTTCTTTTTACAGAATTCTACATTCTATGAGATCTTCCCCCAATCTATCAAATGGGGTTAAAAATATTATTTACCTCATAGAGTTTTTGTGGGAATGAAATGAAATGGTCATATCATATAGATCATTTAGAAAAGGGACTGACATCAAATAAACACTGTGTGAAAGATAGCTAATATATATATATATATATATATATTAGTTAGTACTTACAAACATCACCTCATTTTATACTCAAAGACCACTAGAAAGAATAGCTATATCATATTATTGTTATTCGTAGTATTTGAGGAATCTCCATACTTTTCCCCATAGTGGCTGTACCAATATATATTTTTATCCATTACCAAATTATTTATAATAGCCAAAATATGAAGATAAATTCTCCTTCAATGGATGAATGGATAAAAGAAGATGTGACATAAAAATTATGTATCACTTATCTTCCTATTACTATACATATATTTATATAATTTATATTTTATATATTATAAAATATTATATATAGAGATATAGACATAGATATACACATTGGTTGTGAAAACAATATTAAACCCTACCTTAGCAATAACATGGGAGGATATTAGGCTAAATAAAATAAGTCAGGTGGAGAAAAAATAACACTATATCAAACTGTGAAATATAAAATAATAAAACAGGCAAACAAACCAGACTTTTGGGAACAGATTGATGGTATTGAGGTATTGGGAGTCTTGGGGGATGAGAAAAATAGGTTAAGGGGATCCATTATATGGTAATGGATAGAAACTAGATTTTTGGTGCATAATCAGATACATACATGTATGCACTTGAATTTTACCTAACATTACAAACCAATGTTAATAAAGTAAAATTATAGATTTTAAAAAGATGAAAAGTTAACTCTCAGAGATAAAAATTTCTTAGTATTCCTCTCCAGATAAGCTAGTTGAGCCTTAAAGATGCAACTTAAATAATAAACCTAAATATACACAATTTAAAATGGCAGAACTGAATTCTAATGCCATTTTTTGACCAGAGGTTATTAAAAAAAATAAGAAGTCCTAGATGGGGTGAAAAGAGGGGTCAAAAAACAAAGACAGAAAGAATGTAGACTGGAGAACTCATAAGCAGCTGCAATTTTTCAGAAATAATTTTAAAAGCATATTAAAAAATATTTAGAGGGCCTCTCCGGTGGTGCAGCAGGTTGAGCACTGCTCTGTGAAGTTGTCTGCAGCCTCTGCAGTGTGGGTTCAATTCCTAGCTGGCCAGGGAGAAACCCACATGGCGCTGCAGACCTCTCCTGCTTCTCCTGCTGCTCCCCTCAGCAGTATCTTTGGTCTGTCTGCCTGTTCTGTTCCCCACTCTCTCTGGTGAATTCTCTCATCCTCCCAAACCTCTGACCTGTACCCCAGTTCTTGTATAAATAAAAATAAATCTTAAAAAAAAGTATTTAGAAATCACCATTTAATAATTCCTTTAGAAAAAGCAAAGATAAAATATCAGATATCTGAAAATCTGGCAAGAATATGGGGAAGCAAAAGCAAGACATTTGAGAACCTACCACACATCTCCAAAGTCTGAATAACAGACATGGGGGTCCCTTTTCTATGGTACTAAGTTGAAATATTTCCAAACACCAGATTGCTTTTGCTTTCAGATACCCATCTCAGGGCATGGTAAACATTAGGCCTGTCCACAAATATTCAAGTTCTTTTCCTAGCAGTAGGGTCGAACTGCATTTTCCACCCCTTTTTAGATCAAGCATCACTGTAAGATTTGTTCAGTCGCATGAAGTATAAGTGGGAACTGTGTCACTGACAAGTGGAAACTCTGACCCTGAGTGCCCATATACTGAGGTCATGTTATGTAATATTTTATAAATTTTGCTGAGGTCAAGGTGATTAAGACCCTGCAGCCTGGAGTCCTGAGGAACTACAGCAAGCTGTCTCCATAGTCTTCTGTGGTCCTAATGGGGAGCAGCTAGTAAACCACCACCACCTTAAGTCGCTTAGATTTGGGGTCTGTGGGCCTCCCTGGTGGTGCAAGGGGTTAAGACACAGTCTTATGAAGCAGTCCGCAGTCACTGCATCAGGAGTTCAAACCCCAGCCAGGGGGTGACCCACATGGTACAGTAGACCTCTCATGACTTGCCCACTGCTCCCCTCAGCAGTATATTTCAGTCCATCTGCCTGTTCTGTTCCCCACTCTGTCTCTGGTGATTTCTCTCACGGCCCAAACTTCTAGCCTATACCCCAGTTCTTCTATGCATGAAATAAATAAATCTTTAAAAAAAAAGATTTGGGGTTTGTGCATACCCCAGGATAACCCAACCCACCCTGGGGTGAATATGCATGGTTTCACAACCTTTCCTTTTTCATTGTTGGGATGTTTATCCAAATCAAACTTGTTTATCTTCCCTAAGTAACCACAATGATCACTCAGAAAAATCTAAGTAATTCAGAAGAAGAAATCTGGAAATTAGGTTTGTGTTCTCACTGGGAGTTGCTATAGAAGAGGTTTTCACCTCAGCTGTATGTGGTCTCCACACTTGAACACAATCTCTTGATGGTGTTCCTCTAAGCAGTGGCAAAAAATCAAACTTTAACCTGAAAGGACAATAGGAGGGTTTTATGGACATAAATGGAGCTGAGGACCAGGACTTACCCCAAATAATGGCTGTGACAATGGTTAGGTCTAGGCTATTCTGTACTCAACAGCTACTTCTCCTTATATTCTAAAATTCTTTGGGAATAACCTCTTCATTCCTTGTTTTGTTTTAATTGAGTTATAATTACAAATAACATATTAGTTTTGTTGTACAACATAATGATTCATAATGATTATAATTGCAAATAACATATTAATTTTGGTATACAACAAAATTATTTATTGCAAAAGGACCACTACAATAAGTCTAGTAAACAGAAAGGTAAATGTATTGAGACAGAAATACCGGGCCTCCCTGGTGGTTCAAGGGGTTTGTCTAGTTAAACAAGACAAACAAAACAAAACACTGTGAAGCTATCTACAGCCTCTGCAACACGAGCTCTATTCCCAGCAGTCCAGGGAGCTACCCACATGGTGCAGCAGACCTCACCTATCTCACTGCTGCTCCCCTCAGCAGTCATCCTGCCTGTTCTGTTACCCACTCTGTCTTTGGCGAATCTTCTCACTCCCCGCACCTCTGGCCTGTACCCCAGTTCCTATATGCATACATCTCTAAAAAAAAAAGACAGAGAAATATATATGTACACACCATCAGAAGTAAGAAGGAGCCAACAATCACAGGCCAGGAGTAAAAATAATTAAAATACTTCTCCACATAAAAATTGTGATAGATTAGATAAAAACTGGTGGGTGGATTATTGAAAAAAAGACCAAAAAAAAGGAAAAACAAGAGATAGAGATCTGAATATAGAAATGTATTTGCTCTTTATTTAAAAGCCTATCAGTTTAAATAGGAATATTAGTCAAAGGAAAATGAGATCGAGTTGGAAAATCACCCAGTAGATTTCATCATTCTTTCCTGCCAGGAAAACTTTAAAAAGCAAAAGCAGAATGTAGTTAAGAAACAGAAGAATGTTTATCTCAAACCCTTCACCAATATTATGCATAATTGAGAAACACTGAGAGTATTTGTGAAAGTCAGAAACAACAATTTCCATAAATACTAATATTTGGCAGTTCTCTGGAAGTTCTAACTGAAAAAGAAAACAAATATAAAGCACTTAAAGCTGAGAAAATTATCAAGTTTAGATACTTTATTTTTATACATCCAGAAGAATCAAGTAAAAAGTAATTTAATAGCCAAATTTCCCAATTTCATATATTCTAACTGATGATTACTGATGTATAAGAAGCTCTTTCATTTATATATACTTACAGAGAGACAGTGCTAAACTTAAGAAGAAACATGCAATAACCTATTGGAGAAAATTTTTGAACCAAATTACATTTTAAAAAAAGCCCTGACTAAACAGAGGGCAACATTGAGAGAATTTATTAGTGTGCACATGCCCAGTCTCTCCCAAATCAATACATACATTTAGTTTATAAGCACATTAATGTAAAGTCTATCTGCATGGTGGCTGGATTACTGGGAAAAAACTTTTCAATGAAAAAGTTAATGAATAGAGCCCTTGCTCTTCCATATTTTGAAATATACCTTCAAACTTTAGTAATTTTTAAATAAATATGTTCAAAAGTAACGATTAATCAAAAATAACAAGAATCCTTTAATTGAAAATAACAAAATCCGGGCCTCCCGTGGTGGCGCAGCGGTTGAGCACTGGGTTGTCTGCAGCACCAGTTTGATCCCCAGCCACCAGCGAGGGTCCCACCAAAAAAAAAAAAAAAAAAAGAATGAAAATAACAAAATCCTTCAGAGGGATCCAAATAATGAAAAATTTAGAAGATCATCAGTACATCAGTATAACAGTTAAATAATTGGACTTTTAATTCAAAATTCAGAATTGTTTTAATTCCCTAGTTCACATTGCACATGCATACCTTGTACACATAAATCTGTATGTTAACAATGCAAAAATTAGCATATCAGTGCAAAAACTTAAGGAAACTGAAAGAAAATATGCTCCTGGAATGAGGACAGATTCTCAGCGTAAATATAAAGGAGACCTTTTACGGGAACCTTAGAGATATTTATATCCATGAAAACTTAATATTATTATATATCAAAATAACAACTAAAACTTGAGTTTAAAAGCAAAAGAAATCAAGGAAAAATATATAAGTAGGACTAATTAACAAGGCTTAATTTATTACTCTACATAAAGCTCTAAGAATTTTGTGTGGCTCAGTAGAAACAATTGAGGTGAGGACAGGAGCAGAAATTACGGATAGAAGCAAGACAAACAAAACAAAACACTAGTTAACATATGAAATGGTCTTCAATTTCACTACTAAACAAAGCAACATATATTTAACCAAAGAAAGATTTATTATAAATTATAATACCCGGGCCTCCCCTGGTGGCTCAGCGGTTGAGCGCTGGGCTGCGAAGCTGCCCGCAGCCTCTGCAGCGCCGGTTCAATCCCCGGCTGCCCGGGAGGGTCCCACATGGCGCACAGACCTCTCCTACCACCCGCTGCTCCCCTCAGCAGTGTATTTCGTCAGTCTGTCTGTTCTGCTCCCTGCTCTGGCTCTGGTGAATTCTCTCACCCTCCCGCGCTTCTAACTGTACCAGTGCTTGTATAATAAACAAATGAATCTAAAAAAAAAAAAAAGAAAGAAAGAAAGAAATAGCTTCATGGAACAATATTTGTAGGAAATAAAAGTTTATAGATTAAAAGTTAAGTGAAATTTTAACTGACCATAGTTCAAATGTGTACATATATGCATAAAAATGGTTTAAAAGACTTTAATTCATCGTGGGATGCATTTTTTAACATTTTCTTTGTGTGATTTTTTTCTGTATTTTTTTAAAATACATAGGGTAAGGTTGTATTATATTTTAGCAGGAAAATCAAAGCATAAGATATTGATTGCATAAAATGCAAGCTATAAACATAGATGGGACATGGAATAGAAAAGGGAGACCCTAAATTATAATCATCCCCTACTTGGTGACCCTTTATTTGCATGAGGGAGTAACAGCAATCTTTTCTATGAAACTCCTTAACAGGTTTTTGTGGAACTTAGAGCGTGAACTTCTTTTTTTCTGTGACAAAGGAGGAAAAATGTGATTTATTTTCCTCCACTGTAGGTTTGAAGAGCACTTTATTCTTATGTAACTGGAAGGGAATGATCACACAGTTGGAAAAATGACTTTTTTTCTCTCTGTTCTTCTGTAGACCACTATTCCTCTTCTACCAATTTTAGTCTAGATTAGCTTAGTACAATTGAAGTAAAATGTCAGCCATATATGCAATTTTTTTCAGTTACTTCAAAAATAATAAAAAATAAAGTTATTGAGTAAATTTATTAAAAATACCATTTCTATAAGTAATCAATAAAAATATTGAATTCACTCTCTCTATACAAAGTCTTCAAATCTAGTCTTTATGTCATTAGCCATCTTAACTCAGACTAACCATATTTAATTTTCCAGGGCAATATGTGCCTAGTGGCTGCCATGTTGGCAAGCACAGTGCTAGAACTTTTCCTTGTTTTTTAATGTTTTCTACTTCTGCTATTTACTCTATTTAGGACTCTTTGTTACATAATGATCTCTGACAACTTTGCAAATTGATTCTATACAAAGCTCTGAACGTGTAACTGAAGGTTTGAAAAATCTAGGGGAACACACAACATATGAGGTAAGCAAATAAATGGATAGCCCATCATTCCAAGAAAAAAATTCATAAGGAATTACACACTTTCTTTGGGAATTTCAGTCCCTAGCTATGTCCCCAACACTCATGTCCATAATTTACTCAAAGGGACTTAATCATCCCTTAGGAAACACTGCCCCTTGCCAAAAGGGCCACTCAATTGTCAAGCAGAAAATTGCTTGCAGTCTGAGATCTTCAGATAAGACCAGAACCCCAGGCCAAAGTCACAGTCATTTATGTGTCATAAAGTAGGTCAGAAAGATAAAGACAAATATTTGGCATTTTTGTACATATGAGTAAAACAAGGAATCATAGCAGCTGAGTTCTCAGACAAAGCAAAATAATTATGAACTAGTAGATACTCGCAAAGTGAGTTTTCTGAGGTTAAGAAGGAAGGGGAAGGAAAATTCAAAGTTGTGTAAGTGATGGGACTGGGGGGTGAAACACAGGAATATAGTCAACAAATTTTTATTTTAGTCCACAATAGATTATGAAAGTGAAAAAAAAAAGTCACATTCACAAAGCATTATGGTTTATGGATCCCAAGACCCATGAAATAGTCTGTGATGAGTATAAGCACTTTAATTAAGACACTTTAATTAATTATATTTTACTATGGAAAATCAAAATATATATTTTACATGCTCTTCACTGGGAAAAATATACATAAAATAAGTGTATTTAATAACTTCATATTCTAAGATAATTTTATACCTACAATCATCCATCAGTGTGATTTTCAGACTCATGTTTATTTTGGTAATTACCAAGTCATATTTCTACACACACACACCCCAGCCCTGCCTTCCAAGGACAAATCTAACTCAACATTAACACAGCATAATCCAACTTATAAGATAGTTCCCTATTTGCCTTATAATTTACAAGATTACATTCTGACAAGTGAGTAGGCTCTTTACTCTCATTCCATCCCATAAATTTCAGATATTGTCCCCCTCAGATCAGCTAAGTATGGGGTGTCACGGACACTGAGCTAGCAATGGCAGACTCCTCCGCTAAAGACAAGCCAGGCTTAAGCTGGAAAGGCTTTGAATCTTGCTTCATGTGGTAAAGAAAGAGTCATTTTCCTCCCAGTGTCTATTTGATGGTGGGCCAGTTATTCTTATTTCATAGGCTTGTAGTGAAGATAAAAAGAAAGAAATTTTAATTGCCTGGTAGGGATCCAAGTAGTGAGTAAATCTTAGCTAAATAAAGTGGATTAGAAAAAAGATGATGACAATGACATGCTCACTGCTTTAATTATTTTATTATCAAAACCTATTTTGCTATATTTTCATGAAATGTGCTCCCTCCAGTTTCTTCTATTGTCCTTTCAATGATGGCATTTTGTGGCAATAAAATGTTATTTTGTATGAAGAAAATATGAAATAGAAGGATATTTTATCAGCAGAAATTCCTTTCAGTTCTATATTTTCTGATAATTTATATTTTACTACAATCAAAATGTATATTTTACATGCTCTTCAGTGGGAAAAATAAACATAAAAATAAGTTTATTTAATAACTTCATATTCTAAGATAATTGTATACCTACAATCATGACCAATAAACTATACCAATCTAATTTCAGCTCTGGGCAGTTGTAAAAATAAATCAAGCTTGGAGAAATAAAGTTCTTTGGTTTTTTTAAACATTTTGTGAATGATTCTGTGTTCCTTGATCAAATGAAAAGAACAAATTCAAAACAAACTTCGTTTTGGCTAAAATGTAAAGTTTATGTTATAGAATAATTTTTTTAATATTGTAAATCCATGTTATTTGCATAGAAATATATGTAATATAATTAAACATATCCATATTAATTATAACTCAAATGCAAAGAATTTTAAACTCAGGTTATGCAAAGAAGGAATTTAAATTCACTTTTAGAAACTATAAATTTTCCTACAGGCCTCTGTCCTCTTTTTCTGCTTCTCTTTCTCTCTCTCTCTCTCACTCACACACACACACACACACACACACATGCACGCACAGTTATACCTTTACAGTTCTTTCTGCCTTTCCCCCCACAAGTTTCTTTTTAGTCCACATACTCAAATTTTTAACTAAATAAATACAAGTTTTCCAGCTTTTACATTTGTCTCCATTACTACTCTACTTTTATTTCCTTTGTACTCATATTCTGGTTATTTTTTTTTTAAATTCCCATTCACCCTTTAGTCATTACAATCCCCACCTTCATCACAGGAAAAAAAAAAAAAAAGTACCTTTAATAGAATCTCCAGTAAAGTTAAACTAAATGCATCATCTATTTTATTGTACGTGTGTTCTTTATAGGCATTTAACACTTGACCAATACCACCTTTGTGAAAAGTCTTTTCTCCCAACTTAAACATTTTTATTACCTACCCTCAAATTTCCCTGGTTTTCAGAGATCCGTTTTCAATAGAAACTCACTGGAAGATTTCATTAATTTTCAAGATTTCTATCACCACATATACAGTAATGACACAAATTTATAACCTTAAATCAGACCTTTCTCTTTTGAAATTCAAACCTTTATTGTCAATAAACCTTTGAACACCTTCACTTATATATCCAACAGCTACTTCAAGTTCAAGATCTCTAAAAAGTAATTGATCATTTCCCACTTCCATTTGAGGATTTCACATGTGTTTTTCCCTTCATGGTGTGAAAGTCAGAAAACTGGGAGATTTATTCATTCTCTGTCCTTCAGTCAACTGGCCACTAAATTCTGAAAATTCTCCCTAAAGAACTCTAATAATGTCTTTTCGCCCTTCTATACTCATAATGTTCTTATTCAGACTTTCACTATCCTCAACAGACCTAATGATCACTCTAGTATCCTAACTCATCTCTCTGACTCCAACCCTTTACCATACAAACACAACTCTTTAATATGTTCTCTTGACTGCAGCAATGTCATTATGCAAAAATATAAAACACTGATTTTACTCTAAAATCTGTTTTATGGTCCCCCAGCATCTATAGAGTGAATTGCGAAACATTTTGCATAGTACAGTATAGGTGATTTTTCATGATCTTTACCTTCTCATCTTCTTTTCCTTCTTACACTATATATAGGAGCCATAAGACCTTTATTGGATTTCCCAATGTCTCTCTAAACCTTGGTATTCTGCCCATGAATTGAACCCCACAATAAAATGTTGAGATGGAACATCTTTAATATTAAAAGCAACCAGCATCAATAATGATCTGTAATCAAAAACATATACATATTGGCCAGCACACAAAATAATGTTAAGAAATAGAGACAAAGCAAAAGGAATTCTCCTGCACTGTTGGTGGGAGTGCAAACTGGTCCAACCACTATGGAGAGCTGTGTGGAGATTTCTGGACCTACTAAACATAGAGCTTCCATATGATCCAGCAATTCCACTCCTACGTATTTACCCAAAGGACACAGAAACATCAATTCCAAAGAGCACCTGCACACCTATGTTTATAGCAGCACTGTTTACAATAGCTAAGCTTTGGAAACAGCCCAAATGCCCAAAAATAGATGACTGGATCAAGAAGGGACCAGGAAAATGGTCCCCCAGGAAAATCAAAATCAACAAAAGACTATGAACCAGAGACACTTTTTGGGGGGTGGGGGGCGGGAGGGAAGGGATTGGGGTCAGAATGGGGGGGTTGCAATTGTATGGGGAACATAAAAATAAAATTTATTATTAAAAAAAACATAAAAAAAATAAAAATAGGTATATATAATATTTAAAAAATAAAGAAATAGAGACAAAGCAGTGAAAGAGAAGTGAAGAAGAGTCCAGAAGTTATAAGAGTAAGTGAAATCTCGAAGAATGATACATATTTTGAAAAACTAAAGGAAGGTGTTAGGACATTTCAGAAATAAATAGCACCATAAGAAAGATATAAAAGTAGCTATTGCTTTATAGTGATAGCAACTGACAAGAGAACAGAAAGCACGTTGGGAAGTGAAAAAGTATATTTCATAGGTAAATAGCAATAGAGTATGAAACATTTTGAGATTTATATGGGTAGATATTGAAACCCTTATATAGAACAGTGTTTTGATGATGGCAAGGAGTTGAAGGAAAAGAAGCATTTACTAAGTTGTTGGAGGTCTATTTCCATAATGCATGTAAAGTTATTAATAGAGAAATAGATCACAGGTTATAAGCAGAGATCTTGAAGCTAGCTCTCCATAGGTAGCACACTGGAGGGAAAAAGAGCAAAGACTAAACTGTAAGGAATGTGCAGAGTACTGGAAAAAAGGAGGAAATAGCTGCATCTATTTGGGGTTATATACGGCTATATAACAAAGCCACAAAGCTTAGTCACTTAAAACAATAGTCACGCTGTCCTTTTACATAATTCTGTAGGTTCTCTGGTGCTCAGCTTGGTGGCTTCTCTGCTGGCCAAGCTTGAGGTCCACAATGAAGCTCTTGTGAGGTGGCAGATGAGGCTTGCATATCTGAGACCTTGGCAGAAATGCCTGGAAGACTATGCTTAGCTGGAACACTGAGGCAGTGGCTGGATTGGCTTGTCTCTTTCTCTCTCACTACATAGACCCCTTACTTCTCTCTCTTCCTCCCTCTAGTGTCTCCCAGTCATCCATTCATTCTCCAGTATCAGCAGTTTAGTCAGATGTTTCACATGATAAGGCTAAACTCTGAAAAGTGCAAAAACTGAGGCTACTAGGCATTCTTACATTTAGGTCCACACCTGGCACAATGTGTGTTTTTTTCCCCACTATATTTTCCAGTTCAATATTATTTCTCTCATTTCCCAGGGTGCCTCATTTTCTGTCAGTTGGTCTTATTTCCCAGAAGGGTAATCAAAATTGCCCTTGTGACTTCTGTTGATGATCATTTTCTTTCCTAAAATGTTCTCTAAATCTTATCTTACTTTCAAATTATTAGTTGTACTGAATTACATCACAGGGACAGTCCAGACTCAATATGAGAGGAGACTACACAAGGGTGTCCATGTTAGGAGGCGTTTTTGTTAGTGACCTATTTCAGAGCGAAAGGGAAAATTCCCCACCCCTGTGGGTGCTTCACTGGCTGGATGAGTAATCAAAAGAGCATCAGACCGGTTAGCAAAGGAAAAACAATCAATTTAATAACATGAGCACAGACAACCTACAATGACAATGCAGGTCTGGTCATAGGTTAGGAAGACAGAGATTTATATGCGTAACTAAACTATGGGTAAAAGGCCAGTGAAGCCTAGCAGAGGGGAAGGGAAACCTGCATTAGAGAAGGGGGCTTAGAAGGTTTCAATAGCTTACTTTTTGATTAGGGAAAGGACTATGGCTTAAGGGATGGTGATCATTCCTTCTTTTAAGAAAGACCACAAGGATTAAGGGAAAATCAAGTTGTTCTCCTTAAACTTCTAGGGTCTTCCTTCTTCCTCTCATTCAAAAATAATGTGCATATCAGAGCAGGATATCTTGAGGGGAACAGTTCTGAAAATCTTGGGATGGTATGATTTGAGCATCTTCAGACCTTCTAGCTAGATCCCACCCTAATATAGTAATTTTTTAAACAAATATTAGTCCATTCATGTTGTGCAAAAATATATGAGAATGTACTGTTATGCCCATTTGACAGATGAAGAAACTGTGGCTGGAAATGCTAACTGATCTGGCTAAATTCACAGTCAATAAGCAGGAT
This sequence comes from Talpa occidentalis, assembly GCF_014898055.3. Classification (NCBI taxonomy): domain Eukaryota; kingdom Metazoa; phylum Chordata; class Mammalia; order Eulipotyphla; family Talpidae; genus Talpa; species Talpa occidentalis. The sequence goes on along the minus strand of NW_023602073.1, from coordinate 134,106,519 downwards.
AGGGCTTTATCAAACTTCAAACAACTACAGCAGACTATGATAATTTGTAGGAATAAAAGTAATACAATTTTAATAAAGACAAGGCTAAAGGCCAGGAGTTAAGTGTATAATATTTTTCAAGTATACTTAGTTTAAAGCAGGATAGTGACAAGAATAATAATCTAGGGGAAATGATGCTATAAGGATACTATGGGGTGCTTCAGAATGAAAAAGTCCCTTCAAAGAAAGCATTTCCAGCTAAGCCTTTGGGCAAGAAACTTAGTTTTCACTTTACAAATGATAGTCACAGACCATGAACACCTTTTTAAATGCTATTTTTCAAGGCTGAGAGCAAGCAGCCCAATTATAAAAGAATTGATCTTGTTAAACTTATTCTTAAATTTTTTATTTCCCTCCTTGGTTAATTCAATTTCTCTTCAAATGCATGAATCATCAAGACATAATGTGAACATTCAACCACAATGGAAGTGAATGTTACATTATTTGGATGTACCTGATAAAATTCAGACAGAACAGACTGAGCAGGGTCAAAGGAAACTCATCTGGCTGCATATCTACAGCAGCCATTATACTTATTGTCTCCTTGTCTTTACAGGACTTTACAAAAGGTAGTTGTAATAGAAGAGAATATATTCTCTTTGCTTATTTTATCCAAAATGGTGACCCACTTAAAATGACAGAGTAAACTTATCTGGGCTTACCATGGACCAAGACATTTCTATCCAACTTAAGCAGTTATCACAACTCTGATAGAATATGTGGTATCAGTCCATGTTTACAAGTGAAGTTCAAAGAAGAGAGACAACTTACCCTGGTTAACACCTAGTCAACAGTAGCAAATTCAGGATTTGAATGAAGACCAATCTTAATTTATAAGCCCTTCCTTGTTCACTGCCTACAAAGCTTTCAACTTCAAGATCATTTGCTACCACACCCAAGAAGCTTAAATATTCATAAACAAAAATTAACCTGATGATACCATAAAATCCAATTTGTAGGAAGAATCAGGAAGGATAAGATTCCAAGACTTGAGTTTTGTGCTTTTGAGAGTGGAGGGATCTGGGAATAAGTGTCATTTGCTCTTGTTTCTCAGACAAGGAAATGGGAACAACCCCGACCCCAGAGACTCTCCCTTTCAACAGGATTTTGCTCATGAAATATCTCGGAATTGTCCCTTTCCTTACCCCCTACCAATTTAACCCAGAAATTTCGGACTGCACATTTGCCAAAGGGGTTTTACTATGGTAACCTTCGGGCCTACACAAAGAACACAGTCAAAACAAACAGCTCTCTTTAAATGTCATTATGGGGAGTAAAATTCTATGTGGTATATTAATGGGCCTCCCACAGTTAAATCCTAGCATACCACTTTGAAAAATGTCCCCTGTGGGTATCGCTTAAACCAACAAAAGTGAGGGAATTTGAGAGTTAAGAGAAAACCTGATCTAGCGCTAGTGAAAATTAATAGAAGACAGAGGGTGAATAAAGAAGTGAGAAATCAGGGAAACAAATTAAATTTGCTTTGTTTTCATCCTTTTTAATGTTATTTTAATGTAGAAAGCCTAAAGAGAAATCTAGCTTTTTTTTTCACATGCAATTTCCTTATTTTTTGAATTTAATAAATCTTTAATGGAAGCAGAAATACTGCCGTTAGCTTAAGAAATATAAAAAAATAAGAGAAATGTGTATTTTCTCCTCAGTCATCAGACAGTTTTCATACAAGATCATAGCAATGCCCTAAGTAAATACTATACATAAAGTGTTTACCCAGCATGCACCTGATAAATATGGTGGTTGCTCATTTTTGTTAGGACTTATTAAGGAATAAGCTAATTTCCAAAGCTTATTAAGGAATTAGTTGAAACACCCAATAGATCTCTAGAGACAATATGACTCATGGTATATCTTGAGGACAGGACTGATGTATGATTAGAAATCCTCATGAAAATATTTTAAGCTTTCATCAATTCTTTATTAAGCCCACTACTTATTTGTTTTTTGTATCTTTTTCCAAGACAAACAAATTAGTTCTTCTTTTGATTCCCCCTGCCTGGAGCCTGAGGCAGCTTGCTTTAATCTATGCTCTGACTCCTTAGGATAGCTTAGAAACTTCACCATCCATATTCTACAGGGAGAAAAACTGACATTGAGCATAATCGGCACCATCTACAACCAGGATGCTTACGCCAGTCTTGAAGCTATCTCTCCTTGTTTGCATTTTCTCTTCCTCGTCCCTCATATTTCCCCACTAATTCTCTTTCTAAATGGCCTCTACAAAAGCAAATTAAAAAGTAATACAGTTTAAACATGTGATACCCCATATAATAAGGAAATCTGGAAGGTCTGTTGTTGATTTTAGATGTTTAGTATGAATATCTCAGGCTTATGTCTCATATGTCACATAAAAAGGGGACTCTGATCTCCTGAAAGATGGCCTATGAGTTCTTTTCTGGAACTGAGTAGTAACTCATTACCAATTTTCTGAGAGAGAATTTTTGTAGAAAACAGAACAGACTACCATATCATTTTCAAACTGTCTCATTAGCTTCAGTTTTTAAGTGATAGCAATGTGTTTGGAATAGAACTCATACTTAAATGCTCTCTACATGAAGACCATGGCATGGTGTATCAAAGGCAAATAAAAATGTTCTCTGTAAATATTTTGTTATTACTTATGAATGAAAAACATCAACATCATCAGAAATAAAGCCAGCTTTTATGTGTTCATGGTATTCCTCTATAACAGCACAATATGACTCAGATTCACATTGCTTAAAATGATTTTGTACTTTTTATCTCTTAGGATTGATTTTTTTTTCTTTCAATACAATAAAGATAACACATTATAGAGTTTGTTGTTATAACTCAATTACATAATACCCATTTACTTAACACATGCTTACTATGTCACTACCTACGCCAGGCCAAGCTAAGGGATATGCTGATAAATAAAAAAAAAACTCTGTTACTAAGTATCTTATTCTAGGGATGGTTAAGAAAATAAAAACGGAACAGAGTAACAGATAAAGGAAAAGAAATCGAAAGAGTGGTAGGAAAAAAAATCACACCACAGAGGTTGTCAGTAATAGACCAGTATTTGGGAGCTTTGAAATGTATTTCAGTATGTTAAAAGTTAGAGTTAGTGAAAGCAGGAAAATCATCTGATTTAATTTATCTTTGCAAAAATGTACTTTGACTTCTAGGCAAAAAATAAGAGTCAAGAATAGCATTAAAGGGATCAAATGGAAGTTGAGTTTATTGCAAAGTTCTAGCAAAAGGTGCAAGTGTTGAATTAAATGTGTTAGTGATACAATACTTTTAGAATTGTGGAACTGGTAGCATGTTTTTAAACATTGAGTCAAGGATGTTTTATTAACTCATAAATTAGATATGTGATAAGAGAAGAGAGTCTATCAATCTTGGCCTGATTAAGCAAGAGGATGCTTGTGCCTCGATACAAATAAACATTAATGTTCCCGAGGCACAAGCCTAAGGGCTCCTAAATTGCACAAGACTTTCCCAAGTCTCAGAGACTGTGGTCTGGGTCCTAAAAGTGTGCTGACATGGTCACATGTTTTTCATGCTTTCCAAAAGTAAGCTGTATTTGTGTGATTAGTTAAAACTGTCACTTCCTATCCCGAATCACACCACTCTTAAGGCAAGGGGCTATTACAGTGGTCACAGACATTTCTGAACCCAACTGAGAGGAGGTAGAGTGGGGAATTGTGATCCCCCATTAATCATTCCTCCCTTGTCCATACTCTTCTGCAATGTAGCTGTACAAATTTTCCCATCAAGAAGTGGAGTATGTTTTGCCTCATTCCTTTTGAATGGGGCTGCTCTTGTGACTTGCTTTTACCAGTAGAATGTTGCAGAAATGAAATCTTAAGCTATACTTAAAAAAAGACTTACATGTTCTACTTTCTGTCTTGGAACCCAAATCGATGCCATGTGGAGTAAGTGGGATACTATATGGAGAGAAAACACATGGAGGAGAAGCAAGGTACTCCAGTTTGACAGCAGCAACAAAGCCCCAAATATTGAAAGTGAGATCACCTTCGGTCTTTTAGACCTGGTCAAGTCACTCCATATATATACCACATGAAACAAAGACAAGCCATCCCCACTGTACTCCACATAACCAATCCACAGGACTGTAAGCAATAGGAAGGTTGCTATTGTAAACCACTATATTAGAGTTTCTTTTAGCACAGTAGCAGATAGCTGGTGTAAGGATGATTTAGCTTGATTACAGTAGAGTACATTTATGTGGTTGGTCGTCACTTCAATATATCATCAGGCTATTGCTTCCTCTCCATGTGTAGTGCTGGGCTCCAGGAATACTCCTGCCACCTATTGTGCTGGCTCTCCTGGCATCCTGACATTGGTGCACAGGGCCAGAAATGCTACTGTGCAATGAATGTGTCCTGTGATGTCTGGCACTAAAACTACATGAACATTGGAAGAAAAGCAAAGCTGAAAGTTACAGGACCAGAATAAAAGTGAAAAAAAAAAAATCTTCCAAGCATTAGCTGCAATAAAAATTCTAAATAGAGTACTAGATTCCTATGAATGTCTGATGAAAAAGGAAGTTATCAAAACATGGCATGCAAATTATTAAAAGAAAGTGTTTTTTCTATTTTGTTTAAGTATTGCAAATGATAGAATTTATCAGAAATTCTACGCTTATAGGACATATATTTGAATGAAAAATACAAAAGAAAGTATATTTGCAAAGATTCATATTTGAAAATGAACAGTTGCTAAATGTGACCACAATTTTAATAAGGTCTATGCCATTAGTAATGACCATTGTGGAGCTGAAATAAAATTTTCTAAATAATCAAAGACTTAAATTTATTTTAAATTCAATTAAAACGAAGTTTGCAATAAGAATAATTTTGAAGACTTTAATTTTTAAGAGAAATTTTAGATTCACAGCAAAAGAGAAAGGAATGCTCCAAAGTTGATAACTTTATGCCTCAAAAAATCAGACTGTCAGTTTTTCATAACTGGAACATTGAGGAAGGTACTAAATGACTTTGAGAATTGTAAGGTATGACCCAAACATAGAGTCTTGTCATTTTTATATTCCTTTTCCAAAAAGCACAAAATGCATCTTTGATATATAACTATCTAAAGTGACTGAGGTATCACACAGCTTTCCAAATACTTGAAGGACAAGTGATCACTTTGCCTGTCAAGGATCTCATTTCTGTACCTGGGGAATTTATTAGTGTGTTAGACTGCACCATGGGAAGGGAAACTATAAACAGGGCTGGCAAAAATCTCAGGATATAAGCAGTCGTCAATATTGTCTGATGCCCACAAGGATGGAGTAAAGTGCTCCAGCTGGGCCATGCCTCCCACCTGTGCAGGTACAGGCTCAGCCATGAGAAGGCACTCTCTTGAAGAGCAACAGATGGTCTCAGGCAAAGGCTCTGCTCTACCATTACTCCCTGCTTCTGCAGTAGCTGCTGCTCTATAGCATGTCAAGGAAGACTTTGTTATCCTCTCCTCCAATGATTTCTGGTGAATGCTTTATGAGGAAATTTGAAAACAAAAAAGAAAACAAAACAGATATCCAATGGAATAATGATTGATACTTATTCTTTGCTTTCCAGCTAATGTCTAATTCTCCTGGAGCCAGTGCGGAAAGACAAAAGTGTTGGATCAAGAAATGATGAAGAATATCCAAAGATTTTTTTTTTTATTTCTCTATCTAAGGCTATTCAAATTCTCAGAAATGCATTTTAGCGCTAAAACACATCACAGCACAAACATGATGGTAAATAGGCATGCTTGGGATTGTATTAGAGAAACAATGTGTTCATAACATTTGAAAATCAAATTTCTGCTTTTATACCCAGTTGCAGATTATTTGATTTTAATGTCCATTGCCCATTTCTCTACTGTTTCTCTTCTCAAGAACTATGAACTGATCTCTTTTTTATTAACTAAACAAAACCTAGAGGATAATGAATCATTTAAAAAATCTGAGTCTTCTATATTATATGAACTTGAAAGATTTATAAGATTGAATAAACTACATATATTTGTTAGATTCAAATATGATTTACATGTGTTTGAATTGAACAATTTTAAAAAGTTTGGTAGCTGATAGTCGAAATGGTTCTTATCCTGAGCATATATCTGGTTACCCATATGCATTTTATTATTTTTAAATTTTAAAAATTTATTTATGTATGCATACAAAAGCTGGGGCACAGGCCAGAGGTGGGGGGGGTGGTATGTGAGAGGATTCACCAGAGACAGAGTGGCAACAGACTGATGAAAATACACTGCTGAGGTGAGCAGCAAGAGAGTTAGGAGAGGTCTGCTGTGCCATGTGTGTTGCTCCCTGGCTAGTTGGGAATCCAACTCCATAGATTGCATCCTAACCCTTGTGGAACCAGGGAGGCCCTCCACATGCATTTTAATGGAATTTGGGGCTTCTTTTTATAAGAACTGGAAGATTTTCCCCAACTGAATCTAGCTTGTTAATTCTTTAGAAGCAAATTACTTATTTTCTGAAGGCAACTTAAGAATACAAGCTTGTTCAGAATATAAAAACTAAATTGTCTAGACCCTGTGACCCAACAAACACATTCGATTCTAATTAATTACTCAAGTATAACATCAAATTATATTCAAACCTTAGGTTCTCTGTGTCCTATGTCTCACCCATTCAGTACAAACCTACTCAAATTCTACTTAATTTCCTATACTTGTATGTCAAGAAAAAAGCTATTCATTTATTAAAAATAAGCTTAATGAAAGTTATTAAAGTGACAACTGCATATTCCCAAAAGGTTTTTTCATATAAAACTTTCAAGGTTCTACCAGTTATATTACATAAGTTCAAATCCCTATATGGAAAGTCTATAATTCTACCCAATCACTTCAAATATCCAGACATCTGTATTTGTCTAAGTCAGACAAATTATGGCAATGCATTTCAAATACAAGATAAAAATCTTTGGGGGCCTCCCTGGTGGTGCAAGGGGTTAAGCACCACACTATGAAGCAATCCATAGCCTCTGCAGCACAAATTTGATCCCTAGCCAGCCAGGGAGCAACACACATGGCGAGGCAGTGTACTTTGGTCAGTCTGCCTGTTCTGTTCCCCACTCTGTTTCGGGTGAATCCTCTCACCCCCCACATCTCTGGCCTGTACCCCAGTTCTTGTATACATAAATAAGTAAACCTTTAAAAAAAAATCTTTGGTTCAAAATTTGTATAATTTCATATGGACTTAGTTTTAATTTTAAAGCAGGGATTTTTAAATATTGAAATCTAGGGCCTCCCTGGTGGTGCAGGCGGTTGAGCACCAGACTGTGAAGCTGCCCACAGCCTCTGCAGTGCCGGTTCGATCCTGGCTGGCCAGCGAGAGTCCCACATGGTGTGATAGGCCTCTCCTATCTCACCCGCTGCTCCCCTCAGCAGTGTATTTCATCAGTCTACCTGTTGTGTTCCCCACTCTGTCTCTGGTGAATCCTCTCCCCCTCCCGCACATCTGGTCTGTACCCCAATACTTATATAAATAAATAAATAAATCTTTTAAAAATATTACATGAAAGACTAATCAAATTGTTAAAGTCTGAGAATAACATAAGAGAAAACAGCACCTACTTTATCCGTAAGTATCAAGACCATGGTCTATATCTAAAATTTTGTCTTCATTCATCATGTAAAATAAATTTATGGAGTAGAAGCCATCATGAAGAAAATTTTTACTCTTTAAATAATTTTTAAATATTTCAATCATATTTTACTACTAGGTTCCAGAAATTTTCAAATATATTTTCATTTCTTAAAACATCAAAGTATTATGTATTATTTATCTTTTTAAATCAATTTTACTATTCTCGACATTTATTTTTTTAAAGAGATAACTTCTTTTTTCCCTTTGACTATATAGAAAATTACAATATAGACCACTTTTCAGAACACCAAGGCTACCAAACCAAGAGATCAAGGGTTGACAAACACTGAAGGCATCAGAACATGAATTTTGCAGATATTTTGAGAACATCTATCAAGAATGAGAAAATATAAAAGTCTGGAAACCCCACATTTTGGATCAAAGTTTTCTCTTTCATTATTGTCTATTAATACTTATGAAATTATGACTGTGGCAAGGTTTCATTGAGTGACAGTGCATCCTTAAGTAAAACACTGTGATGAAAAGGTCATCAATAGATTATCTGTTTCAACTCCAAGGAAATTATGCCTTAGCTCAGTCCAAATCAATACAATATACAATTCTGTACCTACAGGCAGTTTATATAGAAGGAGAGCAAATGTTAGCACAGGAAGTACATTACATTGTTTATCAGTAATTTAAACACAATCTTAACATGGAGTTTTCTTTATACAGAGATTTGCGTAGTTACATTCTTTGATAGGCTAACTTTACAACTTTCCTTCTTTAAACAATATTAAAAGAGTTCTCTTATTTTTGTTTTGTTGTTTGAGAGCAAATATTTCTATCTTTTCTTGACCATATTTCAAATTTCTTGGAAACTAAGTCCTCACTTAACATCATCCATAAGTGCCTGGAAATTGCAACTTTTAAGTTAAATATCCCATAACATCAGTTTGTTCAAAGTTGATCAAGATCTTTTTTTTTTTTTCTCATCAATGCTATAATAATGGTGAAAGAAATGGCATTATGAGAGAACACACTCTATGTAAATTCACATACTCTTCTATGGTCTGATGCAGAATTTTAGAACTGATGATGAAATTCTTGATTCCAAACTTGGATCATATCAGCAAGAGAAACTAAAGCAAGAGTAAAAAGGACAGGAAGTTGGACTTCTTCCACATCCCATCTTAGCCAGTTCCCCACACTCATATTCACTCCTCAGTGAGGTTCTACGGAGTTAAGCATATTCCCCAAAGAAAAGACTTTAATACTGAGGGCAAGTTGAGACACAGTAACTGTTTTTATATTTCCACTCAGGGAAGCTTCTGTTTTACTTTAAACCTGCCATTTTAGGGTTCAAAATTATTAATGAGGAAAAAGTAAGGTATCTGCTTCTCTTATCTAGTCACTATCAGATGAGATCATTGTTCTCCAGAAGCACCAAGATTCAAGGTATTGCAACTAAAATAAAAATTAACTTAACAGATAAGATTACACAAAATCAATTTGTTAATTAAAAACATTAAAATGCATGCCTCAGTCATAGAGCTCTACTGGGAAATTTGCATCTTGCTTAATTAGTTCTGGTAAAAATCTGAATATCATCAGCTTATTTTGTGAGTGCTGTCAGCTTATACCCAGATTGGAATTTTAGTATAATCTATGCTACATTTTCCTGTACAAACATGTTATTCACCTAGCTGGAGCCAAACTTCCTACTGTGGTGTTCCCCTAGTTCAAAATCTCTATAAGGGTTTCCAAACAACCCTGTGAATGAAATAGGTTCTTCTACCAAGTGACACAAATAAATCAGAAAATAATAATGCTTGACAGAAATAGATGTCGTTCCCTAAAAATTAGTGGAGAGGGAAAATATCATTTTGGATGGCATGTGCCTTGTTTTAAATTTTGAAGTAGAGTGTAGGGGAGTATATCGGTTCTAGTTACCATCAGAACATTCATCAGAATTAAGATCCTAGTACTATGGAGCTGAAAGCCTACTGGAGAGGTCATCAAGCCCAGCCTCTGCCCCATTAATCAAAGGGAAGTCCAACACATGTCCCAGAGTGCACTATGATTTGTAATTTGAAGTTGACATAGTATAGATTTCTGGGAAACTGTGAGTAAATTACCTTACCATTTTCTGCCTTAGTATCACAGCTATAAAATGAGGACAAAAATAACTATCTTGAAGATCCACTACAAATTGATGAATCACAGAAAAAAAAAGTAATATTGATAACTTAGTGTGTAATGGATTAATTTGTGCGTAATAACTTTAAGATAGAAAAAATACAAGTGTAAAATGAACCAGGCAAAGTCAGTTCAGTTTTCAAAAACAAATAAAAAAAATAGAAAAACAATACGCAGAAGAGAATATATGTAGAACAGAGATTATTGATTGGCCTATTATTGACAAAGAAAGGTTTTACCTAGAAAGGAACATGGCTGTGAATCAAACAGAGGCTCCTTTTAAAAATGATGCCTTGATACTTAATCCAATTATACTGCTTCCTTCCTCCCGAAAATAATTGCCCTAACAATAGCTGAGTGTCCCTTGCTGGTCAGCATCAAGGCTGACAGCATGAGCCCATAGCAAGGAGAACTGCTTCCAATTCTTCCTGTTCCCTGTGGAAAGATAGAAGAAACAACTCTCTGACAGACCTGAATGTGAAAAGCCTTTTCAGATTTAGAGCTTCCCCTCAATGAGAAAGTTGAAACCCCTCGAGACTTGATTTTAGCAGCATTAACTACCATCACTAAAGTATGTCAAAACTAAAATAAGGGAAGAATGATATATCTTTGCATTATATTTCTAAAATCTGAGGGGAAAGAATCCTATAACCTCTGAGAATGCAGGTAATATGAGGGAATAGACAGGTAAATATGTTACTGCTATCCCTCCCTTGGGCTCCAGAGAAGTCGTACTAATCATCCTATTTTGCTGTTCTTAAATATTAAAGGCTTCTGTGAGGTCTAAATTCCGCAAAACCTGCATCAACTCTTTAAGTAGCTGTGCTAGGTAGGAAGTCTTAGTTTTAACATTTTGTTAAATGAACTCATCTACTAAAATGTAGTATCCATAGGATGAGCTCCCCAAATCCTTTTCACACCCTCCAAAAATTGTATATTCTATTCAATCATTGATATTTTTAATTTGCTTCATAAATTTCATTTATAGGCTATACTTCTTTATTTGGCCACGTAAACAACAGGGTAATTAATGAAATAATTTTAAGTCTAAATTGATCAGAAACATAAAGCACAAGCACTGACTCATACACAAAAGACATTTTTCTAATAAAATAATTGTGATTTTAATTCACACACAAGAGTGTGGTTCCTTGCCACTTGTCACTTTGGTAGACATTACCATTCAATCACAAAACACTCCTTTCTGCGAAGTTCTCACCTCATCCCTGAAGATCTCCCCCAAATGTACAGACATCTATCCTTCACCAAAGGCCCTGTGATTTTAATATTTGTTTCTAAATTCAGAATCCTGGGAAAGTATTGTTCATCCCTAAAGTGAGTTGGAATTCAGGGGGACACAATACAGCTGATAATACCCACCTTACTTGAAATTAATTCTCAAATTTAAGACAAACTTCACAAGACTGTCAATTATTTGCCTTTGTATTCAAAACAATATTATATTTATACTAATTCAACTATATTCTTTCAGTCAGCCACATCATCATGCTGTGGCATCTAAAAATAAATCATGCATTTGAAGATTTGTGTTAATATTTTCCTCTTGTGAAATTTAAAGATGATACTGAAGTTGCAATTACATTGATTAGTTGACTGAGTTTGCTATATGATGGTGACCTTTGACCTTGAATTTCAGCTTCTAAAGTTTCTTCCCTCTTCTTGCTCTTCTCATCTTTCCATGTATCTAGTTTCAGGATAATAACTCTGTTACCAAGCAATCTTCTTTTGCCCTGTCTCTTTTTTCCATTTTTATCTTATGACTCGATATTTATCACTGTTACTAATAATCTCTCTTCTTAAAATCATGTATTCAGTTAGCAGTCTTTCAGAGACATAAAATACTATTCCCTGAGAACACCACAAAATATTTATGTGTTTGCAGGATATTGTCTGTATTATTCAGTCTGAGTCTGAAAGGCAGACTCCTTGAACCATAAAAGAATACACAGCTACAATGAAAAATAACAATGGAGGCCTTTAATAGGTGGAATTTATTCAGCATGTTTTTTATATGCATTCCTTAACTTCTCTGAAGAATTTTATTAAAAGTTAAAGTTGACATTCTACCATAAATTTGTTAATTATCCTAGAAAGAAAAGCAGAGAAACATTTGGAAACACCCAAAGAGAACTAGTAAAAAAAATCAAGGCTGCTATAACTGGAGCATCAGTGAACCAGAAAAACCAATAAGCTGGGCTCTTGATGCAGCAATTAATTGAATAAATAGATGTGACCTAAGCAACATTTAAAATTAAATATTTAGAAAACAGCAAAATGATTGTGTGATTGGCATTGCAAAATATATTGTATTGCACTCCTTCTTAGAAACAATTCCTTTTACACAAAATCAACTCAGTATCAAAAAACAGACAGATATTATAGTGGCCTCCCAATCTGAGGAACAGAGAAAGAATAGTTCACTTTAAAACTTCTTTGAAAAATCAACTCATTTGGTTACTCTTATTCTAGCTTTTAGCAGAGAATCAACTGTTAAAAGTTTACTCTTCCCATTTGTGAGACAGTCTCTACCCTTCCCGCCAACAATATCCAACACACGTAAATGTACTAGAAAGTCTGAGAGTATCTGTCAGAAAGCAAAATGCAATCTTTTCCTGAGTCACCTTGTACTTGGGCTGACAGATTGACTCACAGTTAGACTTGATGCTTTATGGTTTTGTTGGCCAGACTTCCATCTGCATGACTGTTTGGGGTATAAGAATATCCCTGCCTTGGCCACTGTTCTTTCCACACAGCTTTACTTGTTCAGTGCCCTTTATTTAACCTTGATAGAAAAAAGAATTCAATCTTAGGCATTTTGCCTTTTACCTAAAAAAATTTTTTTATTAAATATGTGCATACATGTCTGTGTGTATGCAATTGGAATAAGCTAGGAGCAATGCCAAAAGGAGAAGTCACAACACAAGTTTGAACAGCAAGTGTCTTTGACTTATTGCTGTGATTATACTAATTGCTCATCTACTTGGTGGGTGGTTGCAGGAAGCTGTTTTGAAGTAATCAAGCTGAGATAGGCCCTTCTATTTATAATAATTCTGGAAATTCTTATACCCAAAAAGACTTATATGCATTTTTCTTCTTTTAAAAATAGACTCATTCTTCCTTCTTCTCACCATTTCCATTCTTCAATCCAATAAATATTTGATAGCTTCTTAGTTATTATAAGAATATTGTAAGAATAAACATAAACCATCCTTCACTTCATAGATTTGAAATGCCGTCAATATTTATTAATCTATTTGAAGCACAATAGCAATCCTCCTATAAAAATCAATGTAATTCTGTAGGTAATCTCTTGTAGAGGGTAAATTCTATGTGAATATTATACTTGTGAAAATATTTGTGATGAGAAAAATCAGTGATGACCAAGGCTCATAACCTATTTTATTAAGTCAATATTTTTAGTATTATGAGTATCATTATTGTATTTTTTAACAGTATGGAATCAACAGATGCCTTTTTAAACACCATATGGGGTCTCATAGACTTTAATTTGTTTTGGGTAAGAAAAAAATTTTTTAACTTTTTTTTTAAATGAGTAAGAAAATTGTTAACAAAAGTTGAATGATTTATAAATATATTGATCTTGAATGATATGGGAACTTAGATGTGGAGTTTTTTATTGTGTATATGACTTACATCTACAACATACACTTCTCTTTGCTATTCCACCCTAATAAACAGAGATCATATTATAATCTTGTAAGAGCATTTTATGGGTTTTTGAGTCAGTAAAATCCAAATCCCCAAAGTGACTTGACTTCCTAACTCCATGGATCTTGGGCTCCATGAAGTCACGATTTCCTAAAGAGTTTAAATTGGATATTACTACCTACTTTAGAGTTATTGTGAGAATTAAAATACTATAATATATATACATGTATGACACAAAATATTCACTGAAATTTACTTTCCTTTTTCCCAAATCTCTTTTAAAAAGGGCATTGCCAAAATAAACAAACAAACAAACAAACAAATAAATAAATAAAGAGGGCATTGCCAGGCCTCCCAGGTGGCACAGCGGGTTGAGCGTCTTGCTGTGGAGCTGTTTGCAGCCTCTGCAGCACCAGTTCGATCCCAGCCGGCTGGTGAGAATCCCACATGGTGTGGCAGACTTCTCCTGTCTGGCCCGCTACTCCCCTCAGCAGTGTATTTCTGTTGTCTCCCTGCTCTGTCTCTGGTGAATCCTCTCACCCTCCCGAGCCTCTGGCCTATAACCCAGCTCTTGTATAAAAATAAATTAAAAAAAAAATCTTAAAAAAAAATTTTTATTAAATAATTTTTTTTTATTTTTTGCCTATATTTAGTACTTTGAGTTTGCCTATATTTTAGTACTTTGAGTTTCAGAAACCATGTCTTATTCCTGCTTCTTGCCCGTTCTTTCTTTTCTATCTTTAATTCCTCTCTGGATGTTAAGGAAGCATAACAAAACCAATGTTCTGAAATTATTGAAGAGTATATACACATACACACACATAAAATTTTGTTATTAACATGTTATAAGTTTCGTAAAACAAGTCACAGAATCGTTCAATACTGAAACATGGAAAAGATCTAAAAGATACCTAGATGTAACCTACTGGTTTTGCAGAAGAGGAAATTGCAAACTGAAAGTTCACTGACTGACTTAAGAGCACAAAGTGCAATAATTCTTAGAATGCAAAGTATTCTCTGAATATTTCAAATCAAATAGTTACATTTTAAAAAATTTCACTATAATACTGTGTTCAGAACAAAACAATATAAACAATCAATGTTTAGCCATCATCAAGATGACTATTTTATATTTGTGGAGTTTTGTACATCAATGCATGGTTTTATAGTCACAACAGTTCTAATCTTCACTGTACCTTTTAATCTGTTCTTAATATTCCTTTCCCTGAAAATAGACACACACACACAGAGTTTAGAAGACCCTAAGGTTGTTGAATGAGTGCCTTGGGTGAAGCGACTAGAACTGGTACGCATCTTAAATTAGTAGAACATCTGAAAACCTGTAAAATTTTAGAATGAATTCATCTTGATACAATTACAATATAAACAACCAGAATAAATATTTAAACATCTTAAAGAAACTTGAAGGGAAGCAAACCTTGTAGGTTGAAAAACCTGCCAACATTAAACCCAGTCTTTAAAAAAAAATGAAATGGAATTTCTAGAAATAAAACAGTATTTGCAAGGAGTATACAATTTGAATTCAGGCAAGAATTTAGGAGAAAGGAAAATTCCCAAGCTTTTTTCCTAAACTCTCTCTACGTCCCCAAAGAGAGACCCAAAAGGATCAAGATCTTCACTCAGTCATTTGTTCTTTAAAATCATTTCCTGATGAGCTTGATGGAGAATTCATTAGTTAACACCACCCCCTTCAAATAACTGTATATTCTGGGGAAAAAATTACAAATAAAGTTCTTGATATGTTTCTTATGTCAAAATAAACATTTAAATATGGAGTCTTATGATAAATAACTATACCAACCAGTCTTTTTTTGAAATATTTTTGGCTGAAATGCAGTTATATGAATATTCTGATCTTAAGTCATTATTTCAACACATAATAAATATGATTTATGCAAAGGAATCAACTTGAAAGAGAAAACACATAGGAAACTACTATCATATGATTATATAATGTGGACTGTTTTATGATCCATGTATGATCTTTAACTGGTCTTCAGAATAATTGTATGCCAAACCATCTAAATCCAGTGGTATATGTTTGTCCATAATGATTTTCTATAGTCCATTGATCTTTTGATCAAATAGCATTCTTTGAAGTCAAGGGAATCTCTGGTTTAAAAGGAGATAATTGAAGGACAAATAGGAATAAAAATCAGGTGCAGGTCTTTGAAAATCTCATCTTACCTTTTGGGGTAAGATATTTTATTTCTTTTGAAACTTCCATGATACATGGGAGAGAAACCCACATAGAGTGACTTGGCTGATTGATCCATTTCTTCCTCTTTCCTTCTAATGGTTGGTCAATAAGTCATACAGTAAATACTATAGTCACTCGCTTGAAGCAGTCAAGTGAAAAAGCATACTGTTTATCCCTTAAATGTTATTTTCTGCTACCACAGCACAATCGTCAGACCCTGAGAATTTCAGGGATAGCCATCATATAAACATATAAATATCTAAGTTATTAGCAAAACATTATGCATTATTTCGAAATAAATATAAGCACAGAACAAACTGCAAGAGTAATACTGACATTTTTTTTAGAACGTGCTTCTAAATGAAGAATATCATTAACATGAGGTTAACGAAACATGGTTTTATTAAATGAAAAAATTCTTGTTGGCCGGCGTAATTTTCTAATTGCTAAGTAACAATAATAATATGGCATGATTGAATTCTGCAAAGACTGATGGATTAAATAAAGCTCAAAATTAAAGATTTTCCTGTTTATATTATGAAGGATTTTTTTTTTTTTTAGGTTGTGCTGTAAATAAGGACTGGGAAAAATGTCAATGACTAAAATAAAAATCAAGACCAGGGCCTCCCCGGTGGCACAGGAGTTAAGTCTCAGCACTGTCAAGCTATTGCCAGCCACTGCAGCATGAGTTTGATCCTGGCCAAGGAGCTGACCTACATAGCCCAGCAGACCTCTTCTGTCTCACCTACTGCTCCCCTCAGTGTGTATTTCAGTAGATCCGCCTATTCTGCTCCCCACTCTGTCTCTGGTGAATCCACTCAACCCCCCACACCTCTAGCCTACACCCTAGTTCTTGGATGCATAAACAAATAAAAATAAATCTTTAAAAAATATTAAGACCAGGGGATTATCATTTTTGGTATGTTAAAATGATTATGCTGAATATAAAATTCATACTGCACAATATTCTCAGAAAAATAGTATAGATGTCATAAATAAGGTATCTAGGAAAAAGAAGGTAGAAATCAAAAAAAAAAAGAAAACCTTGGTCCCTGAATCACAAATCAATGCAAATATTGTGTGTTATATTGGAGGGACAACTCGGTATGTTGGTAGACTATTCAGTCAGACCAATGGGTAGGCCACCCTGCTGTGCTTATCCTTCCTCCATATGACACACACCACACAGAGATTATGATATATGGAAGCCAAGAATGTTTCCACTGTGTGTCCTGATCAGGAGAAGCAGAGCTTGGCTGCTGTTGACACTCAGTGATGGTATTAGCTGGCCTTCTGGAATGGTAGCAGTAGAAAATCCAGTCAACATATTTTAACCTTCAGAGTTATTCAGGCACATTCTGATCTCACCAAATGGACTGATAAATGTGAAGAACAAACTTGGCGTCAAACAGCTGTTTCCCAACAACCAATGGGCTGCTGGGCAAAGGAGTGCTTTTTTTCTGTTTTTAGATACAGTCAGTGCCTTTCAAGGCTAAGACTTCAACAGCAATTTTTCCATTGCATAAAACACAAAGAGCCATCCTTTTAAATGTATCAGAACACAGCAGGGCAATGGAAAAAAAAGGAAAAAGAAGAAAAGAAAGAATAACTTAAATGCTACGGGGTGAAACCAGCCAGGATCTGAGGCCAAAGCACTATGTGAACATTAGATTATGTAGTTGATTCAATTCTAATTCAAGTCAAGCTGGTTCAATGTTTCACTTATAATCTTTTGTCCTTTTTCGCTTGTTCCTTATCATGAAATCTGATCTATTTGTAGGTTTAATGCAGGGGACAGGAAAAAGTCTGACCTAACCTTAGTATTATAGGGGATTGCACTAAATGTGGGAGTGAAAGCAATAATTCCACAGCTTCCTACTTGGAAATGGGCCCAGATTGAAGAAATAAAAATAGAAGTGTCTGAATGCAACTAAAAAGCCCATGGAATTAAAATGCCAGTCCCTTCAACCTTTCTCTTTTCTTTTTTCTTTTGCTAGTCATCAGAATTCCAAAGCCCACAAATTAAAAAGCTCCTGCAGTCCACTATCTTTTATGGTTACTCATCACTTGAAGTTACATTGATCCAAAATAACTGCATACCCCATACACAGTAGTTACTCACTCCTTAAAAAAAATAAATTTTCAAGTTTAAAATGTAAATAACTAAATACATATGTCTAAGGGGCACTGAAACTCCCAGGCAGAAATTCGTTAGCAGATGGTCATCCTTATGATTCCAGAATATACTTATTTTCTTTACCTTCTAAATAAACCCAACATTTTAAATTGAAATAAGAAAACAATTTTTCCTAATGTTTTACCAATCTCTGTTTCTAATTTGCCCAGGGGCCATATTTAGCATATTTTCAGTATCATATATTCAAAGTGGAAGAACTGAAAACAAAAAACAGATTTAGGAAATCAAGTTGTACCACTTGCATGAGACGATAATTTGGTGTATCACGTGATCACTAGCTATGTTAATTGTTTTTATGAATACTTCCATATTTTAAGTTCTGTCATCTCAATAACAGATATGTCTTTATCTGCTCAGAAAAGATGATTTTTTTTCCTCTCTGCACTGCTCATGGGTGTTTTTCTGAATGGGATGTCTTTGATATTAAGGAGAGCTCTTTGTTTAAAGGAGGCACTTAGGGTGCATGAAGGATTAAGAATCTGACCCAGGCCATTTTAAACTCATGTTTATCCAGCATTCATCATTTTCTCCTCTAACATATGAATATAGTTTCCAAAACCACAAACCTCACAAGTGTTTAGATCCCAGACTTGTAAACAGGTTTGATTTCCTTTTATTGAGCGTCTTCCTTCCTCATCCCTTATTGCATTCAGCTGGCTCTAATTCTTTTTCATGTACTTAAAGAAATGATATATTTTGTCTGAATTAAGAATAATCATGTGTTTGAAAAGATCAATCATGCAACAACGAAAAATGAATTGTTTTCAATGGATCTGTTTACAGTGCCTGAGCAACCCGGGTTTAGATGAATAAATAAAAAGACCAGTAATTTTATTGAATTATATTGTTCAATTTCAATTGTGTCTCTTAACATAAACAGCACCATGATTGATGTATTATTGAATATTCGTGGAGTGTGTCCATAATGAATATGCTTATGAATGACCCTCTGAGAGTAAATCAATGTTAGAAAGAGACCTCTGTTGATTTGGAGAGTAAATGATTACAAATCAAACTTTAAAATGTCCAGATTTTAACAATGTGTACTTTGAAATTTAAGAGGGAAATAAAAGTACCCAAAAAGAGAACTAGTCAGAGATTTAAGGGGGAATTAAAATAAAAATTAAGGAAGAATTATTGTTAACCTTTCTTAATATCTAAGGCCAGTATTTGAAGTTCCTTAAGAAAATCATCAGAACATTATCATAACATAATTAAATACACTAGTGTCTTAAACCAATCATGCCTTTCTTTAAAATTATTCATTATTAACATTCAACAAGTACACTTATTATTCTACCCAATGGATCAATTATCTCTGTAGAAATACTGTTCTCCATAAACTGCTGAACCACATTTTCTCTTGAGCTTAATAGATGTCCAAATATCTGAGCTGATTGACAAGGTAAGAAATCATTTCCTTTTTATGAATACCCTGTTGCAGAATCCCTCACAGCATTTTATTCCTTATTGTTTATAAAATTCACTATTTCCCTCAGCTCAATTTTCTCAGTATTTGTGACTTGATCAAACACAGTAAAATATCCTGAATGTGTATCATCCACCATCCATGGGACAGTTGCTAATCAATCTTTCACACAAATGGGATGATGCTTCCATAATATCAAAGTAGGGGAATGCCTACAAAATTCAACATACTGTTTATCCTTAATCATCAGTATGTAAAATCTGTTGACAAACTCAGGATTGGGCAAATCATTGTCTTTATGACAAGGTGCTAGATTATGATCCATCTGGATTATAGCTCTCTATTTCATATCTTCTAAATGTTATTTCTCCCAGATTTTATACTTAATATCTTTTATTTCTATATATTGCTATGCTCACAAATGTCTTTCTATTACATACATTCAACTCCCAAATTGGTATTTCAAGACTGAATTACTTTTCCCAGCTAATTTCTATGTTTTCAACCAGTTGCTACTTTTCCCCAAAATTTACCATTTTCCTAAAACTAATTATTTTCCCTGATTTCTTTATTTCAATAAATGTTCCAAATTCTCCTGTTGTCATCTCCTTATATTTTTATTTTGCCCTAGAACTTTCAAAGCTTTTTTATTTTATATACATATTCCATTGTAAGAAAAAATCAAGTTGAAATATGGTAAAAATAATAACCATAGAACTTACTAACCAGAGTCTAGTTTATGGGCTAGTGCCATGGGAATCATGTGAAAATTGATTACAAATGTAGAAATTCAAGCCCCTTCCTATACCAATTGAATCAGAATTTGCATTTTGATAAGATCCCACATAAATGGTAGAACATGGTAGAACATTTTAAGCATTGTCCTAGGAAAAGTATTGATAGATTTGCTTGAGATCTAATAGTCAGAAAGTGGTAGAAACAAAATTGAAAATAGGAGTTGAAAGTTACCTTATCCATCTTTAACCAACTTAGCTATAGCTCTTAATTATTCATTATGCATTCATTCATTTATTCAACAAATATTTCAGTGCTTCAAATAACATGTTCAACATAAAAATCTCAATAGTACCCCACTACATTTTATATGAAAACCTCCCATGAACCTCCCATGTATCTATCTTCTCCTTTGTTTAGATATAGATATAGATATAGATATAGATATAGATATAGATAGATATAGATATAGATATAGATATAGATATAGATATCTCAGACTATTTCTCTGCATTGGGATACACTCTAGATGAAATGTCAGTGGAGGGAGGTTGATTCCAAGAATATCCATTAAAATTGTAAGACCCTACCTCTAGATGAGACCTCTGTCTTCTGATAAGAACTGGTGTTGAGTCAAATCTTTGCAGGACTCTTTGTGCCAAGGGCCAAAATCTATATCATAAAATGGTTGAATTTTAATCCACTGACCAAAGAAAATGACATGAATGTGTGGTAATGAAGGATGGAAGCAGTTTCTCATGGTTTGAAATTTTTTGGATGGTTCACCATCATTTGACATGTGCTACTATACAGAGACACAGGTAAAAATATTCAGTGTGATTAGAAAGGCGACAGATTGGATTGAATTGAATTGCTGAAAGTGAAGACTATAATAAGTTTTGGAAACCTTCTAATGATCCCCACCATAGAAGAGATGAGATAGCTGTACTCTACTTAGCCCACTCAAGCATCTTATACCAAATCCAGTATCTTGCCATCAACTGGCAGAGATGAACTAATACCCATTATGGACTTTATGCTACAGCTATGGTTCTTAGGCCACACCTTAAGTCATCAGTGAGGTTTTAAGAAAAATCTACACTTAGACCCCATCTTCAGAAATAATTTTTAATTGATCTACAGTGAGTATTGGTTGTTTTATTTCGTTATCTTATTTTTAGACTCCCCACTAATTAAAATGAAGATTGGTTACTAATTAATTAAAAATCATCTCTCCAAGCAATTCTAGTATGTTATCAGGATTGAGAACTACTGTGCTGTACCAGAATCCTTATACTACATTGCAGGGGATCTTGTCGAATAGTAGACTGGACTGGAGAAGTCAGACTGGCTAACAACCCACAAGCTGGTGCTGATATTGTTGGTGCATATGACACACCTTGAGTAATAAGCCACTAAATGACTTCAGTTTCAATTTTGGTTTTCTCAGCCTCCAAATGACTTTATTCACTGTGGGGAAATGTGGAGTCCTCTCTTTAAATACTGTACTTCTTATATTTCTTATCCATTTATTAAACAAATATCTGAGTTTCTACAACTGTAATATCTCAGAGAACTCTAAGTTAACATAATCTAAGTTTCAATCTTGATAAAGAAATGTCTCAATAAAATAAATCAAATTATTCAAATGCAAGAAATTAATATGGGTATACCGCCTTGCAAAAGCACAGATCAATGTATTCTTGGAAAGAAGCAACAACGCAAAGGTAAGAAGAGGAATGATATAGTGATGATATTACACCATGCAGAGAAAGGAACAGAACTTTGAATAATGTGTATCTGATTCTCTGTGCTCTTGTCTTTAAACAAGGACAATGATGGCAGCAATGTCACACATTGGTTCTGAGTCAATGGGAGAATTCATTTATCAGTGCTTTGTAAACAGAAATGTATTATTTTCATAAACTGGTTCTTGACATTGAAATCCTGAAAAAATTTTCCAAAAGATTAACTTCTCATTTATGTGTAATTCTTCACAAATAAGTTCTGCAAATATTTCTTAACCACTTAACAGCTTTGCAAATTTAATCTAAATTTGCACTTACTATTTTTTAAATAGTAGAGGAAAAATCAATAATGACAAAGCTAATATATCTTTTCCTATAATTAAGTTTCATAAATATTCAGATTAGACATACAGATCTTCAAATATATCCCAAATGAGTTCCTTATACTTTTAAGAGATGCCATAATAACTTCAAAGCAGTAAGGGAAGGTAATAAAATATGCAAAGCCCTACCATATAGACAGTTAACAAATCTGTATTTATGAAATGATCAACTCTCTCAAGGAAGGCACATGTATCTTATTAAGAAAAACCCTTTACAAGTGTTTTTTTTTTTTTTTACATCTAGTTCTTATAAAAAAAAAAAGTGGGGGATTGCCACCATACCCATCCAAAAAGGAAAAAAAAAAAGCCAGGATGCTTCTTGTTTTATAGATATACAGATTGCCTGTGATTATATCTTCCTCCAATATTCAAAGTTTATCAGATACAGTAGCAGATCAGATACAGTTACTTCTTTCTCCAACTTCAGCAACAAAAATAAAACTGAAAGGACATATTTTTAAATACTCATGTTTTGGTAAAACTTAACTCTAGTTGTTCATATAAAATTTCAGATTTGTACTGCTCTTTCTCATCCTCTGCATCCTCTGCACTTTGATTTTTCTCCCCAATCTTTCCTCTAAAGTAAACATTGGCTTTGATTCTTCTAAAACACGCTAAACGAGATGAGTTCTAATGTCTCTGAGGATCGTGATGAAATCCAAATGGTTATTTCCATCTGCTAATTTATGACGTGCACTGAGACTATGCTGGTGCTTTTAAAAAAACATTTTTATGCTTAGTCTTTATGTTTTGATGAAATCAATACTCTTCTGCATGTGAATTTTAAAAAAAATTACTGGTGACAATACTTCATTCTTTCTTTTAAAATAATCTCAAAGTAAGAAAACAAATAATATCTGAAGAATAGGGGCCTCCCTGCTGGAGCAGGGGTTGTCTCAGCTCTATGAAGCTATCCACAAACAATGCAGCACAAGTTTGATCCCCAGCCAGAGAGCTACCCAAATGGTGCAGCAGACCTCTCCTGACTCGCCCACTGCTCCCCTCAGCAGTGTGCTTCAGTCAATCCACTTATTCTGCTCCCCACTGTCTCTGTTAATCTTCTCACTCCCCAAGACCTCTGGCCTACACCCCAGTTTTTCTACACAAAAATAAATAAATAAAATCTTTAAAAAAAATCTGAAGAATAGTAAAGTAACATGGACACAAACAACTGTGGGAAAAACGGGCACAGTCAAAGCTGCACATGTTCCTGCACCATGACTAGTTTAAGAGATATAATGTTTATGAACAAGAAACATATTTTTGCTGGTGATCAAATTCAAGGATTCTAGAGACTTAGAATTAAAAACATTTGCTTCTTTGCCTACCAGGAGGCAAATACAGACAGCAGCTAGAGAACAATTAGTAGAAATATGATGTTAGGGAGTAACATCAAATAGTATTAGCTAAAATGACAAAAATTCAAAATGTGAAAACTCAATATATGATCAGCAAGGCACAAGTGGAACAGATTTTGAAAATGATCACATTGTGACTCAAATAATTTTAATCTAGAAATATCTCCTAAAAATCATTTCAACATATACCCAGGAAAAATTGCCCCCTTTTCCTCTGATTACAAAACATGCTAGTTCTATAATATGGTCTAAAAATCTGCTTAGATAAAAATGAATTTTTTCTTTCTTACTTTTACCATCAATCACCTCAAAGATGAAAGTCTAAAAGCTGGTAGTTTGTATCTTGCTTCCCAATTCATAAAATCAACATCCACATACAATGGCTGCCAAAGAAAACAAATGGGCACAATCTTCTTGTGCTTACTATCACCATAGGAATTTAAGGTTAAAGAGTGAGCTCTCCAGACAACAATATTGGTCAATATTCATTCTAAGATCATTTGCTAAGACAGAATTGTGAAATCCCCACCTTCTCTAAAATGGCCTTACTAATTAGCATAACCTGTCATGGGTATGGATACTCTGGTTTAAATAGAATTGTCAGAGTCTACTACCTAGGACTGTTCATCTCAAAATAGCCTTTATTTCCTGGAAGGGAATGAACTCTTTGGAAATCTCCTCTAGATTAATCTAATTAATTTAAAGATACAGATTAATATATAATACATTTACTGATTTTACTGATTTTCACTATAGTTTAACACTGGCCCTAAAAATGAAAACGACTAAAGCAAGGAAATGCATCTCAAGATAGGAATGATGAGGACACATGTAGACAGCACATTCTGTCAGTTAGTCTGACAGAATGAAGAGTGAGGTTGTCAAATTTAGTGGGGAATACTTGCGAATGGAACAGGAGGTGGGTGTGGGGTTGGAGAGAGAAAACACCCTATATTCGTTAAACAGTTTTTCACAGGACCAGATCCATAATATCTTGTCCTTCCAAAATGATATCTAAGTCTTGTTAAAGCGCCACTCTGTTACAAAGAGAGAATGGCTCAGCATGACTTTCCACTCAGAAGAATAAAGAGTACATGGTAGACTCTTGCCACTAACGACAAATACATCTTGATACATGCATGATTTCCCAAACTCAACTACTTTTGCTATTAATCTCATAAAATAAACTGAATTTCAACTGAAAAATTTAGACAGATTTCAATGTCGTTAGTGAATCTAAGAATATAAAAGACATTGCTTTTTCTAACTAGAAATAATCACAAAAGTATTTTCACTTTATCATCTCTGTAATTCTCTAACTTTATCTTTCTATGCCCACTCCCATGTCCAATCTGGGTAAATTTAACTAGGAAGCCTACTGTATAACACTTCAGTTACTACAATGTTCACAACATGGAGGTTAAGAATATGTCTGGATAGATCCTGGGCTGTTGGTGAGAGCTTTGGGGAGCACATTCTGACCACATGGCCATTGTGAGCATATTCATGACTCAGTATATCACAAATCATCTCAAGTACCATCTACCATGGACTTATTTCTAATGAAATGAGCATTGAATCTACAAATGTCAGGCAACAGTCTACTTTATACAGATTATACACTTTGTAGAAACTTGGTTATTCTCATTTCCTATCTCTCTCCTCATAGGAGAAATGGGGAAGCTATCTGTTCTGAGTTGCCACTTTCAACTAGTGGCTTAGGCAATCTTCACATCACCAGTTTCCATAAAAGAAATATTTCTTGTGGGGTCTCCTTGGTGGTGTAAGGGGTTAGGTCTCAGCACTATGGAGCTGTCAGCCATGGCAGTTCCCCAGGCCAGGGAGGGAGCTAACTCACATGGTGCAGCAGACTTCGCCTGTCTTGCCCATTGTTCCTCTTAGCAGTGTATTTCGGTCAATCCACCTGATTGACTGCTCCCCACTCTGTCTCTATGAATCCTCTCACTTCACCTCCCCACTTCTGGCCTACACCCCAGCTCTTATATGCATAAGTAAATAAAATAAATCTTAAAAAAAAAAAGAAAAGAAATATTTCTTTTGCCATAATGTCAAGTCTTCACTGGGCATGATTTTCAGATCCTCAATCGCACTCTCTGATCCAATAGATAATTTGAATATATAGGCATCACCTTTTAAATGTCTAAGCCAGTTTCATGGCATTTATCTATTCTCAGGATGCTAGCAATTTGTCATCAGCATTAGTGTGCCTCTTTCCTCAGTACCATTTCTAGTAGACTCCCATCTATATTAAAGTATATAAGTCCCTGGCCACAGTGGAAAAGAAGTTGAGTTCAAGCTGGAGAAAGACCGCCCTCACTGAGCAGAAATTACTCACTCTCTGATTGTTACCATCTGATACTTGAAAACCCTGACTCTGGTTGTACTTGCCTAGTGTTTACTCTTTAATTATATTATGCTCATTACCATGCAGTCCAGAATAGGACTAATGAGACCAGAAAACACAGACAAGTTTACAAGTAATGCCTGTGTTTTTCTCTAATTAATGACTAATTTCCAACATCTAAAGGTGAAAGTAAGAGCACTCTTTTCCTCTATCCTAGTGGGTCCTTACTTTAAAAAAGCAGACTAATAAAAAAAAAAAAGCAAGTATTTACACTTCCTGACACTCCAAGTCTACAACACAGGATAGGAGATTCAACAGGGTAGGCCCGCCACTCCCCAGGCCAGCTACAGTCACCCTGAAATTATCTCAGGTCCCCCAGAGGGGGATTTTCCCAATATAATTTGCTAAAATAAATACAGGTGAATTCTAAAATGTCTTTAAGCCAAACTACTTTTATGTTAAAGCCTCCTTGAAGGCTCCCTAGAGCTAAGAACTTAAATTTCTTCTAGAGGTTTCATTATCTTTCTTATCACAGCCAATTTTCTTATATTATGTTGAGACCTGGAACAGAAATGGGTTCATGGAGGAACATCTAATATCAAATAACTGAAATTCTAATGACATAAATACTACCTACCTATAAATTTTTAATTTACTTTCAAACTAAATTCTACATAGCATGCATCCTTATTGTAAGAAAAAAGAACTACTGTCCATATCCCATTGGTATAAAGCTATTGGAGTGATCCTGAAGGACACAATTTCAACATAAATCACCCAAGACCACTAAGTAGAATTATAAGACCAGCCCAATACTTAGTGCAATGATTCACTATTTCAAACAGTTTTCTGATTTTAGTATTTGAGACATGATTTTGGTCTCCTAACTCATGATTTAATAACTGAGTTAACCAAATCTCCATGTTCGGTTTTGTTAAACTATAAATGTAAAAGTACTTACATTAAACCAAGATTAAAGTTCACATGAAAAGTGTTTACATGGATTTTGATTCAAGTAGAAACACTCTGGGGTATTATTTTCTTATTTTACTTACAACTTCAGTAGTAGCTCTGTCCTTGCTTGTCATTCACCTATGCCTAGACTTTGACATACCTGAGGATAAGAACAAGCACATTACTCATTTCTCTCTGTCACTCAGTATGGTTAACAGTGCTTATTAAATGAATAATTGTCATCAGCAAACTCTTGTTAACAAAATGAATGAATGACTCAATCAATCAATAAAGACACTTATGGAATCCCCTTATGAACAAAATACAAAACTGCAAAACCAAATTAGTAGTTACTGGATTGAACTCTTGATTAAAGTTAAGAAACCTCTTTGAATAAAGCAGCCTTCTAGTAGAAACAGCAATATAATAGTTAAATCCATTTTATCATAAGTATTTAATTATCCATTACTATCTATTCATTTAAGGAGGTGCTGATCTTGCTGATTATACTACAATTAGAGAAAAAGTTCAAAATTATAGAGGAAAATGGGGAGAAATTTGGGCTTTTTGAAAGTAACTAACATTTTGTACAACCACACAAACCTCTGAGCCCTATTAAAATCACTGATAAGTAATCTTGGAAAAACATTCCCCAGTAATGGCTAGCTGGGCTCTTGCAGCAAAGCAAATTGTTTTTTCTTGGCAAATGTCCCACAAGCAATAGGCAGCAAGAAATTGTTTGTTCTACACATACAAGTTCTCATGTGTATCTGCAATTCTAATGCCAAATTTGGTTCTATCTCAAAAACCACTTTAACTGTAAAGAAAATCGCCAGAGACTTTACCAGGACAGTTTGTTATCCTTAGCAGAGGTTCTAACGCCATCAACGTGAATTCCCAGTTTTTTTGCTGTGGTCAGTATAGAAATTCACTCTGTCCATTTGGTTAAGAGATTTCTACATATTCTTCCCCTATTCCCTGGCAAGAATTTTTTTTTGGTCAGGACATCTGATTAGCATGTAGCACACAGAAGACATACTGTGTGCCCTTCAAAAGCTTAAAAAGACATTAATATCAAATAACATGGAAAACAAAAATGTGCATTAGTGCATTGTAATGGATCATTGGAGGGTGTACAGTTGCCAAGCCTGTTGCGCTGAGCTAGGAAAGCTCAGTCAAGATCAAGAATCTGAAGCTACATTTTGAACAAGAGACACAGAGAGAAAGCTTTAAAGTAGGAAAAGAGCTTCTTTTTTTTTTTAAGATTTATTTATTTATTTATACAAGCACTGGGTGCAGTCAGAAGCGTGGGAGGGTGAGAGAATTCACCAGAGCGGGGAGCAGAACAGGCAGACTAATGATGCACTGCTGAGGGAAGCAGCGGGCGCAGCAGGAGAGGTCTGCGCGCCATGTGGGACCCTCCCCGTCAGCCGGGGATCAAACCGGCGCTGCAGAGGCTGCGGGCAGCTTCGCAGGCCAGTGCTCAACTGCTGCCCTACCGGGGAGGCCCAGGAAAAGAGCTTCTTCATAATAACTTGGCAAAAACGAAGAGTCTGAGGTTCTATAAGTAATCCTGAATAAATGTGCAAGACACACACACACTCACATAATGTATTTGGTAAGGAATGTTTTTCAGCCATTCTGCTTCACAGTGATAATTACTGGATTCTTGAACAAATGATTTAGTATGTTTAAATTTAAGCAAATCATAAGTAATAGTTTTCAGGATTTGTTACCTTTCTATGAGATACTTATATCTTTAAAATGACTCCTTTGTCTACTCTATTTTTTTTAAGATTTGTTTTTGTTTATACAAGAACTGAGGTAGAGGCCAGAGCCATAGGATGGTGACAGAATTCACCAGAGACAGAGCGGGTTGCAGAACAGGAGATGGACCAAAAACACTGCTGAGGGGAGCAGCAGGTTAGACAGGAGAGGTCTGCTTCTCCATGTGTGTATCTCTTTGGCAGGATGGGAATTGAACCCGCGCTGCAGAGGCTGCAGACAGCTTCACAGCACTGCACTTAACACACTGCACCACCGGGGTGACCCTCCTTTATCTAATTTATGCTTTGAAGAGTAAGGCAACAGAGAGAGAAGGGAGGTTGGAGAATAGTTAGAAAGCCAGGAGACTGCCACCAGGATCTGAGTAGCTGCTCAGTTACATTGGTTTGTTTCATGGAAGAGCATCCAGAGAGGAAATGTACATAAAATCTGACAGTTTATGTCAAGCATCCACTTTCTTTTGACATCCATCATACTTTACTAGTCCATTACTTATATATACCTCTGCTTTCTATTGTCAGAAATCCTATCCAGGAATAAGTTTTTAAAATAAAATTATTTATTAATTCAACCTGTTGGTGGAAGTTTATGTGGTGATAAGGCAGGAAAAATGAGAACCAGATTGGAATACTGCTTTTAGTAATTCCTGCCAAGAAAAGGAGCAAATTAAAGAAAAATCCTCTTAGACTATAAAAGTATAAAGTCTGGCTTTTTGAATAAGGGCATTATTTTAATTCCTTTATTATGTCTTCTTGCAATAATTTTAGTTTTAAGGAACACAAACAAAAAACAAAGCAAGATGGAAAACATATTCAAAGGTTAAAAGTGAGAATATTACTACTTTGAGGTTAATGAGTCAAAGTATTAATAAAACTTCCAGATAAAAAGTCGGTAAAATTTTCACTAGCTATTAGTCTACGTATAAGTCTATTTTACTACTTCTGACTATCTTGAAGTTGCCAAGTTTTATGTTCTAATGTTCAGCATCAGAGAAATACAATTTCTTTCTCTAGGGAAGAAAGTACTAAGACAAATTATATTGACTCCTAATTGAATTTGAGACTCAACCACTGGATTTATACTTACTCCTGAACAAATTTTATCATAAACTTCTATTATTCTTCTGTTATAAACTTGGATGGAAAACACTCATATTTAATATCCTGAATTTATAGTATTTCAATATATTCACTGTTATATATAAAGCAGTATCAGGGGCCTCCCCTGGTGGCACAGTGGTTGAGCCCTGGGCTGCGAGGCTGCCCACAGCCTCTGCAGCGCCGGTCCAGCTGCCAGCGAGGGTCCCACAAAAAAAAAAAAAAAAAAGGCAGTATCAGGTAGAGCAGGTGACTGTTTCAATCCAGCAGTATTGGCAATTTGTAAGTGCATTAGAATCAAATTTGGCATGAAAGAAATTGCAGATCTTTGGCCTATGTCAGTAGTTAAGGGAGTGGGGAAAAAAACACTCCATGTGCTATAAGTAGCAATAAGGAATACATAAAAGTGGGAAGATTCCAAGAAATGAATTCTGAAACAAAAAATAAATAAGAAAAATAATGCTAAAGCATCTTCAGAAGAAAATGAAGCTTCTCCAAGACTGTAAGGATAAGCAAATCATAGTTTGCAAAAACCTGTCTGCATGCCCCAGTGACCCCACCGAGTTTGTCCCATCTTACAGATTTTTCTTCATTTTGGGAGAAAGTATATTCAGTGGCTAAATTTATTGCCATTTATCTTCATGTGAAAAGTGATCCCATTTTTATAATTGAAGAATGTAAAGGTAGCATTAAGATGCCTAGAGATTTACTTTGCAGTGAGTTTATGCTAAATATTTCACTGAGATCCTGAGCAGGATATGCTGGAAAAGTCATCCTAGGGACTGTGATTCAGTGCTTCAAACTTACTCTGGTGCTGCTCACCTGCTTTATCAAGGCGGCCACTTGGACACTCAGGAATGTGGGTTAAGATAACAGCAATTAAATGATTAGTGCACTATTGCTAGACTTGCCTCAGCAGGACCCCTGTCCAAACCCAAGAAGGAGAAAGGATAAGGAGGATTGGGGTCTGCGCTCCATGCTGGGCCTTTTAATCAAAACTGCTGAGGCTCCAGATAGTGCAAACTGCTTCAAAGACACAGCCCTGCCCCTGACACAAACAAAAGATGTGTTCTCCCAGACCCCAGGGGATGCTAATATAACCAATGCCCCCACAAAGGCAGGGGGGAGCCCAACTGACTACTTCTGCCTATAAAATGAGAAAAAGCACTGGGCGCTGTCAAAGTAACTATTCTTTAAAAAAAAAGAGCAAAAATGAAAAATGATGTAAGAATTATAAAAAATAAAATATTGAGAAAAGGAAAAAGAAAGAAAGAAAACTATGCTTCAGGAAAATTTATTCTAAAAGTCCTTCTGCCTCCCTTCTGACTTCCTTGGGATGTCCTTTGCACTTTAGGGCATCACCTTAAATTTTTGAGAGCTAGATTGGCTTATTGATTAGGGGTATTGTTGTTTCTGGGTTCTTGTCTTCTGGGTTGAAATCCACTTGTCCGTTTTTTGAGAATTTTGGCAAATTAGTTTATTTCTCTGTACTTCAGTTTCTTCATCTGCATAATGGGGTGGAAAATCCATCTCCATAATTACATTGTTATGATGTTAATTTAGTTAATATTCATGAAGCTTTTAGCACAGCATCAGAAATAGGGCACGTGTCCATTATATTTTAGTAATCACCATTATTAACCTCATACCATGAACTAGGCAGAGTTTGAACATCACAGATCATGTGTTGCTTTGTGATCTCAAGTGGCCAAAACAGCTAGATTTGAACCTTGGTTACCCATGTTTATAACCTGGGAATTCAGGCAATCAAACATACCATAGATGGTACAGCTATATTCCATTAAAATTCCATAAAAAATTCCATTAGTTCACATCATTCCTGCCTGATGATGTGAACTCATTCATCTTCTTCTCTGTTGCTGAGTTCCTCCAGTTTTTGAAATTATTTGAGATTTTCTAAAAGTCCATCCCAGAAAACCAGATCTATTGGTATATATATACTTCCAAAGTGCTCTTTTTTTTTACTTAATTTTTGGGAAATACAGGATTTCTCCCCTCAAGAGTAGTCATTTTAGTTCTCCCATCACCAAAGCACTTATAGTTTATCATCATATTCCCTTGTGCTCTTAATTATAGCATAAACAAAAATAACCAAGTAATAAATGTTGAAATATAAGATTCAATTTCAGGTATTCCTGAAATATAGTTAAATAATTCTATCATTTCTAAGTAGTCTGCTCGTCAGTTTCCAATACATTTGTTTATTTGAAACTTGACTATCGTGTCCAAGAGAAAATAAAAGTCTACAAAGACTTGATGTTCAAAACATCTAAACTAATTTTGATGTGGGAAAAGAGTTACATATTGGAAACTGTGAGACTTTCTCCTGCCTTTTAGATTCTGAAATTATGTTTTAGTTGTATAGTTTTCTTTTTTTTTAAAGATTTATTTATTTATGTATACAGGAGCTGAAGCACAGGCCAGAGGTGTGGGGGGTGAGAGGATTCACCCGAGACAGAGTGAGGAACAGAACAGGCAGACCAATTGAAGTACACTACTGAGGGGAGCAGCAGTGCGAGTCAGGAGAGATCTGCTGTGCCATGTGGGCCTCCCTGGCTGCCCAGGAATCAAATCTGTGTGCTGCAGTGGCTGCGATCAGCATCATGGGCTGCATCTTAACCCTTGCGCCACCAGGGAGGCCCCAAGTTGTGCAGTTTTCTAACGGTTCACAGCAACAGGGAGAAAAAGGTCCCAAGCAGATGGCTGATGTTCTAACAGGTGTAAATTTAGCCTTGATCTTATAAAGACTGAAAGATTTGGAGTAATGTGGCTGGTGCCATGGGTCTGAAAATCAAGCTCCTGGTCTTCTGAACTTGCTCTGGAGAAAGAAGATGGAACACAAGCAATGATTGACTGTGACCTCAGCAGCTTGCTTTCCTATAGGTGTCCAAGAACGGCAGATCAACCTTTGTTAAGAGCACAGGGTAGAAAGCTTGAGCACTTGGATTCTTTATTAATGGTGGATGTAAATTACTATTTGCAAGAAAAATGTTTTCAATACTATGCACAGGGAGCCTGTAGCTTAGAGCTCCTAAGCTGCAAGAAATACCAGAGAGCAGGGAACATGTATTCAAAGTTTAACATCTATGGTGAGCATACATCTCAGTTTTCTAGTCTGAGCCTGGGTCTTATCTTAAAAGTTTTATCAAAACATAATCATCTCCAGTGTTTCTGATATAGACCTCAAGAAGTCAGTTGAAGAGACTGAGGAAGTGGAAGGCAATAGGGAGAAGAGGAAGGAAAGAGCAACAAAGAATATAATCCTTTTCCTTGAACCTACTAACCAGCTATGCCATGACAAATAGTCACACTTAAATTATGACATCTTCACTAACAAACAAAATGGTTCCAATTGGAACTCACTGGACAGACCAGCAGCTGCAAGTAGTAAATTGCCCTAACTGCAAAGATCAAGTGTGCTGAAATCTCTTTTCCAACTTGGTGTGTTTGGGAATAGCTTTGCCTGCTTCAATTCAAGAAGAAAGGGACAAGAGAATTCACACAGCCTAATATGAAATAAAAATGCCAGTATCCCCAATGGGACACATCATCAGGTATACCTTAAAAAATGCACCATATCTATAAAACATACCCTTTCGATTGTTCAGTTCCAATGACACAAAGCCTTTCTTTCTTTTTCCTAAGCTACCATACATATTTTGCCTTTGTCTTCCCTTGATCACACATCTCATCTCCTCCTCTGGAAAAGCCAATGTCCCATGTCTGTTTTCTACAACTAAGAAAATCCGTATTTTTTACTTATGCAAAATACTCTCAGTAACCAACTCTGCTGTAACTTCTCCTCAACAGTTAGAAGCTGTAAAATTTAAGATTACTTGCTGATACATGGAGAGGAACAAAAGAAATTTTGAGTTAATAGATTTATGATTTTTGTATAATGGCTGGATTTTGTATGTATTAAAAAT
Organism: Talpa occidentalis; assembly: GCF_014898055.3. Taxonomy (NCBI): domain Eukaryota; kingdom Metazoa; phylum Chordata; class Mammalia; order Eulipotyphla; family Talpidae; genus Talpa; species Talpa occidentalis. Next base: position 134,072,766 of record NW_023602073.1, on the reverse strand, counting down.
GAAAATTGCATATTACCAAAGGATTGGGCATTCTTTATAGATGAGATGATACCTACCAACAATTCAAAGATACTAAATTTAGCTAAAGGATACAAAAACATGAAATATTCTGAAGATGATTGAGGTTCATCCATTTATAGCAAAATGAAGCAACTCATTAAGAAAGAAGCATTAGAACACATATTGATAGGCAATACACATACTGATCAGCCAGTGTGTCCTTAGTTCCTCTGGAGTGGGCATTCATTCGAACTTCTTTCCCAACTTCCTTTCTTTCCAACATGCTCCCTCATTCCTTCCCCGACTACCTCATTCACTGCTGATGGTTCTCTAGCTCCTGTTCTCTCTCTCTCTCTCTCTCTCACTCTCCATCTTTGGAATTGTTTTTAAGAGTGTTTAGACTATTTTCTTCACATTGTCACCAGCTCATTACCACAGAATTACACTTCACAAACAAGAGCTGGCTGGAGAGGCAACTTGGCTTAGCTGTGCCATCTAAGGGGATTATTAAAAGGATGAATTTCTTTCTTTTAGAAAACACAATCAGATGAGAGGGTAGCCAGGGCCTCTGTCTGCTTCTGTCCTTAGTGCTGTCTTGTGGACTTTTAACTCTCTTAGAGCAACTCACTGATGAAATGAATAGCAGGGATGTTTTTCTTCTGGGACCAAGATCCTATGTGCTTTGTTGCAAGGACACATCCTTCACAGCTTTATTGTAATCAGCACAATAATCTCTGATGTAGTTATATGAACAAAACTACGAGGCATCTTTGTTTGATATCAATGATAAACACTGAACCTTGGACAAACACACCTGGAAATAAGATTTAGCTGACACACTCTCTTTTAGTTGGAAAAGTTAAATGTAATTTTCATCATACAAGTAATATTAATATAGCTTTTCTTAAATATGGTATCTATACCAAGACATATATATATGTATATATATGCAAATATATATAGATATATATCTATATCTATCTCTGTATATAAAATGTCTTAAGTCTATGATTTTTGATCGTGTTGCTTTCCTATTCAGATAGCTATAAATAGGAAAAAAATTAAAATATCCTGAGTGGATAATATTTTGGAGGTATGCACATAAGACATGCAAATAATAAATAATGTAGTCATATAAATAATAAAGAAACTTTCTTCTACACATATAGATAGCAGAATATACTAAGAGTTCAAAAATAGAAAATAGAGCAGCTATAAAGTTCAATAGGTTATTACATTTTTCACTGTATCCAGTGGTCTGTGTCTGATAATTTTATTAGTGAATATTTGACAAGACTGTAATGTTTTCAACGACTTCTAAAGAAAATCCAAAAGTCAAAAAATAAACTTACAGAATTCTAAAAGTCTGTTTATCCCCCTCAAATGGCCAAAGAACTTTGGTAGATTAGGATATCTTTTAGTTGGAAAAAATATCTGTACCTTTTCTCAATAAAGAACTTTTGTTACACCATCTGCTTTGTTTACATTCTGTTATTTTTACTAGATGTGCAAAAAACAATCTCTAGGTTTTCCTATCAAGGTCTTCCACAGATGTCTTTTTATAAAGAAAAATGGAATATAAAATCATATATTAACAAAATTAAAACAGATTATGATGATGTAGTGATTATGTATACTACAAACTATTATGGAACTACTAGGATAAATACCAGGAATGAGAAGATGAAACAGCAGTTTTAAATCACTGATTTAAAGGCTTGAATTCATTAGAATTACAATGTACAGTGGTATCCTTCACTCCCCATATCTCCAGTAGGTATCCACATGTGGCCATATCTCCACATCCAGGCTTAACTTACATTACTAATTGCCCTTTTCTAAATTGACCTTCCATCCTAATAACTGACAAAACAACCACCCCCATAGACACTCATTCTCAGCCCTTATTAGCAATTCCTTCTCCTGGGCTCCATTTATTATGAAATGCATCAGTCTGACCAGACATCTGCTCTCTTAGGAGTGCTAAAACTTCCATGTTTAATGTTCATTCCAGAAAAGTCAAGTACCTTACATTCTCTTGACTTCCTTGATCAAAGTGCATGGGTAATTTCAAATACACATTATCAAAAATATGTGATAGCACAACTGAACTAAATGCACCTTGATGCCCCGAACCAAACCCATACCTGCAAAGCTAAGCTTCCTTCCCTATGTCTGCAAGCTGGAAGTGTCTGGCTTGACCTATTGACACAGAAGGGTAGAACATGCTAGAGGTCAGGATTTCCAAAGCTGACATCAGCACCTCCATGAAACTGATGAGCAAATGATTTTTGTTTACTGCAGTAATTGACTCTTCTTAGACTACATGAAAATAAGACTAAAGTATAGCTAGAGAGACTTCTTTTTTGCTGAGGTCTGTGAAATATTTAATAAAGGATAAAGTCCAAATAAAAATTACCTCCTATTTTTACCTTGGCTCTCTCACACAGTATTTATTCATATCTCATTTGTCATACCTTAATAAAGATACCAGTTACATTTGAGATATATTTTTGTCAGATTGCCAATATCTTGAAATCTTAGAAACTCACTGCAAATGTGAGCACAGATTTTAAACAACTTGGCCCCTGGCCAAGCACAGAAGATCTTTAAGACAAGAGTAGTCAGCCATTCCATTTAATGTTTTGATTTTGTGCTTGGATAAAAAAGACTGACTAGATAACCTTCCAACTCCAAGATTCTATGACTCAATTTTTCAAATACCCTCATGTTCCAACTATTCTATAAACAAATGTTCTACAAGAGAAATTCTGAAACAGTTGTATTTTTGATGGCTCATTTTTAATCTCTCTCTTTCTCTCCCTGTATTCCTCTCCTCCTCTCCCCCTCATTTTATTTCTTTTTCCCACCCATTCTATCCCAAATATAGTAAAATAACAAATTTCTTCACCAAAGCAACATAGTTGTTGGTTATTATAATACATATTTTTAAATTCTCTACTCACTGATGAAAACATATGATATGAAATACTGAAGAAACCTCAGGGGCATTCCAAGCATTTATGGACAAAAAAAGTCAAGACTTGTGGTATTTTTCTTCTAAATTCATGTGAACTGAATCAAAGAGACATGAAAATTTGTATCTAAAAGTTCTTAACCAAAATAAATACATTTTGTCATTGGCAATCTTTAAGTATTGTTATTCTGAAATAATATAAATCTATAAAGTTCTTCCCTGGGCATTCGTCTGGTGCAAGGCCTTCTATTTGCTTATCTAGACCATTAAAGTAGCTTCCAAACAGAAATTTTCCAACCCTGGTCTAGGCTGCTTTCACAAAAATACCAATGTAGGCTTCCTGAGGTCCTAACCTGACCCTATAACTTCTCAACGTGAAACCAAACTTTGTTGTCCTCTACTGTTAAGAAAATGGCTGAATTTGAATATGCCATGTAAGACCAGGTAATTCTACCTTGAGATGGACTATCTGGTGCATTGAGGAATATTTAGTAGCATCTCTGGTCTCTACCCAACAGATGTCAGCAGCACTCCTGACATCTATCAGTAGCAACCAAAACTGCCTTCAGACATTACCAAATATCACCGAGGAGTCAACATCATTCCTGATTCAAAATCATGGCTATAATCAAAAAATATCGCATTACTTATTACTACTATACCATACCTTCCCTCCTAACAAAAATTTGATTTGATTGATAATAATTTCTCCTAAAATAACTTCAACACACACACACACACACACACACACATTCTCTCTCTCTCTCTCTCTCTCTCTCACACTAACATACCTCTCTAATTTTATATGTTGATATTTCAGGGAACATCTAGAACTTCCTCTATGAAATTTTCTCTATTCCTGCATGCTGATGTGATCACATCTTTAATTCACTCTTTCTTTCCATATCACTCATTTACTATCCGCTCAGTTTTGGACTTAACAAATTTTGAACTTAACAAATCCCATTCATCTATTTGTCAAATTACATATTAATTAGTTCCTCCAGCTTTAAATATTGAGTTCCTACAATGTGATGGGCAAGCAAGCTCTCAGTCTTATCAGCTCACAGGTCAAGGTAAGTGTGAATGGTTGGTAGATTGCATGGGGCCTGGGCAGGGGACAAACAGAAGAGTAAATAAACAGTAAATACACTATTTGATCATTTCTAATAAAGAACCAAACAAAGAGTGTAACAGTATTCCCCATCCAGAACATTCCACGTTATGTCATAAAGCTGGGCTGAGATATTGATCTCTTTAGCCCTTACTACACAGTACTTCTGGTTGTCACCTCAATGCGACATAGAAGTATTAACAATTTCTTATGTTACACAGCATGCAAAGGATAGGAAGCACTGATGTACTAGAAAACTGATTGAGTCATGTGCACAATATTTAACCACTTCCAAAGAATTGAGAACTCACTACCTTCAAAGAAACTTTTCTAGATTTAGAAAGTTCCAGCAATTTGAAAAATAAATATTGCTCTTCATATTGATCTGAGTTAGTGGAATATATTGAAGTGCTAGTGATCAATTTGATTGTAGGCAAAGGTTCTTTTAGAGGAGTTTCATCTAATTCAACAACCCTCCTCCATAATCTACCTCAGTGTAAATACCTTCTTCCTGATCATTTGTTCCCTTTACACTCGTCTCTGTCTAATGTCCACGAAGACTGTTCTGGTCCTCCCCTAACTTCAGCCCTCAAGGTCATTCCACTGGCCTCCTGTCTATAAGATATAACTTTAGTGCAACCTCCTTTGCTAAGTCCTCCCTGACTGTCCATCTCCAGCATCAGGAAGTAAGTCATCCTTTCCACTTGTGTGTCTTCTCTATTAGTATGTGAACTGCCAAGTATAAGAACTTTGTCTTATTTGTCTTGATATCATGAGTTCAACATTGAGTGCCAGTGATACTATAGATCTCTAGTAAATATGTGTTAATTATTATGGGCAGAGCAGCCCAGGAAAAAGTCACACTCAATATATATTGGTTAAATGAATTATTTCAAATAAACATTTGGATACACATGCTATTTACAGAAAATTTGGAGGTAAAACATTTTAACACATTGAATTTTTACTCTTCTAAAGTAAAAATCATCTTCGCATTTTATTTAATTGAAGAGGCAAAGCATGCAGTAAATTAAGTCCAATTTGCATGCAATTGTGCATGCAATGTACATCTTTCCTTTAACTAGGGAGCAAGCTGTGTACAAACTCAAACACCCTTATATTTGAAGTTCACATTAATTGTTTACTTAAAATTTTCACTAGTTTCTTCCCCTCGCTTTCAAAGAAAAATATCATAGCATTTCTCTTTCTAATTTAGAACCCACAAAATCCATAACTGATAATAAGATTGTATCCCCTAGGGGCTAATACGTTTCTCTAATATTATGCTAGTAATGCCTTCAAGCTCTGCAGCAAGCCTGTAATTCTATAAAAAAAAAATCATTGTGGTCTTAATTCATATGGTTTTGCTCTATTTAATTATATTTATCATCCAAAATATTCTACACTTATAAAAATAGTGAATGGTGTATAGAGGAAGTAATGTACTGTATCATATTTTATGAAATTTCATATGCCATGTGTATTGATCTGGTATAAACTAGTGAACATAGTTTGTTTAAATTAAGCCTTTAAATTCAATCTTATACCAATTCCATCAACTCATTATCCATAATATATTTGTTTACATCCATGGAAATGTTACCTGTTTAAACTATGCAATTTTGCTTAATCCAGATTGATTTATATCTTCTGTCCTCTTAATCTATGCAATTTTATGTTGTAATCATTAAGCAATATAAAAGAAACCCTTAGTTTGATAAATTATATTTGTCCATAAATGTTAAAAGTACAAGGAAAAATAAAGCAGAAGACAATAAAAAATATTTTTAAAACTGCTGTGGTAATCCTACAAGAGCTCAGTAGGTGCAGTTGTCCAGTTTCCATTACCACTTCTGCTGCCCAGGAGACTGTTTGTGAAATTATTTGAGATGGCTCAGTCTTTAGAAACTCCCCTTGAGGGCCTCCCAGGTAGCACAGTGGGTTGAGCGCAGCTCTGTGAAGCTGTCCACAGCCTCTATAGCACCGGTTCAATTCCCAGCCGGCCAGGGAGATACCCACATGGCACGTCAGACCTCGCCTGTCTCACCAGGGAGATACCCACATGGCATGGCAGACCTCGTCTGTCCCACCCGCTGTTCCCCTCAGCAGTGCTTTCAGTCAGTCTGCCTGTTCTGCTCCGGGCTCTGTCTCTAGTGAATCCTCTCACCCTCCCATACATCTGGTCTGTACCGCAGCTCTTGTATAAATAAAATAAATCTTAAAAAAAAAAAAAAGAAACTCCCCTTGAATTCCTCTCTCTGGAAATTATGTTCTTTAGATACTGCCAGATTTGCCCAACTACTGCCCATAAGTTATTTTTAAACTTAAATGGCGATTGCAGAGATTGCTGGATCAATTGAACAGAAATGATTAAGGGCCAAGGCCCAAGACTTTGCACTTTTTAAAAAGATTTATTTATTTATACAAGAACTGGGGTACAGGTCAGAGGTGCAGGGGGGTTAGAGAATTCACCAGAGAGTGGGGAGCAGAACAGGCAGATGGACGGAAGACACTGCTGAGGGGAGGAGTGGGCGAGGCAGGAGAGGTCTGCTGGGCCATGTGGGTTTCTCCCTGGCTCACCAGGAACCAAACCCTCATTGCAGAGGCTGCAGACAGCTTCACAGTGCTGCACTCAATCTGCTGCGCCACCGCGGGAGGCTGACTTTGCATTTTTAAACACATTCCAGGTGATCCTGCATCAGAAAATGTAAAAAAAAAAAAACCTCTGGAAACATGATCCTGGATTTTTTGGTTCATTTGTGCTACCCCAGCTCTTATCTTGGGATTGCTAGGTCTTCACCTCCTTGCTCCCTGTTGCACAGAGCTGTGTCCTCGTATGGCCCTTTCTGTTCCTAAGGCCACTTGATCTGACTGGCCATCTCTGGCTATTGGGAGAGTGCTGGATTTCACATAGACGTATCTTTGTTACAGCCTTTTTGTGATGTGGTTGACTCCACAGGAATAGGTTGTAACTTTAAGCAGAAAGACACTCTTCTGGTGGTGCTGATAATGTCATCCAGATGGTAGTTAGGATCTTCAGTTTGCATAGTGTGACTTCAGTTTGCATAGTGTGAAGAAGAGCGAGTATGTCTGAGAGAGGCATTTCTAACTGCATAGATCTCTGGTTGAAACTGCAATCTGTCATGTCATAACCTGCCTTTGTAGCCCAGGTCAAGGCACATGACCTTATTGAGCCCCATATTTATCAAAAGGAAATAATCATTTATACTTTTCATGATTGTTTAGATTACTAAGTATATGAAAAGTAACCACAATATAAGTATAAATAACTTCTAAAACAGTAGTTCAAAATATACAGAAAAGTAATAATTTCTATAAAAGAGCCCCAGTTTCTTTATATTGAACGAGAATCCCTCTAACAGTTGCACTTCCACAAAGTCATGATAATAAAGTTTACTATAATTTCTTACCTATAACAAGTAAAATGAATATGAGAATATAGACAAGACTATTAAAATTAGTTGACTCTCTTGGATTTTTTTCTCTTTGAGGCATAGAATTGGAAGTCAGAAAGAGGATATCTTCCTTTAAATGATCTCGAAATTGGCAACCAAAGGCCTTTCAGATAACACCAAACAATGGAATTTAATATGCGAAAAAATGTATATAATGCTTCTGTCCAGATCACCATTGTTCAGAGCATATTGATTGGTAGATTTTTATCATATCAGTTTCCAAGTTTAGAACAGAGATTTGGGACTTCCAGCTGGTCTGCATTTATTCCTTAATTTTTTTAATTTAATTTTCCATTATGAATTGGGCATGAAATGCACACCGAATTCATGCATTAAATATCCCTGACATAAAGGACATCCCCAATGTGCTCAATCATTGATGAGCTGAGTACTGAGTTTCAACCGCAAGAGAGCAGTGGCAAGTTTCAGTATGTCCTACAGCAAATGCCTGAAGGTTTTACCCTCCTGTAATATGAAGAAAGCACCAGTCAAGTTATCACCTAGCCCTGGAACTAACATGTGAGTAGTCTCTATGTCTTAGATGCTACTTCCCTGAGGTAGAGGATAAAATTACATAGCCCTAGAATAGGTTTACAGCTTAGAATCCCAAGCAAACTTACCTTTTGTAAATTAATGAGACTTTTGGAGAATTAGGTAAAATTTCTATCCCTTCTTTCCTACTATGCTAGGAAATTGGAAATATTGAAATATCCTCAATAGTGAGACAGTTCAGGCCTCCCTGGTGGTGCAAGAGGTTAAGCACCACACTCTGAAACAATCCACTGCCGGCCAGGGAGCAAACCATATGGCGAGTCAGACCGCTCCCGTCAGCAGTGTATTTCACTCAATCTGCCTGTTCTGTTCCCCACTGTCTCTGGTGAATCCTTTCACCCCCAGCAGCTCTGACCTGTACCCCAGCTCTTATATGCATAAATAAATAAATCTTTAAAAAAATAAAGACAGTTCCATTAATCCAATTCTGTTTCTTGAGTTAAAGGACCAAGACATATAGTTGTGCCTTTTCTTCTACTGGTTAAAGCAATTTAGGACTTTTTTCTCAAAACTCTGTAAAATCCAAAAATTATAATGATGTATTTTTAATTTTATGCCTTAACTAGATATAACTGAGCTACCAGGACTGCCTAGGGCAGATTTAGCAAATAAGGGTCTATATCTGGTTCAGCACCTGCTTTTTTAAAATCAAGCCTTATTGATTGAAACACAGCCATGTCCATTTGTTTAGGTCTTATCTATAGTTGTCTTTGTGTTAAAATGGCAGAGTGAAGTAATTACAGCAGATATTTTGGATCCACAAAATCAACAATATTTACTATCTGGCCCTTTTCCAAAAATCTTTGCCTGCTCTTGGTGTAGCATACAACCTCCACAATACTGTGAAAACCAAAGTCCATGATCTTCCACAGATTTTCATTTGTTGGCAATCCCTCCGTGATGGGTAGAGTTTAAACTTCGCCCGTCTGATTATTTTATGTTCTTAAATGTGAGAAGTTATCTTAATTTTTTTTGTTGTCTTAACAGTTGGGAAACCTACTGGAAGTATATTTAATCCTCTATTACATGACATGACTTCCAAATGAGTTTCTGAAAATTATGACCCCAGTGATTATTCCTCTTTAGAACTGTCTTTGAGTACACATCAAGTATAGACAAAATGAAAAACAGGCATTTAAAGCAGTGATTTGACAGGAAATGCATGATTGTGGTAGGAGGTATAAAAGAATAAAAGACAGCACAATGCAGTGAAATTGTCTCTGGATTTTTAAGGGGATTTTTTCATATAGATGATCTGCATGATCACATCTGAACCAGAACCAATAAGATTTTATGTGTATATATCTTACAATGCTTCTATACACATAAAATTTAACTAGTTCTGGGCTTCCCCGGTGGCGCAAGTGTTTGAGCGCCACACTGTGAAGCTGTTCACAGCATCTGCAGCACGGGTTCAATGACAGCGAAGCAGACCTCTCCTGTCTCGCCCCCTGCTCCCCTCAGCAGTGTGTTTTGTCAGTCTGTCTGTTCTGTTCTCCACGCTCTCTCCGGTGAATCCTCTCATCCTCCTCTGCACCTGGCCTATACCCTAGCTCTTGTATAAATAAAAAATAAATCTTTAAAAAAAATTTTTTTAAAAATCTAACTGGTTCTGGTTTGATCTTTCAGGTCAATAATTCAATATAATTACATTTCTATTAATGTTCTTAGGTAAAGTCTTACTTTTAAAACCTAGCATCATACAGTAGAGGCTACTAAAATCAAATTAGGAATGGAACTGCTTTATTTGATTTTTTTTCTTTACTGACAGTCAAATACTCTTTAAAAAAAACTTCATGTTTACTTTCGGCCAGTCAGTACACTAGGGGCAACATTAAAAAAAAAAAAAAGACAAGCAAAAACTATTTTCAAACTTCTATTTACAGAATATTCTCTTTGTTCAGGTGGTGTAGGGTAAATAGTTTTCAGGCTTTTCTGCCCTCCCACCCTTAGGATTGCCCTGGCTGATGGGGCACCTGCAGTTGTTACATTGTTGCAAACTGTCTTATTTACTTCTGTAGGCCATGGGAGGGGTATTGAGATAGTCACCTGAGAGAAGCAGAGGCAGGAAAGAGGCATGGGAGAGGAGGGAGAGAGGCCAGAGAAGCCCAGAGTGAAGACCTGCCTAGGGCCTGGCCCCACGGGCACCCCTGCGTGCAGTGTACCTGGTTGCTACAATGCATGTAAAGTTCAAGCCTGAGAAAGCCACCTAGGCTCCACAACTCTCATTTACCGGGTCTGCTGGGATCCTAGATATCCTGCTCAGTGGCACATCCTGCCCCTGCAGGTGGGTTTTGAGCAACTTTTTCTATTCCAAACCAAGAAATAGTGAAGCAAAATAAGAGTTATAAAGAGGGATTAACACTAAAGTTACTACCTAAAGTTCATCGTCATAGAAAAGTATTTCACAACATTTCTTACTCCATGTCTGTGTTTTGCTAAAATAGAAGCTATTCTTTGAGCAGTAAGGCCCCTGCACTGACTTGGAACAATCAGGGAGTGATTGAGTGACTCAAATTTAAACTGCATCATCGTAGTTCTGTAGAACACACTCAAATTGAATAACTGAGGCATTGCACTGTGTTCAGAGAGTTCAGTCATACAAGGTGAGGTCTCTGCCTTTATAGAACTTATATTTTATTAGTATAGGAGAGACAAGTCAATCTAGAAAAGCGGGGAAAGTCTTACACCCTACTAGAGTTCGAAAGGATGACTTCTGCAGATAAAATTAACATGTTTTTATTCAACTCATTAATAAGCAGATGTTATAAGCAAAAGCATTTCAGAAACTAGTTTGATAGAGACAATCTTAGGAGCTTAATGAGTAGGTATAAAACTGGTTCATGTCCACTAGGGCTATAATTCTTTGTCTGGACTTATCCATTCCATTTGGCAGAAGTGATTTATAGCTCTCCTATGCAAAACCCTACAAATTACATGTAACATAACAAAATCCAGGATTTGTAATTAATGATAATCCATGAAGTGATCTAAGCACATTCTCCCTAGTTAATCCATGGGTGGTCCCTGCCCCCAGAGGGCATTTTTGCCTTAGTTCTAAGCTTCGGATATATTTTCTGAAGTACAGAGTCAATTGCTGTGGTCAAAATGGGGTGGAGGCAAGCATGGCGATATTTGAGCTGCTATTTGGAAGGATGGAAAGATGGGCATCTTAAGAAATAAAAAATACAAGACAGCCTTCCGTTCATTCCTGTGCTATTCCATATAATCGACCCACAGACTGGGAAATCACAAAGCCACTCTGGAAAAAAAGGTGAAAATATAGCAGCTCCTTTCCTTGAAGTACAGGATAAACATGACAACTTTCCATAAGCATAGACCAAGGGATAAGCCCCGGGATGGCATTGTCTAGAAGCTGAGGAAGGACCAGAATGCCTCCCCAATGCCTAATTCATGACCCATTTTGGATCATGAGCTTAACGGAAGACAAGAAAGAGAAAGAGGAAAAAAAACTGTAAAGCGTCTATTTACTAGCCACATGTGCTGCTTGTCTGAATCAGTTTGTGGTCTCTCACTTACTCTATTTAGAATTCTGTACATCTGGGTGTGTTTTTTCTAGTGTTTCCTATCATATCAGTGACAGAATTGCCAACATGGAGGTATCCATAAATTATCCTGCAGTCTAGTAGTTTCTAGTGTCTGGAAAGCTTGGAACAAAAGACTCAAATGCAAATGTGAGCTGCTTAATTCAGTGAGTATTTGTGATGTTACCCAGGTGCCAATGACATCTTTCTGACCAGCTCAGAGGCACTAGGGACCAACCCAACATACATTTTTAATGTGCTCAGCTGTGACAGCATATACACACAGAAGACCTTAAGGCCTTAAAGTCATCCTCTTGGAAACTGCTGCACTTTTAGGGACCCAGAAGAAACGGTTTAATTAATCTTCTTTTTCAGGGTAGCTTTTTTGATATAAATTATGTACACTGAAAACCTGCCAATTATAGCAAATTAAGGGACTTGGCAAATGCATCCCTTAGAGGCAGATGGTAAATAATATCCAGATTCTGACTTGAAAAAGGACCAGAGATTAGCTGGTGCAGAATGTAAAAGCAATACAGATATGAGAAATAAACAGATTTAATGGGAGCTCAAGAGGAGGGTTTGTGTTTAGGAGAGCTACAGTGATGTGATGTGATCGAATGGATGACTCATTATCATTATGCACACTGCCATGAGATGAGCCTGTTCTAAGAGGTTGTTTCTGTGGCTCTTTGATGGGCAATTATTTATTAGGTTAGCATCTTTGGAATGTCACCTGGATCCCTCCATTTCCTCACCTGTACAAAGAGCCATTCAAGCAGGTGGGTGAGAATTCTTAATCGCGCCACTCAGGAATGTACTTAGCATAGTACTTGGCATAGAGTATGCACTCAAAATTTTTTAACTTTTTTGTTAGTATTATGACTATCAAAATAAGTAACAATTTTCACCCACCCCCACCCTTCCCTTTGGGCCCCTGCAAAAAAAAAAAATTTAAAAGTTAATATTTAGGGCCTCCCCTGGTGGCACAGGCGGTTGAGCGCGGCGCTATGAAGCTGTCCTCAGCCTCTGCAGCACCGGTTTGTTACCAGCCGGCCGACAAGGGTCCCACATGGTGCCGCAGACCTCTCCTGTCTCGCCTGCTGCTCCCTTCAGCAGTGTATTTTGTCAGTCTACCTGTTCTGTTCCCCGCTCTGTCTCTGGTGAATCCTCTCACCCTCCCACGCATCTGGCCTGAACCCTGGTTCTTGTATAAAATAAATAAATCTTTTTTAAAAAAGTTAATATTTATGAGGACTGATTATGTGCCAAGGACTATTCATTTTCACTTTGCAGAGAAGGAATGGGAGGATCAGACAGTTTATGCAACAAGTCTTCATCTCACCGGTTAAGTACTGTGTCACTCAAAGACTAGCAGAAATCATGAATCATAACATTTTTAGCTGATGTATCCTTGAAAGCACCAGAGGAGCTCTGTATATCAAACTTGAGGTACTGTTCTGGGGATGAGGGTAAAAAAGCAGAAGGCTGGCTTTCTGCTCACTTTTTCATTCTTCCAAACTCAATTGCATCTGCCTTGAGTCACTAGAGCAAGGAGGATGATGTTCTCAGCTTATGCCAAAGTCTGAATGGTAAGGTCCCTGCAAATTCACATGTTGAAATTGCAACTTCAAAATGAGGGTATTATGAGATGGGACCTTTGCAGGATGATTAGATAATTAGGGTTCTGCCTTCATGAATGGGATTAGAACCTTTATAATGGGACCTCAGAGAACTCCAATCCTTTCCACCACGTGAGGTTATAGTAGGAAAATGGCTATCTTTGAGAAAGATAGCTCTCATCTGTCCCTGAATCTTCTGGTGCTTTCATCTTGGAGTTTCCAGGACCCTAAGAAATAAATCTCTTTTTTACAAGCCGCCTAGTTTATGGCAATTTGTTACAGCACCCCAGACGGACTAAGACAGCTTATTTGCCCAATAACTACATTTTTTTCATTAATTCTCCACAGAAATCATTTCAAACTATTACAGGCTCAGTTATAAACTGTAACCAAATACAGAAGGATAAGAAGAGAGAGAGGTTGAGAGACTCCAGCCAGGTGAGATTCAGGGACAACAGTTAGGATGGAAGGGGACAGTGTGTTCACAGCAAACCTCTCAGCACCTGCTTGCTCAGTGCCGCCCCAGTCCTTGCAACTTCAGAAAACACCCCCAGCATCAGCCAATCTGAGGACTCTTCGTGGAGTCTGAAGTCACAGATAGGAGAAACTCAAGTGCATGTTCGTCATGTAATTCGTGTTCCGCCTAGGTTACTAAAATTAGGGAATGACTCAAACATCATACAGCATTACAGCTATTTTCAAGACTGTAAGAGATGCAGTGCATCGGCACTGATGCAAAAGCTTCCCCCAATTAGCTTCTGCAAATGCTCTTCCTGCAACAGGGTTTCGTTTCCTAGGAGCCTCCAATCTAATTACAAAGCTTTATTCTCCCGCAGGGCCTGCCTGGCCAGATGATTTCATTTTACTTTTAGGCTAACCTTTGCCATTAGTGATGTCATTGGAGTCTTCCTTCTCTTGAGAGGCTCCTAGGAACACACTGAAAGGTTAATTTGTTTGATATTTGGTTAAAGAGACATTTCTACTGGAGGGGTCTTGTTTTGCTGTAGGCAGGTATTGGGACAAAGCAGGCATCTTCAGAAGAAGGCAATTTGCACCCAGCCAGCACCAACATAGCTTTATGCACTAACTACCCAGGAGCCACTCAGATGGAAAATCACTGCTGAGAAGGAAGTCAGTGGATCTTTTCTACAATTCAGATTGTTCACTCAAGGAGGCTTTGCATATTTCCTAGTGTTTTTCAGCTCAAAAATAGGAGCTATAAAACTTCTAGAAAATGTAACCAATTATGCCACAGGAAAAAGTTATGTCCAACCATCATAAACATTAGAAAAATGAAGGAAAAAGCACCAGTAACTTAGACATAACAATTCCCTCATTATTCTTTCTAAACAGAAAGTATCAATATATTTGCAACTTTGGGAGGTCTCTACTCAGTCCTTTCCTGCCAATCTGAGCACAGTCCCCACGCTGACCCTAGGGTGCAGACCAAGCCAAGAACATCCACTGAGAAATTAAAAATCAAGATATCCTCACAATTTCTATGAGCTACACAATGCGAAATGACTGATTCCATTGCTTCATTTATTAATTAATTCAGAAAAAAAAATCTGACTTCAAGTTTGTTTTACTTTTCTTCTTAAATCACCTTTGCATTCCTCTTATATATTGGTTCATCCCACAAAACTCCCTCCCCATGGTTTTCAATAGCATGATCTAAATCATTATTTTTTCTTAATTAAATAAAAGTTCATCTCTTTTCTATCCACAGCTTTTCAATTTCTATTATTTCACAGCATAATGGAAAAACCTTTAGAACACAATAAGAGTTTGAAGCATGATATGAAATCAGCATATGAAAGCAGCAAATGAAAAAGTGTAGGACTATTAAAACAAAGAGTAACAGTGTCCATGATCAAGTTTGGCGAAACAATAAACCATATGGACAGACTGCGCTAGACTGACACAGATACACTGAATACAAGAATGTAGCTGACATGCAAGTTAGGAAGTTGTAACACAAGGGCAATCAAAAAGGAAAGTCACTATATTCAACAGATAATACATGAATTGTCTAAGTGGTAGTTTGGGCTGAAATTTTTAAAAATAGCTACACCTTCAGATAAATGTGTATAATAAAGTAAAATTTGATGATTTTTTCCATAAAAATGACAGATAAAAGTAAAGTCATATCACTTCCTTATGATTTCCCATTCTGCCTTCTCAGATGAACAAACAAAAAAATATTTTTAATAAAATATTTTCAGCAGCAATCAAAAAGTAAAGTTGCACCCTTGAAAGGAATGAACATTAATAAGAAAAGAAACTGAAAGCAACAGAAGGTTTTAGAATAGAGCAAAGCAATGTGGGCAACTTAGTTGACTTCCAAATTTTCACCAGTATTTCTAGAAGCAATAATACGAAACCATAACATATTAATGATTTTCACTAATACTGTCAGACTTGGGAGAAGCAAACTGAGGTCATACCTTTGACTTTTTCTTCTCTTAAATGCTAAATAGTGAAAACAGTTCCTGGGTAGAATGGTGGAGATGATGCCAATTTGGAGAGGTTCAAATCTCAGAGTTGGGTGCAGAGAATGAGGTCCTTGGGTTACCACTGAGAAAAGTTTCACCAGAGCTCTCCTTTCCACGGCACTTGGCAAGTTCCCCAGGAGGTAGAGACATTTAGTTATATCCAAAAAAAACAACGCCTGCATAGACACAGGAAGGCAGTCTTAGGAAGAGAGCTGCCTCTGCTGCTTTGGAAAGGGAGGCTGGTAAAAAAACACCTGTATAGTCGCAGGTGGGCAGGAGAATTGCATTTGGAAGGGACTGGCTTGTTCTAATGCAACCTTTCAGTGTGGAGGAGGTTCATTTCTTTGTGGAATTGTGAACTATTGTTAGCTTAATTACTTTTAGGTGTGACTAGGTAGATTTGAAAGGGCCTGTGAGTCTTTATAATGGCCCTCAATCTACATTTTCCTATCTCTGGTCCATGCCTATGGGTATTTTCTACAGCAGGTTTTTGTAAAGCTAAAGCTCCACATCCCCTCTTCCAGCCAGGCCTGAGGAATTTTCATTTCTATCGCTAGTTCTATCATGTCAGTCACCTTTTCCCTTGCCTACAGTTTCTGGTCTCCTGAAGCCCACTTCTAAGTTTTCTATTCTTAGCCTCCATCAAAAAGAAAGAAATATAAACAATGTTAAGTTTGCAGAAAATCGCAATGAATAGAGAATAATCTGAAAGAGAATGAGATGAAAACTCTACTATTTAGAATGAACCATGATTTATGATATTTAACACGATTAGCAGCCCAGCATATTTTCACCTCCCATGCCATCAACTGGAGCTCCAAGGACGAGCAATAAAGATGAGTAGACATGATGAGAAGCATGAGTAGCAATGATGAGAAAGAGCAAAAGAAAATTTGCTTTTACTTTGTCAGCAAATAAGATAATCAGAATGAAAGTGTTCAATTTCGGTATAAGGAAGATTAAAAGAATCTACATGCCAATAATTCAAAGACATTGCTGGAATGAAAAATCAAAAAGACATATGTTTAAAAAAAAAAAAAAAAAAAACAGGGAAAACCCAAAGGGAGGGGGAAATGTATAAAGGAAAGCTCAGGATAAGGGGGAAAAAAATCTCCATAAATGCATTGTGCTATAGAAAAAAAAAATTATAATAAATTATTTTGATTTTAAAAAGGAAATAGAAATACATAAAAAGTTAGCATGCAGAATGATGGAGGCCAAGAACAGAAAGACTGGAAAGGAGGTGCCCCAAGACCAGAACCTGACTCACAACGAGGTGGGGTTCGAGGGGAATAAAATGACCATTAGCCCAGCTGTAGAGGTCATGACCCTCAGGCACCAGTGCCTTATCACAAGGCATAAGACCCAAGCAGGATCAGATGCTACAGGGAGTGGAGCACCAGGCCTACCCTGGAATCTCTGGTCACTTTCTGGTTTTGCCTAGTTATCCCAAATCAGCAACAAACAGGCCACTCCACGGAGCAGTGAACCCTCCCAAAGAGAGGAGGACTATATCAGTGCAGTCTCTGCACAGGCTCGGGGCAGCACTCCCACTGCCCACCTGTGACTAGGCAGGTGCTTCCTTTCACCAACTCTCTCCCTCTGCAGGGCAGCAGCTTCCCTGCCTGCCCGTGACCTGTACCTGTGGGGGCTTCTCCTCACTGACCTCCCTCAATGGAGGCCGCTCTCCTCAAGACCACCTGCCTGCGACCATGCAGGCCTCTCTTAGCAAAACCTGTCCCTTTCTGTTTCCCTAACAAAGCTGTTCTTTAAATATGACTAACATCTCTGTCTCATGGAGAAATTTGCCTGGGAAACTCGCCGCGTGCAGCTGAAACAGGAGCTCTGGTGAAACCTTTCCCAGAGTGAACCCAAGGACCCCGCACTCTACAAAACTCCATCACAGAATTAAGTAAAATTATGCCAAGTGCAACTGTATTGTGGAAATTAAAACTTACACTTATAAGTTTTTAAAAAAGAAGAAATAGCTTATTAGATAAAGCTACCTTAAACGGTTTTTTTTTTGTTTTTTTTTTTTATGATTACACCAAATATAGAAGGCATAAAAACAATCAAAAAGGGGAGAAAGGGGAAAAAATCATGAACAAGAGAAAGAGGCAGAGAAGGATGAAAGGAGACAAGAGAAGGGAGGCAGAAAGGCATCATTCAGGACAAATGAACATGAATCTACATAAGATATCTGGCTTCCTTGAAGCACCAAACCCATCTATAAAACCAGAACTATATTAAAGTATATAAAAGACAAAATTCCCCAAATAGGGAACAAAACTGTGGAACCAAGCATAAGTATTCTTAGCCATTGCTTTGTCATTTTGTGTGTAACTGCCATTTTAGAATTTTAGGTTTTGCTGTTCCAGGAATGACAACTGCATTCCAGAGATAGTTTCAACAGTTTTGACCCTCACTCCACCCTCGCCCTCTGGTCACCAATGAGGGCAAACTTGCCACAATTGGAGCTGCATCTCAGCCGGGTCAGTCAGCTTAGAATTATAGCAACGCAAAGTTGGAGAACGCATCCTTGTAGCCAGTGAGTAACTGCCAGCATGATTTAATTTTTTAAACCTGCTTGTAACTCTATAAAAAACCCCTGCTTCCGGGCCTCCCCGGTGGCACAGCGGTTGAGCGCTGGGTTGCGAAGCTGCCCAAAGCCTCTGCATCACCAGTTCGATCCCCGGCTGCTCCCCGGCCACCGGAGGAGGGTCCCACATGGCGCACTGACCTCTCCTGCCGCCCACTGCTCCCCTCAGCAGTGCACTTCGGTCCTTCTGCCTGCTCTGCTCCCACTCTGGCTCTAGTGAATTCCCTCACCCTCCGGCACTTCTGAGTGTGCCCAGTGCTTGTATAAATGAATGAATGAATGAATGAATGAATAAATAAATAAATCTTTAAAAAAAAAAAAACAAAAGCCCTGCTTCCTTTGTTCAGGGGTCTCTCGCTATCTGCCGCTATGTCCGTAGGTGCCATGAGCCCGGACTCGAGTCTGTAATAAACTCCTTTTTGTGTTTGCATCAGCTGTCTTTGGGTTCTTGGAGGCTATGCTCCCAGAGTCCATCGATCTTTGGCACAACAAAAACAACTAAAGATAGAGATAATGTACTCTAGTCCAGGCAAAATTAGTCTAGAACACTCAGTCAAAACACATCCTGTTTTGTCATTGAATTTCAAAGATAAGGACTTATCAGTGCTACCCATAGCCAACCCAAGTCACACATCAAGAGATAGAATCAGGATCCTGAGACTTCTCCCTAGCCACATTTAAACCTAAAAGACTAGAATGAAAAATCTACAAAATTCTGAAAAAGAAAAAACATATCACATGAATTGTATATTCAGAGAAGTTTCAGGCACAAAGACAATTAAAGGTAATTTAGAAACCTATAAGAACTCAAAAATACAGCAGCTAAATAACTGAAACTTAAAAGTTGCAATAAGCCATTGCTACCTAGCGTACTTTTGTCATTTTTGATTTATTTGTATAGATTCACTTACAATACTGTATAAATTTTAGGAGGATAGTGATACACTTTGATAACTGTATATATCAGTATATATATCTGTGCATGTGTATACGTATATATATATATATATATATACACAAGGGGTAAGCCCAAAGAGAAATGGGTGTGGGAGTCCTCACCCATGTGCTTAAAAAAACTCAGAATAAGAACCAAGGGTAAGTACAGATAGAAAGGTAAATAAAAGGTTTATTTACAAGGGAAGTGAAAAAAAGACTGAGTGCTGAGAGTGAGAGAGATGTGAAGAGATCATTTGGTCAATACATCCTGTCTGTAATGCTGGAGCTGGGGCCCCAGCTGAAGGTGTATGCTGAAGGGCAGGAAAAACCAAGATTCCCTCCAGGCCTGTGTATTCAGATTTACAACAAGCCTGGCTGCTTAACTCCACCCTAAGTTCCCAGCAGTCCACCCCTTCAAGAAGCCAAAAGTGATGGCATGATGGCATGATGGGGGTTGTAGTCCTTGGCAGCTGGGATATCTTTGGCATGGGGGTGGGGGTGGTTCCATAAAACATCAGCTGGTGTAGTTCATTAAGGATACACTATTCCCCAACAATTCCACACCACCAAAATCCTAGTCCCAGTGACCACTATCAAATTTACCCTCCACCAGTTCCTCCTACCTGCCTTTCCCTTCCCTCTGGCAACCACCAATTTTTGCCAGAGTCTAAGGATTGTTTAATTTTTTTTAAAGATTTATTTGTATTTATTTATTTGTTTGTTTTATTTATTTATACAAGCACTGGGTACAGTCAGAAGCACGGGAGGGTGAGAGAATTCACCAGAGCCAGAGCAGGGAGCAGAGCAGGCAGAGGGACCGAAGTACACTGCTGAGGGGAGCAGCGGGCGGCAGGAGAGGTCAGTGCGCCAAGTAGGACCCTCCTCCGGCGGCCGGGAAACAGCCAGGGATCGAACCGGTGCTGCAGTGGCTGCGGGCAGCTTCGCAACCCAGCGCTCAACCACTGCGCCACCACGGAGGCCCGGATTGTTTAAAATTTTGAGATGGAATGTACTTTGAGTACTAGAGAAATGTTGGTTGTAATAATGAGGGATGGGTAAAATGAAAGCTCTCTAAGCTGGTGACAATGCAAACGGAAGGGAAGAGACACATTTATGCATCTAACTATAACGTTTGCAAACAATAGTAGCTAAATTGGTATTTTCTTGCATGTTAACATCTCTCAGCTTCACAGAAGATTTAGCTACCGCAGTATGTTAAATAACACTTTATATTTGTATACATTCTATTCTCATTTTTGTCACATTCTAAAGCTTGTTTTGTTTGCTAAAAATATTTGCAAGTCAAATCATAGCACTTTTTCCTTCCAGAAATTTAAAAATTTATGCAACTTTTAGAATTGGTAATGTAATTTATACAAAATAATTGGAATATCCATTATAACTTGTGAAAATTGATAAAAAGTTTGAATATTATTCCATTTCTATTCAGGCTTCCAGGTTTAAAACGCCATATTTTAGAATGAAAATTCTGCTAACTTTATTGCCTTATTATTGTATTTCTGATGTAATGTCATACTAACCAGGCCCCTGAGGAATTGGCCTAGTTTCCTATAGGGTAAATAGGTACATTAAGAGTCTCTGTAGGAAAATTTCCTTTCTGTAGCATCAAGAGGGGTGATGACTGACGTTTTCCTGATCCTTCCACAACCTAATTTCACCCACAACTGCCTTTATCAGTAAGACTTTTGAACATTGGACCCTGAATGCAGGACTCAATCCTCTCATTTCTATGAGAAATATATCCATGCAAAACTGTTACTGGGCATTGTAGTGAAGATTTGGATGATCATGGGGTGGGAGGTCACATATCAAAACATTAAGAATTCCCTGCTCTTGTTCTCCTTTGCTTTTGCTTGTCCCTTTTTTTTTTTTTTCTTTCTCCTTTTTCCACAGATTCCCAGTCTTGACCCTCTGTTTTATATAAAGTAACTCATTGGAGCCATCCTGTGAGTCTAGATTAGTATTGAGGACTATTAATGAGGAAATATTCTCACAAAGATGGTACCTCAAAATGAAGAATTCTTAGTGCACAGCCAAGGAGAACAACTCTTTTCTTATAATTTGGCACAAAATTAAATGT
Organism: Talpa occidentalis; assembly: GCF_014898055.3. Taxonomy (NCBI): domain Eukaryota; kingdom Metazoa; phylum Chordata; class Mammalia; order Eulipotyphla; family Talpidae; genus Talpa; species Talpa occidentalis. The sequence goes on along the minus strand of NW_023602073.1, from coordinate 134,051,349 downwards.
GGGTCACTTCACCTATGATTAACACCAAGTACATTCTTTAGTAATTCTTTCAGCTGAACTTCTATTAAAAGCAAGTCAAAATGCAGGAGGGTCTCCCTGATGGGGGCAAGCAGTTAAGATGCAACCTATGAAGTTGTCCACAGCCTCTGCAGTGTGGGTTTGATCCCAGGCTGGTCAGGGAGCAACCCACATGGTGCAACAGACCTCTCCTGTCTCGCCCGCTGCTCCCCTCAGCAGCATATTTCGTCAGTCTGCCTGTTCTGTTCCCTGCTCTGTCTCTGGTGAATCCTCTCACCCTCCTGCACATCTGGCCTGTACCCTGTTTTTTTATGCATAAATAAATAAATCTTTAAAAAAAGAAGAAAGTCATTATATTAAAAAAAAATAAAAATGCAATAGAGGAGGTTCACTGCCCTGTTCTCCTGTTCCTCAGTTCTAGTTATTTATGTGGACCCAGGGAAATGTGTGTCTGGTTGTGAATGTGATCACTTACTAAGACACTGGAGAGATATATGTGAATATCACTACCTAAAACCCCATCTCTAGCTTTTATTTTTTTTAAGATTTATTTATTTATGCATACAAGCTGTAGGAGGGTGAGAGGATTCACCAGAGACAGAGTGGGGAACAGAACAGGCAGACTGACTGAAATACATTGCTGAGGGGAGCAGTGGGAGAGTCAGGAGGGGTCTGCTGTGCCATGTGGGTAGCTCCCTAGCTGTGGACTGAACTCGTGCTGCAGAGGCTGTGGACAGCTTCGTAGGTTATGTCTCAACCCCTTGCATCACCAGGGAGGCCCCATGTTATGGCAATAAAATTTTTAAAAAAGCAAAAATAGTGCAAATATTTACTTAAATGATTTTCACATTAGCATGAGAAGAGGTCTGTGAAGTAGCCAAAATTTATTTTCCCTCTCTCCTTCCTTCCCTTTCATTCCCTCCATCCCTCCCTCCCTCCTTTCCACCTCTTCTCCCTTCTGTTCATTGCAAATGTCACAGGAATGCATAGGCTAGATAAACCCTAGTCTTACTGTCAGACTAGATAATGTTTTGATCACCCTGAGATCACGAAAGAGACTATTGGGACAGCTTTGCAGTATCTCTCTTGGTCAGTCAAGCACTGGTCTGGTATGTGAAAGCCTTTCCTTGAAAATTAGCCTCCTGATTCTCTTTTCCAACAGCTCAGACAAATATCAAGTCATGCATATATTAAAAACTATATTTTCCCACATTCATATCCCCAATTAGGATTCTATTAGTATTCATCAGCTTGGTGTTCTGTGGCAAGAGACTTCTCAAGTGTATGATTTATTTTATCTAAGTGACCAGTGACCTTGTTAAGGACAGAAACAAGTGATTGCTTTTCCTTTGATTTGATGTTTTGCCTTACTTACCCACTCTTCACATGATATCTGACCTCAACTGATCCTCAATAAAATTTATCATCTGATTGATAAATCATGCTGAATATTAGTACCAGCCCCCACTTAAGCTTAAAATCTAAAATAGAAGATGCTAATCCAGACATTGACATTTACCAAAAAGGAAAAATGATACATGTTGAAAATAATTTTCAGGAAGCTCAAAGCTAAATTTGATGCTCAGTTTCAGGAGCTATCTTTAGCCTATAAATTTTGGTATAGCTATCTTGACCTCACATAGCCCATAATCACTTTCATCTCTCCTTGCTTGAATAGTTTTAGCATATCTCTGTCTTTTATTCTAAGCTGCCTCAAACATTTTTGGAGGAAAGAGAGGTTATAAATAACAAATGTGGTTTATCTCTAACCGAATACATTGAGTTAAACTATAATAATTGGATTATTGACATGTAATGAATAGGGCACAGCATACATGCAGGAAAAAAAAATGAATGACTATGAAAGGTGGTTTTGTAACTCAGATCTATTTTGGGAAAACAGAGATGAGCAGTTTGATCACCTGAACTTAGAAAGGGCAGAACATCAAAGTTATCATCTTAACTGCTTGTGAAAATGATTGCACAATCTTTAGCAAGTGACCCAGAGCAGGATCTGTGTTCAATGAGTCATCCAGAGGTGGACCTTCTATTAGCTCCCCAACTATAAAACTAAGACATTCATTTAATTCTGACTCACATTGTTAAATGCCACACACTGAATTACAAATCCTACTACATAAAGCACCTGGATCAAATGTCTCTGTGAAATACTTATCCAGGCTGAAAATCTCCAGTTAGGCATGGGAGATAATGAAGACTGGTACAGCCAGTTGTTTTTGAAATTACATATGAGTTTAAGTTCACTGTCTCTCTGGATGAAAGATAAAGACCAAATAGTCAATAATTGTATTTCTGTATGACATATTATGATTTCACTTACACATTTATTGTATGCAATAAAAGTCTCTTTGATAATCCAATTTCTAAGAATATTTGCTTTTAAGATATTTCTTTTACTAAATGATGTTTTTCCAACTTATGTTGTTTTCCAAAGGGATATTCCAAATATGGGAAAAAAGTCTACAAGGACCTTCAAATGAAATGCATCCTCTAACTGTCCAGATGTTCATTTCAGTGCATGCATCATATAAATTTACAATGATGAAAATGGTAATGGCCCAGCTCACTCTGTCTTAGTCGGTGAACTCTGAAACAAGAAAAATAAGACATGCTTTTTTTGAGGTTATAAGTTTTAACAACTCAAGAAAACACTTTTTGTATTTCATTTCTTTTTTATTTTGTGGTCAATAAAGTTGGCTTCCCACAATAGTCTTCATACTATGAAAGAGAAAAATATCTCCATTTCAAAATGAGGTCTAAAAGTTCCCTCTGTAATGAGGTTATGTTTGTGAAAAGATAAACAAAAGCCCAAAGTAATCCCAAAACAAATCTTAAAATATGTCCATACTTTCATTGATTATCTTTCAGGAGACTTTAATAGACACGCTGTGTCTTTACATCATTGTTCTCACATTTCAAGTGTGGGCAGATGTGAAAATCTTTGATTATTCCACCTCTGAGAATTTATATAAAATTATACAAAAGCTATATAACATAGCTTCACTTGAGGTCCTTGGAGAGACTGGGAGAAGGCTTCCAACAAGACTCAGTGTCAAGAAGTCAGAGTATCCTGTTGCTGTGTTATTCATAAAGCCATTTCCTCAGATTAATTAATAAATATGGCTAAGAATTCTCAGAGCTAGATTCTAGAAGGTGTATGGGCCCTGATGGTATATGCTGTAGTTAGTCTTATTGTAGTTTCCACTCTGAGGCGAGAGACAAAGAGCGGTATTCACCTATTCATACCTCCCCGAGACAACCCTGAAAAGCTACTAGTGTCCTTAGAGCAACCTGAGTTGCGGGGCTGATGGAACTGTGTGTTGTCAGCAGAGGCATGGTGCTGCATTGCTGATGTTTCACGGGGACTTTCCCAAAAATATAGCCTTTCCTGTAGATGTGCTCTAGTGAGGAGGCTCTTAACCCTGCACATGTATCTACTTAAATCATCTCCATAGTAACAGCCAGAGTTAACACCTACTCTGACCCACAAAGCCGCAGAGCTGGGATGCTAACATTGTACTCTAAAAGAAGAATATTTTCAGAACTTCCATCTTAATCTATTCAGGTTGCAATCACAAAATACCATAACCTGGTGGCTCATCAACAAAATGAATTATTTCCCACAGACCTGGAAGTCTAAGCAAGGTCAGACCAGGGCCCTCTTCTGGCTTCAGGCTCCTCATGGTATCCTCACTTGACAGAAAGGACTCAGGATTCCCAAGGGGGCATTTTTGCAAGGGCACTATCTCCATTCATGAGAATTCTGCTTTCATGACCTAAAAAGGTCCCAAAGACCTTCTCTCCAAATACCACCACCTTGGAGAATAGCATTTCAAAATATGAATACTTCAGGGACACAGACATTGAGAACAGAGCACTACCTGACATATCATCAATAGCAAATACTCATGAGTTCCTAGATTATACTGAACACTGAAGTCAGCCATGATTTATAGAATTATAGGAACATCAACATATCTCTAAGAAAATCCCACATTAATCCTATCTGCTCATGATATGCATGTACTGTTTGTGTGTTCTCTTAAGACATCAGCCTCAATTTTCTATATACATGTTTTTGGTTTTTTAAAGATTTATTTTTATTTATTTATGCATACAAGAATTGGGGTACAGGCCAGAGATGTGGGGGGTGAGAGGATTCACCAGAGACAGAGTGGAGAGATGAACAGGCAGATCTACAGAAATACACTGCTGAGGGGAGCAGTGGGCAAGACAGGAGAGGTCTGCTGTGCCATAGGGGTCAGTTCCCTGGCCAGGAATAGAACTTATGTTGCAATGGCTGGTGATAGCTTGATAGAACTAAAACTTAACCCCTTGAGCCACCAGGAAGGACCCTAGATACATGTTTTTAAGGATTTTCTTCTCTCTTCCCCCACTACTAGATTATAAATTTCCCTAAATGCAAGGATTTCTCCAGAATCTCTTTATAATTTTTCTATAGCTCTTACTATAACCCAAACATCTTGAAATATTGGTGACAAACTGCTAATTCAATTGAACTAAACAAATATCATTTTTTTTTTTGCCTGGAAAAGCTGTCTTGGCTCAAAGAGAAGCAACAATCCATATATATAACAGTGAAGATTATTTGCCATAAGGTGCATTTATTGTCATTTTGCATAGTGCCAAATAAGCACTGTTAATTAAAATTTTAAATATGAAGATCTTGAAAAAATTCTTGAAACCAAGCAAATATCTTTAAGAATGGAGTTAATAATTGATGGTATGTTATTACATTTAATTATGTGGTTATGATATGGCAAATGATGTTACCCCAGGTTAGTCTCCAAGTCTTGGGGATAATTTCAAACAGGACTCCCAAAAAATGATGATATAGACTCTAAGATCTCAAAGTCTTCCCTAGTCTGATGATTACATAACTCATAAATGCAGCATGAAGACTGTGGCCTTGGCATTCATTCCAGAAGCACTATAACACATCTTGGAATTCAAAAGTCTTCTTTCACAGATCTAGAGCCCAGTGACCATCACCTTCACTACTAACTCAAGCACCAATGTTCTGCAGTGACTGGCCTCCTCTGAGAGAGTATGAGGATTCCTCTTTGCCTGTACATCCTCAGCACCTTTTCCATGCCCCTTCCTCACCCACGATTCAGTAAGACTTGAGTGACTTAGGCATTTTTATTGAAGCAAGTTGGTGGACATCTTTATCTTCTCACGTTAATAATAGCTTTGTATTTTCAAGGTAATAATCTGATTACTCATGGTCTTTATTCATCATCTTACCATAGTAAGAAAATAACTCAGTGTACTTCCAGAGTATTCTTGGAGAAAAGATTTTGACTCTCTTCCTTGAATTGACCAAGTTGATATTCTCCCTACCCAGAGGTCTGTGCATATACCTCCAGGTCAAAGCTGGGTCTATTTGCAATCTGGCTCTATAAATATTTAATAAAGAGTTTGAGAGGAGGCTGACTAGAGATCCATCTGTTAAGCTGCTGGAGACATACCAGACACCATGAATTAACTACAGAATAGGTCCATTATATTTCAGAGTTCGATACGAGGCCAAAGATATGCAGCTGATGCCACATTCTGAGTAGACCAACACTGCAGTAGGAATGAAGCAGTGAAGAATGGCCAAATATAAATTTAGCCTGTTGTAAAGCTAATTCTTCGTGAAAATCAGTTAACGATGCTTTGATCGGTATAAAATAGCACAACCAACTCTGATGTAGGTAACAGTTTAGTCCTGAAGGTCTGATTTCAATTTTCAGTATCTCTAAAACACTGTCATTCCTCAATAAATGAAAATCAAGCCTAGTGAAAATGCAACAAACATTGCTAGATATAGTTGTCCTTTGATGTTCATTCAAACTGCAACACTTTATAAAGTTAATCAATATAATTTTTATAACCAACACCCAAACAATCACAAATCACATTATCACATGCTCTCTGTCACATTATGAAAGACGCTATCTGTATTTTGGAGAATAATGAATGCCAGTGCTTGTAATAAATCATTGATAGTTTATAAAAGGTCATGCCAACCTCCTTTAGTGCAAACGGGCCCCAATTAATATGTAGGTGAAGAACAGAATAAATTGGTGCCAAGTTCAATCTCGTTTAAGCTTTCTATCTAGTTTTCCTTTCCATATAGTTTAAAACTGAAAAAATGGGCTCAGATAAAGAAAAGTTCAAATTGTGTATGCTCACACATATTTCTTTCTTTCCTCTCACAGCCTCAGTTGGCTTCCTGCCCCACTCTCAAAGTTTGAGAAATAAAATTACTTCAGTGATAGGTAGCAACAGGTTCCCAGTTCTGATCAAGTGCCTCCCTGTCTTTGTCTTTGCTATTTTTCTTTCAGCCTTGGCGTTTAGGCAGAGAAAGGAGTAACAACTTTAAAAGAATCCCCTAAGGTCACTGAGTTGGGTGGGGTGGGGGTGGGAGGTAAAGGGAGGAAATACAAAAAGTGCCTGACACTGAGAAAATAAGGAAATGATTTAATGCTCTCAATTGCATTCAGACTCACATGCCAACGAGGAGAAATCAGCCTTTTTCTGTCCTCCTTCAACTCAACACATGTGCACACACTCATACACAGACAGAAAATGCACACACATTCACATACTCACATGAACATGAACTCAGGACGCCTCCTGTAATGTTTCATGTAAATGATGAGAGATGAATTTCTTTTAGACATATGGTATATGCATAAAACCTTATTTCAAATGAGTAAATACATGTTTCCATTATAGCATACCTTCGCTATTCTGCTGGTATAAGTTTAATCAAAATACAAAAGTAAACAATCCATTTGTATTTTGTATGATGCTGTGAACACATTTTTCATGCCAATTTATGATGAGAAACCAAGGAAATGAGAAAGTGAATGAATTGCAATTCTCAAATAAAATCTGTCTGTGTGATTACTGGACTATATTGTACATTTCAATGGACCTATGTTAAGAATAAAATACAGTGTGTAGAAACATATCCACACCACTAAGGAATGATTAAACCTTCATCTTAGTTGTAGTCTGAAAGTCACAGGAAACTTATTTCATTTTAGAATTTTAGAGAACAAAGTTAATAAATAGATGTAGACCATGCTATCAGAAGGAATATCTAATTTTAAAACACAGGCTTGTTTCTAGGACATGAGATCATTAAAAGAGAAGCACAACTGTAACAGACTATAGTTTTAAAGCTCTTTGCTGTTGTCTGAAACAACAAAGGCAAAAAGGATGCTATTATTATTATTCCAAATCCTAGTTCTATTAACGCTCACTTGGATATTAAGTAAATTCATTAATGTATTTCCCCCATATATAAGATTATCTTTCAGTCATTGTAAGATATGCAGCATGTATAATGTGTAACATAATAACATAAAGCAACTGTTTCATGTCATTAAACATGCCTCTGTTCTTTGCCCTGCAAAGAGGGTTTCCTAGGGAAAAGATCAAACTCTTGAATTACTCTTCCTAATCAAATGGATAAATATTAACTCTCATTCTTAGGCTTCAGGTTTCTGGATATAAGAAGCTACCCCCTGCAATGGTGACCCACACCATGTATAAATGTCCACTCTGGAAGAACAACACAGAAAATTAGTGCCACCTCTCCAAGCCCTGATGGTGGCCATGCACTTCTCATACCCCTGGAGTCAGCCCTGCCACCACCTCCACTCCCATGTGGCCAAGTAACCAGGGCCTCAAGCCAGGAGGGTTAAGATCACAGGTCTATAATGTATTAGTGCTGAAAGGGGCTGCAGAGGTCACCAATTCCAACATTCTCACCTCAGAGATGAGGAAATGCGAACGACACATTAAATGACGTGCCTAGCACAGTACATTTTTGTCAAAGTTTAGACAGAACACATGTTTCCTGACAAACAGTACTCAGAATCTTGCTGTGTATATGCAGGACTCAGGCTAGCATGTTGGTAACTCACTGGAAATGTGGAATCTTGGGACTTGTCTCAGGTCTACTGTATTTGATGGGGTTCTCTAAAGAATCAATAGGGATGTGTATGGGCAAAGGGTTTGAAGAGATTAATTAATTTATTTTTTAAGATTGATTTAGTTATGCACACAAGAACTGGGGGTACAGGCCAGAGGTGCAGGGGGTGAGAGGATTCACCAGAGACAGAGTGGGGAACAGAATAGGCAGATTGGCTGAAATACACTGCTGAGGGGAGCAGCAGGCGAGGTGGGAGAAGTCTGCGGCCCCATGTGGGTTGCTTCCTGGCCTGCCAGGGATTGAATTCGTGCTGCAGAGGCTGCGGATAGATTCATAGTGCTGTGCTTAACCCCTCGCACCACGAGGGAGGCCCTGAAGAGATTTATTTTAAAGAATTAGCTCAGGCACTATGGGAACTAGCACACCTGAAAACCTGACAAAGATGGACAGGTTGGAAACTCAGGCAGGATTTCTGTTTCAGTCTTGACAGAATTCCATCTTCTTTGGAAAAACCTCACCTTTGCTGTTAGACTTTCAGTTGATTGGAGGATGTCCGTACTATTATCAATGATACACTGTTTTATTGAAAAACAATTAAGTATAGATTTTAATAAAATACCTTCACAGCAACATCTAGACTTGTATTTGATGAAACAACCAGGCACCATGGCCTTATTTGACATGTAAAATTCATCTATCATACTTCCTGAATCAGAAACTGCATATATGTGGTTCATATGCATTAAAATTTGAGAGCTCTACTATAGCCACTTGTAGTTTCTGAAATGTCATAGCATCACTTTTGTAATAGAAAGACCCAATATAGCAGTACATTAGCAAGTCAGAAGTTTATTTCTCTCCTATGAAATTTTTGAGCATTGCATTCCACAACACAACAAGGAAAAGAGATTTGACAACCAGGCGCCCAGTTTCTTCTAACTTGTTGCTCTGTCATCTTCAACACAGCTCATGGTCCAAAACTCTTCCTGTTCTGACCTTGATCAAAACTTTGTTCTCATCAGCAGAAAGAGAAAATTGCTATGGCCTTAAGAACATGACCCAGAAGAAACACTCATCATTTATGCTCACATCCCACAACTCAGAACTTGATCATATGGACACATCCAGCTACGAGACACACTGGAGAATATAGTCCTTTAATAGAGTCATAAAATATTCAACAACATTTCAGTAAGATTCAGAATACTGTAAGTAGCGAAAAAAACAGAAGACCGGTCATTATCATACCATTTCTGACACTGAAGAGGAAGAATTGGCAGAAGAAAGGATGCATGTTTCCTGCTTTCATCTATGGTGAGAGAACTGAACCCAGCTAGCTTGGCTACAATGAGAAAACAAAGAGTGACAGCAGCCAGCTGGTACTGCCATTGCATTAACTGGTGGAAGAAGGAGTATTCTATACTCTAGCTCTTTTTATTTTATCTTTCATCACTTCCATTAGCTCACTGCCACATAGGGATGACTCACTTCTCCCTTTTTTGAAGAAGGAACATAAACAGCTCCAAAGCTGCTTCTTTTCTTGTTCAATCCTAGTAATTCTCATATCCCACATCTGGGAAAGAAGCATGTAGCCACTTTGAAAGTTCACGCAGACCACAAAACTCCTTGTCATTTCCTCTCCCGAGGCAAAAGATTGTGTGCAGTGTGTGTGAGAGGCTTACTGAGAAATAGACAGAGTTAAGCCTAGAGATGGTTTTATATGGGCCATGGTGTTTGCATAAGTGCATGTTCACATAATTGACAAAAACTGTTTTACAGCAAAAATTACTTAATAACAGAGCAAAAAAAAATCTGTAAAAATATATCCGCTTCTTTGTACCCCTACTTCTCATAATAACCCACATACATAAAGACCCTTCAGAGACCAGCAAGGCATATTGTACAGAATTTGCAGTAACCAAGGTAACAAAACATTGTTTTTCTGTATCAACTTTTAAGACGAAAAAATCATTGTTATAGTAAATGTTTCTTTTGTAATAGTGTTTATTGTTATGATGTTTGATAGGTCATATCAGACTGTTTTCCTCCAGGTACTAACTATACCTTTCAATAGGTAATTAGAAGCAACAGGATTGTAGGTCAAAGCTTCTTGAGCTATAGTAAATATATAGCTAAGACAAGATTGTTACTTTCATGCTTTTAGGGAAGAGTATCTATTTACATAACTGAAATCATATTAATCACATGGTCCACAATCATGCAGGCACACTTAAATTATACTTAAAATTTGATATAAACAGTATCAGTCAATATAAATAATTTGCATTTCTACCATTTTATACAAAAATGGGATACTTTTTACCAAATTTGACTCATTAATAATCACCTCTACATAGTTCTATGATGAAATAAAAGAAGAAAATTCATTCTAAATTTTATGTACCTTTGTAAGAGGACAGTACCTCCCAGTGCATATATACACACACTTCTTTTTTTTATTTTTTAAAAATTTTATACAATTTTTACATCATTTTTCATTTTTTCATAATATATGCATTTTCATCTTGGTTATAGTCCCCATACAATTCCCACAAACCTTGGTTTTGATCCTACTCCCTCCCCCACCCACTCACCCCCATAGTGAGTCTCTGGTTTATAGTTGCTTGTTGATTTTGATTTTTACTTTATTAGAATTAGGCTTTTTCCTGGTCCTTTATTTAGGTTTTCTAAATTCCTGCTATGAGTGAGACCATCTGGTATTTTTCTTTTCCTGGCTTATTTTGCTGAACATGATGCCTTCCAGCTCCATCCATGTTGCTGCAAATGGCATGAGTTTATCTTTTTTGATTGCTGAGTAATACTCCATTGTGTATATCTACCACATCTTCTTGATCCAGTCTTCTATTTTGGGGGCATTTGGATTGTTTCCATAGCTTAGCTATTGCAAATAATGCTGTTATAAACATAGGGTGCCCTTTTGAATTAATATTTCTGTATCCTTTGGGTAAATACCTAGGAGTGGAATTGCTGGATCATATGGAAGCTCTATGTTTAGTAGGTCAAGAAATCTCCACACTGCTCTCCATAGTGGTTGGACCAGTTTGCACTCCCACCAGCAGTGCAGGAGAGTTCCTTTTTCTCCACATCCTCTCCAACATTTCTTGTTGCTAGTTTTTTTAATATGTGTTGTTCTCACTGGTGTAAGATGGTATCTCATTGTAGTTTTGATTTGCATTTCCCTGATTACAAGTGATGTTGAACATTTTTTCATGTGCCTGTATTCTTCAGAGTTTTCCTGATGTTCACCAGTCACATCATGTCCTCCAATTAAACTACTCCTCATGGTCTCAGTTTCATAGAGAGCCTAAGAAACACTGACAGAGTCCTCACTGATGCCCCGCATGGATTCCATGGTACTTTTTGGAATATCACTATTACTTTGTGTAAACTTGACTCAGAAAGGCATCTTCAATGTTATTATTTTGAGATCCCATTGAATCACTCTTGATGTTATGAGTGTTACCAACTTCCTAGGAACTTTTTTAGGGTAAGTATGTTATGTGAATGAGTGAGTGTATTTGTAGGTACATGTGTTTCTCTGTGTGTGTGTGTTTGTGATCAATAGGGCTTACAATTTATCACACCATGTAATTACAAATATATATTATCAATATCACTAGTGTAAATGATCACTATTAGTGTAAATATCACTAATTTAAACATTGGCCATTTTCACTTCAGAAATTAGTAATTGGTGGGCCTCCCCGGTGGCGCAGCAGTTGAGCACTGGGTTGTGAAGCTGCCCATAGCCTCTGCAGTGCAGGTTCGATCCCCGGCTGGGTGAGGGTCCCACATAGCGCGCAGACCTCTCCTGCTGCCCGCTGCTCCCCTCAGTAGTGTACTTCATCAGTCTGCCTGCTCTGCTCTCCCTTCTGGCTCTGGTGAATTCTCTCACCCTCCCGCACTTCTGACTGTACCCAGTGCTTGTATAAATAAATAAATAAACCTTTAAAAAAAAAAAGAAATTAGTAATTGGTTATAAAAGTTTTTACCTAACAGCTAAACTTCAGAGAACATTTACACAAAAAAAGAGCAAAGCAGTGCTAGCTTTGGAATCTTAGACCATGAAAAGTGACTTTTCTTCTGTCTTTCAAAAAAGTAAGCTATTTTCTTACAGTTTAATTTGAGCAAAAATTGACTTATCATAGTGTCCCCAATCTCTGGGCGTATGTCTTATTTGATCTACTTATAGTTTTTTCTTACATTGGGAAGAAATTGCTGCTCTAAGTATCTGGATTAGCATCTCTGGACTGTTTTCTGCATATGACAGTTTGACAAGTATAATTTCCATTCCCAGTCAAGAAATGAAGTGTAGGGCAGTGTAATGTGCATGTGATTGCACTTTTCCAACAGAATAGACCTACTGGCTCTAAGAGTTTCCAAATTTACATTAATTTTTACCTACCTCACAATATTTGTCCTGTAGCTCTTGAGTTAGATTCATTTACTCAACTACTCAGATTTATTTTAAATTTTATTTAAACATTTTTTAGAGATTTTTCATAGAGGTTACATTTACAATCTTAAAGGGGATATTTTCATTCTTTTTTTTTTCCTTCCAAATTAATTGTGAGAAATATATGGCCATAATATGATTTAGTCTGTATTTTAACTATTTAGAAGAAACTGTTAACAATATTAAAGAAATATGTCGAAAAATAGCACCATATGGAACATGGATAATTCAAAAGTGCCTTCTTTTTAAACAGATTATAGTTTGGGATGTTTCTATAAGCAATGGCTATTAATTAACTCATTGATGTTAAGAGAGAAGAAAAAATGGCGTTTTTATTTATAAAGTCAAATTACACTTAGTTCTGAGCCCCATCAACCTGGATAACAAAAACGGTGGTAGGGATGTTTTGGGGAAAAATATGTGCTCTATGAGAGTGTCTCCACTTGAAACCCTCTTGGTCTTGGCCTCTGTCAGTCATACCACTAGTCACGGTCCCTGCTTTCCTTGTAGTCACCTTGACCTGGGACCACTGTCCAGGTCCCAAAGCAGCATCATTTGGCAGTTTGTCCCCAGGCCACTTCTTCACCCATATCAGGGTTCTACTGTCAAGCAGCATTGTTAGCAAGTCTTGGACAGGCTATTACCTCTTTGTTCACCACCGATTTTCAGTGCTCGGTAGCAGGAAGCCACAGGTTGGCCATTCTCTGCTTCTCCTACTGCTACCATCAGAGACCTATCATCTTTCAGGTCTGGAAAATTCAAGTGGCAATCTTAAGGAGTTCAGGTTTTGCAAAAAACAACCAAAAACAACACAAAAACAAAAACAATAAAACAATACTAACTGAGCTTAATAAATAATGGTAGTTATTATTGTTATTATATGTGGTCCCTTCAGATGTATTGGTTTAATAATCACAACATGAAGAACCATTCTATCTATTTTGCAAATGATACTATTGAGACTCTGAGAAGTTAGGCGACTTGTCATTAAGCCAGTAAGAGAGTCAGAATTCAAATCTGACTCTGGATGCAGATCCATGTATTGTGGATGCAGTTCATACTGTTAACCACAACATTATACTATCTGTCTGTATTACAATTTGTTACTCTTTTCCTAAAATAAGTAATCTGTCTTCAGTTTATAGACACAACTATATAGAAAGGTGAATAAAATTGAGAAGAAAAAAGAAGTGTGAAGGAAAATATTTGCCACACTGGGCCTCCCTGGTGATGCAGGGATTAAAGTCTCAGCACTATCAAGCTATCGCCAGCCACTGCAACATGAGTTTGATCCCTGGCCAGGGAGCTAACTTCGCCTATCTCGCCCACTGCTCCCGTCTGCACTACAGTTCAGTAGATGCACCTGTTCTGCTTCCCACTCTGTCTCTGGTGAATCCTCTCACACCCCGCACCTCTGGCCTGCACCCCAGCTCTGTATGCATAAAAAAATAAAAATAATTCTTAAAAAAAGAAAATATTTGCCATACTCCTTCATGAAATGCCTCTGAAAAAATATAGAACACTGTTAATTTCTCAGTCAAGTTATTTAGCCATATCTATATAACAAAGTCTCAAATACATTCACATTATAACTGAGAGGTACGTGCATTTTTTTTTAATTTTTACATTTTGTGTTTTCATCTCTAAGTGTTCCCACAAGAGCCCCTCACCCCACTTGATATTGTGATGGGAAAATTATCAATATCCAACAAAACTGTCAACTTTCTTTGATTTAATAGTACAAATATGCTAGGGGAGCTCAATCTATAGGTTAATTGCCCAAATTCCCTTATTTCTGAATATTCCTTCTTTTAATTCTTTCTAAAATTGGGTGCAGGCATATGGCAAAGAGACTAACATGACCTCATGGCATAGAGGCTCTCAGTGCCCTAGCTTTGCCCTGTGTTTCTTATTCAGCAATTGATGACTTTTGAGATGCTACTGGTTCCATACCTGAAATTTCAGGTAGACTTCTGATGAGGTTGGAGTCAAGAACCATTCATTGTGTCTCTTTCTGTCTTGGCTTGGTTATAGCCCAGAGGCAATTTCCTGAATACTGTGATCTCATGTGGACTTTCTATGTCCCTCTATAACTTGATACGTTTTCCATCATGTCATTGGTCTAGGTGGGCCACCCCTTAGCTTCCACTCTGGTACTGTCAATATGTGGCCATCATTTCCCAGTATCCTAGCCTCCTTCTATTAAATATAACAAGCTTTACTTACAAAGTCTTTTTTTTAGGTTATATTTTTGCCATTCAATTATGTGGCTATGAAAACATTACATGCTAGATAGATGATAAATGGATATTATAATAAATGTTCTTAGCTTTAATCCCTAACTCCAATTCCTTAAGAAGGCTGAAAATTAATGTTGCAGTTATTTATGGCTATGTAACAAACCACTAGATACTTAGTGATTTAAAACAACAATCATCATTTATTTTGCTTGCAGATTTACAGTTTGGTAAAGGTCTGGCACTCAGGGCTCATCTTTGCTACAGACTAAGATTACTGGGGTAGCTCAACTGAACCTCACCTGTAATTCCAAGATGACTTATTTACATGGCCTGTAAGTTGGTGCCCCAGCTGACGCGAAAGGATAGAAATTGTAATTAGATTCTCATGGTGCCCAGAGCCCATGGACAGGTGTCTTTTTTGGGGCTGTAGCCTCAGGCTGCAGCTTCAGTCTGCAGCTTGTGGAAGTTCCCTCTTCCCTGGCTTCAGTAAGGGTGACTCTAGCCATGACTCCCAGCACCACAGGCCCACAAGACTACCATGACTTGCGTGCAGGCCAGTATGGCAGGGGCTAAGCTTGTACCCCTTTTATATCTGACACTAAACCCGAAATATACTAATCAAGTTTGAATTTAATGAACTAATCAGATTTCAATGCAATGGACCCATCAGGTTTGAGACAAATGAAACAATCAAATTTAAGCTCTTCAGTTGTCACTCAACCTTGAGTTAATTCATTTGAATTGAAAAAGGAAAATTAGTTCATTGGTACTGACTGGTTCAATCAGATGTTTAGTAATGAAAATGGTCCAATCAGACTTGTAGGGTGGGAAACACTGAAGAAGACATAAGGTCCAACAAGAGCAAGCTTGAGTCATTCTACTTTGGCCTCTAAAGAAAGAAAAAGGATTCTTCTTGCAGCCTCAGAAGATAAAGAGGGATTATCTTTAATAGTCTCAAAATAAAGAAGAAGAAACTCAGCAGCTAACCTCTCAAGCGAGAAGAAGCAGTGAGTGAGTAGCTAGCCTTTTAAGGGAGAAAAAGGATTCAGCAGATGGCCACCAAAGAGAGAGAAGCAATCAGTGGATGGCCTCTGTCGGACTCACCAGACCTCCACAGACTTCTAAACCTCCAGATCTCTGTACACCTTCACAGAGCTTTGGCCACTGCACTGCACCTGTCTATGGCCCTACCACTGACGTTACTTGCGAAGGGCACCATCAGCCTCAGCCTGGTGTCTCAAAGAGTTGTTCATTGTTGGTTTATGGCAACAGTTCACCAAGAGCTTACCATAGCCTCTGGCTCTCTGTTACCATCTCCTATACTTCTCATTCCATTGCTGTCTGGTCCTGGATCTGGTCTAGCCTTTGGACTGTGCCATAGTGCCTCATCTTTCACCAGCAGCCTTTATTCAGGACTTTTGGACACTGCAAACACTATCTGGGGAGAGAGAGTTATCCACTTATGAACTTAGAAACTCTTTTTCTTTTCCCCAACCGCCTGTTTGTTAAATAAACCCTAATATTGTTAGACCCTGAGCCTAAATGATATTTCAACTGTGGTCATAGGGGAGAACCCACTGACAGTGACCTATCCCCGATCTTAGTGGTGCCCTTTGACCCTGCTTTGGCACTGTCTTAAGTTCTTGTCTGAGCATTCTTTTAAGCACTCTTTAGGTATGATTTTAGTATCTTAGTGTTTTCTTGCAAACTTTCTTCACAGTGCTTCTTCTCTCTCAAATCATAATAGCTGTGTGTCAGGCAAGAAAGTGAAAGAAAGCAAAAGACCCTGAAGTTGAGGAATAATCATTTCTGTTTATTCTTCAAGTCAAAATTTCTACAGATCCTCCTAGATTCAATGAAATTGGGAGTAGAGATGGGGGTTAAGGATAGAGGTAAAGGGAAACAGAGTCTACTTTTTGAAAGGTAAAGTATAAAAATCTGTGACCACTATTAACCAACAACACTATATTTATGTTCAGTTAAACTATCCCTAGACTTTCACAGTTAGTTTAGAAGCATGTCAGGGATCAGATCTTCTAATGATGTAAAGAAGCCAGTAAATCCTGCTTCCAAAACAAAGCTATAAAACTAGACAAAATTGTCAAACACAATCATCTAAGGTTCTTGATATTAACCAAAACCAAACCCAGAAAATTTATAAGTATTTATTTATGAAAAACTGTTGACCATATGTAAGAAGAGAGGGAATCTAGTATTCTTGTCTGAGGTGCTCCCATCTCCTTCCTACAGCTCAGATGGTGGAAAACCAGGTCACGACTAGCCATGAAAACAGTAGCTTCTCTGCTGGAGGGGACTGATTGGCTTTTGTGCAGAGAACAAAACTCCATTTCTAGTTGAGCTGTTAGTCAAAACAGCAAACATGATTGAAAATGAACAGAGAAATCATACAAACATCTCATCCTGCATTGTGATTCTATTTGTAGAAGACATTGGATTGAGCACCTAGAGATTTAACAGGTAGGTCCTAGAAATGAAAGAATCATAGACTATGTAGTTTCTCTCCACATCTCTGTCTCAGACGGATCATACATACAGGGGAGATCCAAGAAGACCCATACAATCTTGACTGATTAGGAGTCTTGTGAAAGCACAGGAAAGGAACTGCAAGGAGCCACACTCTGCACACATCCATGACTAATAGGGAAGTGTTTCACTTATGTAAGAAAAACACAAAAGGGTCAATCAAAAAGAAAAGCTGGAACAAATCAGAAAAATGACTGAATTTTGAATGCTCTGACCAACCCACAGAAAAATCCACCAACCTTTTTAATTCCAGGTATTTTTAAATAAGAAAAGAGTAACAAAAACACTCAGGATAAAAATTAGAATCCAGAACTTCTGAAATATATTATCTAAAAATATATTATCTAAAAAATGAGACTTGCAAAGACATAGGAAATTATGACTCATGTGCAAAAATTTTTTGAAGTATCCAAAGGAAATTAACTCTGAATCTTGTGAACAGAGATGTCAAAGCAACTATTATAAAAATATTTAAGTAGTTACAAGAAATTCTGTTTAAAGAATTAGAGGAAAATATGATGAAGATGACTCAACAAATAACAAAGGTCAGTGAAGAAATAGAAATTATTTAAAAACAAAAAAAATAATTTGAGGATGTCAAACAATAGAATGTCATGAAAAAAATAAATTTGAAAGGTGACACAGGGTAAAATTACCCAGTGAAATTGTTGATAAATGAATAGAAAGTATATGACCTAAAAAATTGGGAAAAAAATTGAAAAAAGACTAATAGAGTCTCAGAGACCTGTGAGACAACATCAAGAATACCAAAATATGTGTAAAATAGTTCCAGAAGAAAAGAAAAGAGAAAAATTTAGAAAAGTATTTGAAGAAATATTCAGAAACTTTACAAATTTGACTTAAAGATATAATCTATAGATCCAAGAAGTTCAGTTATACTCAAATAGGGTAAGTACAAGTCCACAGCTTGACACATCATAGTTGAATTATTAAATGTCAGAAAAGAAAATCTAAAAGCATAAGGAAAAAATAACTCATCACCTGTACAAAACAATGATAAGATAAAGAATTTCTCAATAGAAACACATGCTAGAAAGCACAGGAATGAAATAAACACTGAAAAAAAATGAAAATCAACAAAAAATATTATATTCAGCGATTCTATCCTTCGAGAATAAAGGTAAAATAAAGACATTCTCAGTTAAAACCACATTGAGAGAAATAAATGATACCAGACCTCCACTATAAGGAATTCTAATGGAAGTAATTCAGGTTGAAGGAAATAATATCAGATGGCAAGTAGAATACACAGAAGAATTAGAGTACCAGCAATGATACAAATATAGGTAAATATGAAAGAATGTACAAAATATGTTCTCTTCTTTTAATTTACTTAAAATATAAAGTATTGTCTCAAACAGTTATTATAGTACTCTATTTTGGGTTTAAAATACACTTACATGTAAAATATATGAAATTTAATAGTACAAGAACAATAATAAATAGAGATATATTAGAGGAAAATTGCTACATTTTGCTGAAACCTAGTAGCCATATTGTGCTTATTTACATCACCTGGGTAGATTCTAACAAATTAAAAGGCTTATTGTAACCCCAAAAGCACCTATAAAAAAAAAGACTCAACCATGTATTTAAACACCACAAGATAATTAAAATAGAACACTGAAATATTTAACACAAAAGGTAGAACAGAGGAACACACATGACAAAATATATATAACAGACAAATTAATGGCAGATATATATCCAATCACATTGATAGTTACATTCTATATGAATGGACTGAGCACTCCTACCCCATCAAAAGGTAGAGATTATTAGATTGTATAAAAAGAGCACTGCCCACTTATATAATAGTTATAAAAGTAAAGGTTCAGGGCCTCCCTGGTGGCACAGGCAGTTGAGCGCCACACTGTGAAGCTGTCCGCAGCCTCTGTAGCATGGGTTTGTTCCCAGCCGGCGGGTGAGAATCCCACAGGGTGAAGCAGACCTCGCCTGTCTTGCCCGCCGCTCCCGTCAGCAGTGTATTTCATCAGTCTGCCTGTTCTGTTCCCGCTCTGTCTCTGGTGAATCCTCTCACCCTCCCACGCATCTGGCCTGTACCTTGGTTCTTGTATAAAAATAAATAAATCTTTAAAAAAAGAAAAGTAAAGGTTCAGATTCAGAAATACAGATAGATTGAAAATAAATGAATTGTGGGCCTCTGTAGTGGTGCAAGGGGTTAAGCAAAGCACTATGAAGCTATTCACAGCCTCTGTGTTGCCAGTTTGATGGTGTGAGATGGAGCCCTCGCTGGCCAGGGAGCTACCCACATGGCGCAGCAGACCTCTCCTGTCTCGCCCGCTATTCCCCTCAACTGTGTATTTTCAGTCAGTCTGCTTGTTCTTTTCCCCACTCTATCTCTGGTGAATCTTCTCATCCCCTGCACCTCTGGCTTGTAACTCAGTTCTTGTATGCATAAAAAAATCTTTAAAAAAAGAAAATAAACGAATTTTAAAACATACACTATGCAAACTATAGTTAAAATAGTCACATATCAAGTTGATAGAGTGGCAATAATATTACTCAAAGTAAAGAAACTATTATAAATCAAAAGAAACTGTAATAATGAAGAGTCAAAACACATATATAGCAATTATAAATATATTTGCATCTAAACAAATCCCAAAGTTACATACAACATAGTGCATTATTCAGGATAGACCAAAAGCTAGAACATAAAAGAAGTCTCAAAAAATTACCAGAAAAATGGGAGCCTCCCTGGTGGCACGAGGGGTTAATTAAGATGCAACCTATTAAGCTATCCACAGCCACTGTAGCATGAGTTCAATCCCTGGCCAGGGAGCAACCCACATGGCACAACAGACCTCTCCTGACTTGCCCGCTGCTCCCCTCAGCAGTGTATTTCAGTCGATCTTGTGTTCTGTTTCCCGCTCTGTCTCTGGTGAATCCTCTCACCTCCCACACCTCTGGCCTGTACCCCAGTTTTTGTATGCATAAATAAATAAATCTTAAAAAAATTATAAGAAAAAAATCAGCATATGTTCTACAGTAACAGTGGACTAAAACTAGAAATCAATAACAGAGATAATCTAGAGAAATTTCTAGGTATTCAGAAATCAAACAACACTGATACAAAGAAGAAGCTATAAAGGAAATCAGAAAATATTTTGAAGTGAATGAAAAGGAAAACATGTCACAATATATCAAATTAATGTGACAGGGGTAAATCAATTCAAAGAGTGAAATGTATTGCTTTAAATACCTATTTTAGAAAAGAGAAAAGATCTAAATTAGTAATCCAAACTTTCTCTTTAAGAAACTAGTGAGAGAAAAACAAATTAAATACATAAAAAAAGAAAATATATTGGATGCTAGAGTAGAAAATAATGAAAGAGAAAAAGAAAGACAATAGAGAATGTCAATGAAGAAGAACCTGATTCTTTAAAGAGATAACAACATTAAGATATCTTTAGCTAGATTTGTGAAGAGAAAAAGGCAGAGAAAAAAAAAAAAAAAACATAGCTCACCAAAATCAGGAATGAAAGAAAGCATATTGATTCTGACCCTATAGAATTTAGAAATTAAAATACAAATATTATGAACAACTCAGTATCAACAGACTGAAACATTTATGTGTTTATATACAATGCCTTACAAATTTCCAAAACTGATTAAAGAAGAAACAGATAATCTAACTAGGTCTATAACAAGTAAAGAAGTAGAATTAATAATTAAAATTTTTCCTTGAAGAAAACCTATGCCCAGATAGTTTCAAACATGGCTCTCAAATATTTCATTAGGAATCAATATCAATTTTACATAAACTCTTTCTACAAATATAGAGGAAAGAAACACTTCTCAACTCATACTACAAGCCAGAAATATCATGATAGCAAAGTCAGAGACATCAGAGCAAAACGCAAGAAAACAGCAGACAATACTCTTCATGAATATAGATGCAGAACAACCCATAAGAAAATGTTAGCAAATTGAAACCAGTGGCATATTGAAAGGATGGCAAGTAAGCACATGTAAAGACAGTCAACAACATAAGACATTTTAAAATGTGATGTAAAACCCCTATGAGATTCTACTACATACCTACTAGGATGACTGATCAAAATAACTGTCAGTGTCAAGTGTTGCCAAGGGTGTGGAAAGCTAGAAGTCAATACGTTGCTTGAAAAACAGTTAAGTAATTTCTAAAAATGTTAAACATAAGCATACTATTCTAACCAGAAATTCCATTCCTAGATACCTACTCAAGAGAAATAAAAACATGTTCATGCAAATATTGAGTTGTACATGAATGTTCATAACAGCACCACCATGAGTCACAAACTGGAAATAATACAAGTGTCTATGATCTGAAAATGTGGTAGCTATAAAAAAGAGTGCTCTTCAGCAAAGAAATGAATGAGTTACTACAATGTCTACACTATGGATCACATTTTAAAATTATGCTAATTGAAAATTTGGACACAAAAGAGCATGTATCACATCATTCAATTTACATGAAATCTCCTAACACACTCCCCCCTAAAATAAAAACCCTCAGGTTATCTATAGATACAGAAAGCAGTGACCAGAGTGACCAGAGTGTAGGAACAAAATATCTGGGATGAAGAAAATGTCCTAAAACTAGATTGTGGATGGTTTTTCAGCTTAATGAATATATCGCTGAATTGTGCATGTATAATGGGTGTAGTGGTGGTATGTAAGTTACATCTCAATAAAAAGTGTGTTAAATGATGAAAGTCAATTAGTATTTTCCTTTTTCACAAACCTCTCTCTTTTTTCTAGATTTCATTCTTCTTCCTCTACTAATATTGCAACACTTTAGAGAGGTGTGGATGACATACCATCTGCAGGAGTCCTACACTGACATTCATTGAAATGTAGCCATAGTCTAGAACATATTAGGTACAAAATGAATCATGCCTCTAATCATCTCAATGTGCAAAAAATAAAATATTCTCTACTATGACAGGCAAATAAATGAGATGAAATACTTTTAAAAAATGGCTATTTCAACAGTTTTCAGTTTTCAAAATGCCATCTGTAGGCATAATTGTTTTGCACTTTTATTGTTGTTACTAAACTTTAAATTTTCTTGTGCTAAGAGGGTTTACTGAGCATGAGAATGAAATAACATGAGGCAGTACAAAATAATAGCTATTTTCTGGTGCATGTGACAGAACTCTGCTGAGCTATGTGAGAAATTCCAAAAATAATAACCTGTATTCTTACCACTGTGGAAATGGAAATATTTATTTTTGTCATTATCACAATTATTGTCATATCACTGTTTCCTGAACTCATTGCCATACCAATTAATTACTGAAAGGATTAAATGGTGTGAATCTCGTGGCTCCACCTGGAGGATTCTTAAGCACTTTCAGCTTAGTTCTGGACTAGCAGTCTTTCACCAAATAGTAGCCTCCGGCTTGATGGGCCTATATTGCCCAGCTGTGATTTTATTCATTACATGTCTTTCCCAGTCTCAAAACCTCATAGTCATCATTTATTTATCTGCCTTTCTCTCTCATTTTCTTTTCAGATATGGTCAGTACTGGATTCTTGCTTATAACACATTCTAGGAAACTTCTTTCTCTACCCCTGCCAAACTTGCTGTTAAGACATGAATAAAGAAAAAGTCTTAATGGTTTCCACTTAAAAGGGATGGCTCAGGTTAACAACCCAAATAGTTAATGTTCCAAATAGTGCTGTTTTAGATTTTTTTAAGCTTTAGAACGAATGCATAATGTGGGAGACTTGAGATAATCAAATAACAATCAATTTTCTCTATTTTAAAGTCAATTTAAAATATGCACACATATTTTTCTCCATTGAGATAATTAGTCTATTCTCCTACCATGCCCTCTTTACTTGTCACTTAGGTTTATTTCAACTTTTATTACATTTAATTTGAAATATTTATGCTGGGACTCTTCTATCTGTTCTTAAACAGCAATCATCATGTCTTATTCCTTTGAGTCCACTCAAACATCTAGAATAGTGTATAAACCATAACATTATCTGCCATAAATGGAATCTGAAGATTTTGCCTTATACAAAAAAAAAAGATGTGAGAGGAACAGTGATTAAAAGCTTCCATGTCAAGAAAATATATTATTGTGCCAGTAATCAAGATTCTGAAATTATTTTACACATTGCTATCCAGTTTTCCCAAAACCATTTGTTGAAGGGAATTTTTCTCTAATATATACTCATGTTTCCTTTATCACAGATGAACTGTTTACAAAAATATGAGTTTATTTCCGAGTTCTCAACTCTAGTCCATAAATTTGTATCTGCTTTTATTCCAGCACCATACTGTTTTGATTTCTGTAGTTTTCCAGTATAGTTTGAAGTCTACACATGTGATACTACCATTTTTCTTCTTTATTTTGTCAGAATTGCTTTGGCTATCCAGAATTTTTATAGTTCCATATAGATAGCCACATGAAAAGAATGAAACTAGGTCATTTTCTCATGAGTTACATAAAAATTAATTCAAAATGGATTAAATACTAGACCGTAAAACTTGCAATCAAAAAATACATGCAAAAAATATAGCAAAGCACTCCACAATATTGGCTTCACTGAAGTCCTGGGATTTCTTTTCAAATAGCAAATAAAATAGAACATAAACAAATATGACTACATCAAACTAAAATAAAATCTGTACAACAGAAGACACTTTACTTAAAGGAAAAAAAATTTGCATACTGTACATATGAAAAGGGGTTGATATTCAATAATAATAATGAATTCCTACAATTCAACAACAAAAAAAATTTAAAAAAAAAAACAATCAAAATTGGGCAGAAGAACTAAATAAACACTTCTCCAAATAAGATATGCAGATGGCCAGCAGGCCCGTGATAAAAAGGTTCATCATCACTTATGCAGGAAATGCAATCATAACAACAATGAGATACCATCTCATTCCTGTGAAAATGGCCTATGTAAAAAGATCAGAAACAACAAGTATTGGTGAGGATGGTAAGAAAAAGGAACAATGGTTGATGGGGATGTAAATTGATTCAGCCCATATGAAAACAGTATGGAGATTTCTCAAAATAATAAAAGTGATTTACTATAAGATCCAGAAATTCCACTCATATATACATCGGGTAAATAAGATATTCCACACCCAAAGAATATCAAAACACTAATTTAAAGGGTTATATACCCTCATATATTTATTGCAGTTATATTTACAATAGCTAAGTTATGGAAACAATACAAATGCCCAAGTGCAGATGAGTAGATTAAGAAGATGTGTTATATGTGCACAATAGAATACTAATCAGCTGTAAAACAATAAATGCTTGCCATTTGTGACAACATGAATGAAACTGGAATTGATAATGCCAAGTGAAATAACTAAGTATGAGAAAGAAAAATATATGATGTTTTCACTTATATATAATGAACATAGAGAAACAAAAAAAGGGTCAGAAAAAACCAAATCAATAATAAACCCTAGGGCCTCCCCAGTGGCACAGCGGTTGAGTGCTGGGTTGCGAAGCTGCCCGCAGCCTCTGTAGTGCCGGTTCAATCCCCCGCCAGCAGGCAAGGGTCCCACATGACATGCAGACCTCTCCTGCCGCGCCAGCTGCTCCCCTCAGCAGTGTACTTCGTTAATCTGCCTGTTTTGCTCTCCACTCTGCCTCTGGTGAATTCTCTCACCCTCCCACACTTCTGACTGTACCCAGTGCTTGTATAAATAAATAATTTTTTTAAATAATAATAATAATAATAAAACCTAGAAATCTGTGGAGTTAAGGTGACCAGACGGGAGGAGGTGGGTGGTGAGCAAAGTATAGAAGGGGCCCAGTGGACTGTGGTAGAAGACAATGAGTGCTTTGGTGGTGGGGATGAAGATGTAGGATCTGAAGAGGTAGGATACTACACTTTCAAATTATGTACAGTGTTGTAAACAAGTGATGCACCAAAAAAACAAAAACAAAAACTTAAGGTAGTAATAGGCATATATTAAGCTTCAGATATATGTATGTAAATTGTCATAAAATTGTATTGACCTTAATAATAACTTTAAAAATAAATGTATTTTGTAAAACAAAAAAAAAAAAATGTTCTGGAATTGAAAACTGTCTTTGATGAAGAAAATGTCAGAAAATAAGCAGAAAAAAAGAGTATGCAACAGGTCATCTGGACTGAAAAATGGTATTTTCTCACATTGATTCCCCAACAGGAATTATTGTAGCAATTATGAAATATACAACCATTTTAGACCCCTTTAAAAGCCTTGTTTTAGCAAAAGTGCAAAGGAGGAGCAATTCTGTCCTCAACTTATATTCAGTGTCAGAAGTTTGGAGGGAAATTTAAGCAGATACTGAGGGCCCGTTGCTGATGTATACCAGTGCTCACCCTTTGCTAACTGGCTAAACTTACAACTACCAGCACCTGCATTTCCTTGCCTGAGAATTTACTCAAACTGACAATCCTTTCTTTGCCTAAGTGAGCTGCATTCTGGACATGTCTGGATATTACTTTCCTCAGAAGTAGCTTTTAACCAATTAATGAAAGAAAGTGGTGTATAAATAGCCCAGCAAGCTTTTCCTTTGAGTGGATATCTCTGAGGTACCTGCTCAGCATGAATGTTGAGGGTTTCTCCAGCGGGATTAAGCTCTCCTTGACTACAGCAGTAGGTGCCTGGATAATGTGACTTGCATTGGTACTTTTCCTTTATTGTCTTACTTTGCCATTCTCCAACCACTCACTGTTTCCTTCTCCTCCCAAATAACCTGCTTGTACTTGAAACTCTGTTTCAAGATCTGTTTCTGAGGGAATTCAAACCAAGACTTTAAATATCCATTCTACCCAAGCAAGCAAACAAATAAACAAGCAAAACCTGATGGATATAAAGCAGAAAGAGGGAAAACTCTAGGTTAAATTCATCTTTGCATTCAATTCAGCAAAAAATTATTGAGCATCTACTGTGTCAGGAGCTGTGCAAACATGAATAAACTCTGATCAGGAAGATCTACTAATTTCAAAAGTAGATAATTACTGAATCTGTTTTAAAAATGAAATATCCTTATATCCAGAAATAGCTATTAAGCCCATAACTGGAAGCCTTTAAACCCTGTCAGTATGGAGGTGTGAAGTAATGGAAGATTTACCAGAAGAAATATCTGATCCAGTTTTTCCAGGCAGCAGTAGAAAAGGGAATGTCAGATAAAGTGAACATTTTTCACAGAACAGCATGGACAGACTCTCTCCCTTTACAAGGATTTTACAAAAACCTCCAAAAGGTGGGATGAGATAGTGACTAAAAGATAACCACTGAAACCAGACTGTCTGAGTTCAGCTCCGAGCTTTTCTCCTTATTTTTTGAGTGACCTTGATCAAATCGATTGATCTCTCCCATTCCTCAATTTGCAAATCTATGAAATGAAAGTGTTTACCCCCTACCTTTTTTTTGTGTGTGTCATTTAGATGTGCAATATAGGTAAAAGGATTAGAACAGTAACCCTCATACACAAAGTGCTGAATACATGATAATTTTGATTTATTACCATGACTAGTTAACTCCAGGAAAAGGAATCAGAAATAAATCTGGGAAAGGAGACAGAGGACTAATCATGTAGGGTCTCATATTCCATGCTCAGGAACTATTTCTTCATCTTTGAGGTCAAGAGCCATCAAGCTAAGTATGACCATGGGTCAAATCTAGTTTACAACCTTTTGTATAAATAAAGCTTTATTGGAAGATGGCTCACTAATGTGCATGTTATCTGATTATTTTCATGGTACAATGGCACAGCTGAGTTGTTACAACATATAATATCAAAAAATATTCAGTATCTGGCCTTTTAGAAAAAAAAAATGTCATGCCCAGCTATTGATAGAAGGAAATAATGTATGAGGCTAAGTAAAAATAATAATGTATAAAGGCTGAATTGTATTGAGTAAACACCTGCAGACAGGGCCTCCCTGGTGGTATAAGGGGTTAAGAGACAACCTATGAAGCTGTCCACAGACACTGCAGCACAAGTTAGATCACCCGGCCGGCCAGGGAGCAACCCAGATGGCACAGCAGACCTTTCCTAATTTACCCGCTGCTCCCCTCAGCAGTGTACTTCGGTCAATCTGCCTGTTCCGTTCCCTGTTCCCTGCTTTGTCTCTGGTGAGTCCTCTCACCCTCCACACCTCTGGCCTGTACCCAGCTCTTGTATGCATAAATAAATAAATCTTAAAAAAAAAAAAAAAACTTGCAGACAGAGTTGATGGTCATTTCATAGGTCAATATTATAGTTGATATGGTTAATAAAGCCTGAATCCACTGCTTTCAAAGATGAAGGATTTGGTGTATATGAAGGTGGAATAATTTAGGAGTTATAATGAAAGAGTAAAATAAAGTTAACAAATTTACTGGCTACAGGACAGGTCTAGCCAATTGATATGTGTTGTTTACTTATGGTGTTTATACTGAAAAAAGGAAATATAACCAGTAGAACCTGAATTTCTGGTATCTTTTGAAAAAGTGAAAGATCTGGCAAAAGTTTGCTTGGACCTAAATGGCAAAACCTTCTCTAGATCTAAGCAGCAACCATATTTACATGAGGCATTTGCTTTCCAATATGTCATCTCTTCAAATACTTCCTAGTATGTCACAACTGGGTGAGCTTCATTCATGCCATAAACATGTTGAATCTCATACTTTAGGATTTAAAAGGGGTACTCTCTGCCATTTATGGACACAAAGACATGGAATATGGGAGAAGGAACAGTTTTCTCTTAAAAAAAAAGTGTAAGAGAAACAGTGGACTTGAGGGAGAGTTAGATTTCCAGAAGAATAAGTGACAGGAGAGGTTAAAGAAGCTGAGATAAATATGCTAGATCATTATATGCTAGAGGTTCATGATGGCAAAGGAGAAAAATGTTGAGAAGCAATTACATGGAGAGTCAAGAGGGAGCACACCCAATCAGGATAAAGATAACTGAACAAATGAGGTATCAGATACATTGCATTAGGTTGATGTATGAGATTCACTAGGATGAAAACCATAAAAGGAATTGGTTGACCTCAAAGGCCCCACCTTCCTTGTAAAGTTGCTCTGTGTTAGAACCTGCTGTGACGGTTATGGTTAGCACCATATTTGTCTTCACGAATGCTACCTGCAAATCTGTCCAAGTTATTCACACCTACCCTTAGGCTAAGTTAGAGTCCCGGGCAGATCTCTGTCAGGGAAGTGCTAGGGAGAAGAACTGACCTAGTTTAGTTAAACGTTGTGTTTGCTTGGGACTCCAAGATGACATATTCCTGATATCTTTTACTATTGAAGGAGGAACATTTCACTAAAACTACAACTGCCTTTAAAGGAAGTTGTCAACTCAGGACTCATCTGTTATTCTGCTTCTTACGATAACTTTGGGTCACTCGGGACCTGGGCGGGCTTTGTCTATGGAAAAGCATTGTTCCTGCATACATGGAGATGCAGGTCTTTTCAACCTGGTTCTTTATGTACCCTCCTCTATTTTTCTCAAGTTTTTCCTGTTGTTCCATCCATTTGCTCTCAAGTGTCACTTATCTATTCAACAAGAAAATAGGGCATATGGGGAATGAGAAATGTCATTAAAACCCTCAGTATTTTCAATATCTATTACTAACTTTTTCTCTCTAACAGAGAAATATTTCATTGGTCTTACATAATAGAATATTCACTTCTAGTCTTCAGTATTTCTTCCAGAAAATCCTATAAAGTAATATTTTTATTCCATTAAGTGCTAGGAAGAGCCATGAGGGAATGCCGCCTCTCAGACACATCTGCCAGACACTGCTGAAGAAGAACCATCTTTATTTTTTTTTTATGTGCAAAATAACAGCTCTAAATTTTTCTTTTTATGAACTTAAACCATGCATACATTAGTTGTAGAATATAGGCAATCTATAAACCTGAAAATAAGCAGATTTTTTTTATTTAAATAATAAATTTTATTTTTATATTCCCCCATACAATTGCAAACCCCCCATTCTGACCCCAATCCCTCCCCTCCCGCCCCCCACCCCCAAAAAGTGTTTCTGGTTCATAGTTTTTTGTTGATTTTGATTTGCACTTTCTTATATTCATTTTCCTGGTCCCTTATTTAAGTTTTCTAGATTCCTGCTATGAGTGAGACCATCCGGTATTTTTCTTTTTCTTTTTGGCTTATTTCGCTGAGCATGATCCCTTCCAACGCCATCCATGTTGCTGCAAATTGCATGTGTTTATCTTTTTTGAATGCTGAGTAATATTCCATGGTATATATGTACCACATCTTCTTGATCCAGTCATCTATTTTTGGGCATTTGGGCTGTTTCCAAAGCTTAGCTATTGTAAATAGTGCTGCTATAAACATAGGGGTGCAGGTGAGAAGAACCATCTTTAAAGGAGAAGAGGCCAAGGCTCAGAACTATTTAATAGGCAAGAGTCTTATACCACATACTCTCGATGAAAAGACATTTTAATGTATGTATTCTTGACTGAAGATGATTCTTTATTAAAAATAAAATATTTTACATCCCAGAAAGAGAAATGAAACTGGAGAGAGTGTAGATACAGATACTGAGATTGATAAAGATAGGCCAATAAATTCACTTAAGTTTCTTCTGCAAGTAGTTATAAATGAGATAGTCAATAATAGGAACATATAGAATTCAAACAAATGGATGTAAAAGATAAGAATAATGGAGGACTTTTCAGAAGTTAGTGCACATTGCTCTCATCAGTGTTTTATAAAGTTGATTTCCAGGGCCTCCCTAGTGGTGCAGAGGTTAAAGTCTCAGAGCTATCAAGCTACCGCCAGTCACTGCAGCATGGAGTTCGATCCCCGGCCAGGGAGCTGACCCACTGGTGCAGCAGACCTCTCCTGTCTCAGCCACTGCTCCCCTCAGCAGTGTATTTCAGTCAGTCTGTCTGTTCTGCTCCCTGCTCTGTCTCAGGCAAATCCTTTCACACACACCCCCTCTGGCCTACACCCCAGTTCTTGTATGCATAAATAAAAATAAATCTTAAAAAAAGTTGATTTCCCACAAAGTTCTAAGAAAGGAAGAAGGAAAAGATGAGAAAGGAAGTAAAGATCCCCAATGACTTCTCTTTTGACCCACAAATACGAGGAAAGGATGAGAAAGCACAAATGTTGCTCAAAGTTAAATCATCATAGTTCAAACTCATGCTAGAATTAGAAGCTCTTTACTTCATGGAAAAAAGGAAAACTGTGAGTTTATATTTAGTCTTCAGAAAGTCTAAAGTGCCTAGGAATGTAGAGTTTCTCTAAATTTTCCTTCTTATTTTTAACTTTTCTTCATTTTTAAAAAAGATGACAAACTCATGTTCTTTTAAGTAATAAGGTATTTGCCTCTCTTCATTCTTTTCTGAACATACAAAAATGACCCATCGATAAAGTATTAATATCATTCTTTCCTCCTTTTAAAGTTCAAGAATTTTTCCTTGCAATCCAAAATTTGCTTTCTACGTCATTTGAGTCAAAGTAAAAATGTGTGTTACTGTCCTCTAAAATGAGAAATTCAAGAGATCAAAACAACCTCTTATTTTCTCCACTAGACAAAGAGGTCAAGATCCAATGGTGTGTCACAATCTGTTGTGAGCTCTGTTGCAAGTAATGTGTTACTATTAATAGCTCAAAGTTTGCAAATGATTTACTTTTGTTTGTAAGTTAAAGAGAAGTCAAGGTTAGCTTGAAATGTCACTCTCACTCAGCTGCATTCTCATATCCTTCTCTGAGTGGGAGAGAAGGGAGGCTTTATAACCAGGATGCTGGTGAGTGAATGTCACCTGCTGTTTGTTTTTAAGAGGTAAAAAGGTTGAAACCATTTCATCAGAATGAGAGCAGTCAGCTAACCATACCCCATAGATATTAAAAGCACAGTGCCATCGGAAAGTTAAAGTAAAAAAATCAATGCAAGACAGATGTGATCGGAGACCTGTAAAGTATTTTTAAGAATAAGAAGGTGCGTGGGGCCTGTGTTCTAAGAGAAAATAAGTATCTCAGTGGGATTGAGGGCATCAGGCTGGAAACCAGTAAATATGCGAATGACCCAGTGTTCTTGCTCTGAATGACTTTCTCAAAGTGTCTTTCTGAATCTTACTTGGTTTTATGCTTTGTCTTTCTTTAAAAAATGTAAATATTCAAAACTTCAGATATTCATATTTTTACAATAAAATGATAAATTACCCTCTGGTCTTATGAACAAGTAAGAGATCTTCATCCTCTGTGAGACAGTAAGTTTTCAGAGACAGTTGATGAGAATTCCTCTCAAGAAACTTCCCTTGTAAAATCAATTAATGTGAGTGCGTTCCTCAACGGTTAATAGGTTCTTGTGCTCACTATATTGTGTTTATGAGCCTACAAAACTGAGGTTTTGATTGAATTGTGGGTGAATCTATCAAATGAAATTGCATCTTATAATCTCACAAGCCCCTCCCCCCAAAACTGATCACAATTGAAAAAAAAAAACACATCAAAATTGTTTGGTGAATATATGAAGTTTGAATCATCATATACCATCACTGTCATTGAGTCAGAAAATCCAAGTACACTATTCATTATCTTTAATTATTGAGAAGAAGCAAATATCTTTGAGACTTAATTTTCTCACCTATAAAAATGAGATTAATGATTTATTCCTGTTACTTCACACAGATGTTGTGAGGATGGCATGGGTGGGCAGAAGCAGGGACAGATCTCATTACAGCAACTCCTGGTCACAGGTAGCTCTTCGGCAATTTCCATGCTCTTGTTTTTAACTTTCAAGGCAACCTTTGGTTTAGGCATTATTGCCTTAGCATCAGGCAAATGCAAGTCAAAGCCACAATGAGATAGCACCTCATTCAAGTGAGAACACCCCATGCAAAATGAGCAGAAACAACAAGTTCTGGTGAGGGTGTGGAGAACAAGGAAAACTCCAGCTCTGAAGGTGGGAATGCAGACTGGTCCAACTGTGGAAAACACTGTGAAGGTTCCTCAAAAAAACTAACTGTATATTTTCTGTATAACCCAGTATTCCATTATTAAGTATCTATGCCCAAAACACAAAAACACTAATTTGAAAGAAAACCTGTACCCCTATGTTTATAGTAGCCCTATTTTTTTAATTAATATTTTATTTTATATAATTCTTATATCATTTTTCATTTTTGCACAATGTATGCATTTTCATTTTGGTTATATTCCCCATACAATTGCACCCCCCTTTATTTTGAACCTAGTCCTTCCTCTCCCTGCTCCTCGCTCCCCCGTAGTGTGTCTCTGGTTTATAGTTGCTTGTTGATTTTGATTTTTACTTTGTATTAATTAGTCTGTTTCCTGGTCCCTTATTTAGGTTTTCTAAATTCCTGCTATAAGTGAGACCATTCGGTATTTTTCTTTTTCTTTCTGACTTATTTCGCTGAGCATGATGCCTTCAAGCTCCATCCATGTTGCTGCAAACTGCATGTGTTTATCTTTTTTTGATTGCTGAGTAATAGTAGCACTATTTAAAGTAACAAAGCTATGGAAACAAACTCAGTGCCCAAAAACAGAATGGGTTAAGAATTTGTAGTACATATAAATAATGGGATATTACCCAGCATTCAAAAAAGATAAACTCATGCCATTTGCAGCAACATGAATGGAGTTGGAAGAGATAATGTTAAGAGGTGAGTCAGAAGGAAAATGATAAATACCAGATGGTGTCACTTGTGGGATATAGATGGTGTAATTTGTGGGATATAGAGAAACCAAACTAAGAATCAGACAAAGCCCACCTTAAAACCTAAATTTTTAGGGGCCTGGTGGCACAAGGGGTTAAGACACAGCACTATGAAGCTATCTGCAGCCCACCACAGCACAAGTTCGAGCCCCAGCCAGGGAGTTAACCCACTTGACAAAGCAGACCTCTGCTGTCTCACCCGCTGCTCCACTCAGCTGTGTATTTCAGTCAGTCTGCCTATTCTGTTCCCCACTCTGTCTCTGGTGAATTCTCTCATCCCCCACACCTCTGGCCTGTACCCTGGTTCTTGTATGCATAAATAAATAAAATCTTAAAAAAAAAAACCCTAAACTTAAAAAACTTGGAAGAGAATATGTCTGAGGCAGTAAAATACTCCCTTTCTCTAAAATCTGGTGTAACTATGTTGTTTTACTGCCTCAGACATTGAGTACATGGTATTTTTAATTACTATTTTACATATCTTCTTTTCTGCAGCTAGACTAGACTATCTTTTGGGGAAAAGAATACTTCTCAAAGATTCTAGAATCAGCCATTTACAAAATAGGTTTTCAAGTATGTTTCATACTGTTATTTAAAAATTTATAACTGAAAATTGGTGACTAAAATAGGTAGTTCAGTTATTTTTAAAAGAAATTTAGACATTTATCCCTCTAATGGAAAAGATACATCCACATTTTATAAATTGTTTCTCATATTTAAAATACTAAGTCACAGGGCCTCCCTGGTGGCGTAAGGGGTTAAGAAGCAGCACTATGAAGCTATCTGCAGCCACTGCAGCACGAGTTTGATCCCCGGCCGGTGAGGTGACCCACATGGCGCAGCAGACCTCTCCTGTCTCACCCGCTGCTCCCCGCAGCAGTGTATTTCAGTGAATCTGCCTGTTTTGCTCCCCACTCTGTCTCTGGTGAATCCTCTCACACACCCCCACACTCTGGCCTGTACCTCAGTCCTTGTATGCATAAATAAATAAATCTTTAAAAAAATACTAAGACATGAAAAGAATGTTTATTTTTATCTGGTTATAACTACTGTTGTTATTGTGTGTGTGTGTGCGCATTATCTCCCTGCTTCTATACATAGCTATATTATAAAACTTAAATTAAAAATAAATTAAATGACAAAGATTTCTATTCTGTTATATGTTTTTCTTATCATCTGTAGAGACGATATTTCATATTATTATGTAGCATCATGTTAATATGGAAATGCATCGTGTGTTTATGAATATGCTCTGTGTTTCTTAATTTGTTTCATGTTCATTTTTGTCAGTTCATTGATTGAGTGCATTAACATAGGTGACTTTCATGTCTTCTTCAAGTTCCAGTTGAAGACTTTCAGCTCAGTTACGGCTTCTTTCTGACAAAAAAGAAGTTTCCATTTCCTTTTCTAAACCGTTAAGACATTTCTTCTCCAAACTTTATATCTAATAGAAAATTGCAAACTTCTTCATTCCCATTGTCATGCTTACAATGCACCCTTCCTTGAGGGGACATTATCATTACATATGTTGATATAACACAAATGCTGCAAATGGTGTTTTTTTCATTTTTCAAAAACATGTATCATTCTGGGCATAAACAATGTGCTCCTGAAAAAATGTTCACAGGTTTTAACTAGCTTGGTTTCTCCTTGACTCCACCAGGTTAGAACTCTGTTTATTTGCATTTCTGATTAATTTTGTTACTTATTCACGGAACAAATATTTATACACATTATGCCAGTTCCTGCTCAAGGGGCTTGGGATACAGCACAGAACAGTGAGAAATCTCTGTTCTCCTGGAATTTATGCTCTAGCAAGGGGATATGAGGAACAAACAAAAATAAAATGCATAAAAAAATTACACAGATCTTCCATGACTTATGATGGTTACATCCTAATAGACACAACACTTAAGTCTGAAAATAGTATAAGTGGAAAATGCATTCAATACCCCTAACCTACCAAACACCATAGCTCAGTCAGGCCTACCTTAAATGTACTCAGAATATGTATATTAACCCACAGCTGGGCAAAGTCATCCAACACAAAGTCTATTTTATAGGAGTTGAATATTATGTAATTTATTGCTTATTGTACAAAAAGTAAAAAACAATCTATTGAATACTGTTTACCCTCTTGCTTGTTGGCTGACTGCGAGCTGTGGCTATTGCCCAGCATGATGAGAGAGTGCTTATCACCAACCCAGGAAAACAAAAAAATTCAAATTTTTGGGCATCCCTGGTTGCACAAGGGGTTAAGTGTCAGCACTATGAAGCTATCTGCAGCCACTGCAGCACAAGTTTGATTCCTGCCATGAAGCTGACCCACATGGCACAGAAGACCTCCCCTGTCTCACCCACCGCTCTCCTCAGCAGTGTATTTCAGTCACTCTGCCTGTTATACTCCCCACTCTGCCTCTGGTGAGTCCTCTCACCACCCCTCGCCCTGCAAACTTTCACCTACACCCAAGTTCTTGTATGCATAAATACATAAAATAAATATTAAAAAAAATTCAAAATTTAAAATACAGTTTCTACTGAATGTGTATTGCCTTTGCAACCACTGGAAAGTCAAAGAATTATAAGTCAAACCATCACAAGGCAAGGGAACACCTGTATAAGATACAGTGTGACAATTTCCATGGACAAAATAAAAATGTGGAGTGGAGTATGTGGGACTGAGAGGAACAGGTGTGGTGAGGGGGACTTACTTTGAACAGTTAATATATGTTCCTGAGAGAAATTCAGATTATTTAGAAAACATAGTATATGTATATGTTTAAAAATATATTCAAGTGATGTTAAAAGATTTCCAAGAAAAGGAAATTTCCTTCTCAGCCTCTCTTCAATTCTCCATCTCCCATCACTACAGCAACCACTGCCAGATTATTATGCATCCTTCCAAAGATAGTCTGCATGTGTAGAAGCTAACTATAGCAGTCTGTATATTCATCTTTCAAAAAACAGTAATGGAATCATGCCATAAATACTATTCCTTACCTTGCCTTTTCATTCAATAATGTGTACTGGAGATTATTCCACATCAATACATGTAGAATTGTTATGTTCTTCTTATGGGCTGCATAGTATGCCATTGCATCTAAAAAATGATATATTCCTTTCATTTACTATATGCGTATACTTTTTTTATACAAGTAACCCATCATATCTTCTTTTCTAATAGGCCTTTCCTCTCTAGAGAAAATATATTTTATCAAACTTTTGAAAGTATTGCCTCCCTGACTTCTATTATCCACAGCAGTTATTGTGAAGGCCAGGACCCTTTAGAACCTGGTACATTGAACCTTTTCCCTCTCTTAGTTAAGTCTGTCAATATACTTTTACTGTTTTCTATTTTCCAAAATTGAGTTGCCATTACTTTCAATGACATCCCATTTTCAGTTTCTTTGATAGAGTACATTTATTACTCCCAGTGGTATGTGGGGAAGATGAGGCAATAAATAAATCTATCAATCACCTTCTCTATCTCTAAAACTCAGTATTTGGCTATTGTACGTCTATGGAATACTAAAGAATTTCTAAGTTTTCACTTTCACAAACACTTAAACATCTTCATAACTAAGTAGAAATAAAAAATGTCTTTTAGATTATATTAAAATTCAAATCCTTGGATAAAAGTGCTCACAAGATTTCTAATGTATTTGATAGATTTATTTCCAGTGTTTTCATTTTCTATTGCTGCAAAACAATTCATCACAACCTTAGTAGCTTAGCTCACAGTTTCCAGGGGTCAGGAATCTGAGCAGGGCTTAATTGGGTCCTCTGCTAAGGATCTCACAATTCTGCAATTCAGGCAGGCTCATGGCTGCATTCCCATCTGAGGTCCCAAGCTGATATAACTGGTAGAATTTATTTCCTTGAAGCTTCGATGACTTGCTTCTCCAAGGCCAAGAGGAAATGTAGTGTCTGATCTCAGGGAAGGCTTAAGTTGTCTTTTAAACCTCTTAGGGACCTTGATTCCATCTTTAAAACCCCTTCACCTTGGACATAGTGTAACATAATCATGAAAATGACAGTATCATAATCACAGGTCCCTCCTGCTTGAAAAGAGGGGTATTACAGAAGATATGGGCACCTGTCAGGAGGAGGGGGGAAGGGAGTGGGTCTCCAGGGGCATCTCAGAATTCGGCCTACCACACTAAGCTCTTCTAAGAAAAATCTATGCTTATACATATATATTCCAGTTTAAAAAAACATTTCAATAAATTTAAATTAAGAGACATGTAGGAAATATTTACTCACAGTACATTTACTCTGATTGCACTACCATTTAATTTATGTTTTCATTACTCATACAGCAGAATTTGAAAATCTCTTTCCATTAGCTTCCCTCTGTTTACCATGACTTTTCAGTGACCCCCCTATTTAAATCTTAAAATCCTATATATACAGTCTTTAAAGTTTAAAGGAGGGCCTCCCCTGGTGGCGCAGTGGTTGAGTGCTGGGCTGCAAAGCTGCCCGCAGGCTCTACAGCACCAGTTTGATGCCGGTGAGGGTCCCACATGGCGTGACAGACCTCTCCTGCTGTGCCTGCTGCTCCCCTCAGCAGTGTATTTTTTCAGTCTGCCTGTTCTGTTCCCCGCTCTAGCTCTGGTGAATACTCTCACACTCCCACACTTCTGACTGTACCCAGTGCTTGTATAAATAAATAAATAAATAAATAAATATTTTCTTTTTAAGAAAAGGAAAAAAAGTTTAAAGGAAAAACACAATGGCATTCTTTCTATGTTCTTACCCAAAAAGTAACTAGACATCCATATTTTTCCAGGGCTCCTGTTTGTCAATGAGTACCGGGGACTCACAAGTCAGTAAACTGCAATCCTTGGTCTTGGGGTACATCCAGCACATGGTCAACAGTAACCCTGTTATAACAAGAGTTCCAATGAAATGGAAAATTCCTCAGAAAGAATATGTCCAACATGAAACTGGCAAAAGCTCTCACAAAGGAAATAAACGATAAACTTCATTGGATAAAAATTAAGCCTCTCAATTTATATAAATTTTAAAATGCCAATAATAAGAGGAAGGAATATCTATGTAAATACATACACACACTATATATATATATATATACACACACACACACACACACACACACACTCAACAAATAGTTAAGTAAAAAATAGAAAAATAAGATCAGAAAAATCTTAAGTAAACTCATGGATCCAAAATTTAAAGGAAAATATAACTAATCAATACTTGAAAAGTTATTGTATCTTGGAGTGATTAAAGAAACCACAGATACTATTTTCACTTTTAAAAACAGAAATTAAAACATATATATGTATGTATTATATTTTAGCCCACTAAGACTTTGAAGCAAGCTAGGTTATAATATATATATATATATATATATATATATATACACACATACACACACATATACATATATATATATATATAATCTGCCACACTCTCTCTCTCTCTCTATATATATATATAGATAGTGTGGCAGATTAAGCTGGAAACATTTTTAAAAGGAAATTGTTGACATTTAGGAAGATGAATGAGCCTCATACTTTGATCCTATAATTCCACAAATGAAAAAATTGGAATTAAATGAAGATTTCGAGAGTAAAGAAATCTAACTAAATGAACTATAATGTTGTCACTAAAAATCATGCTTTCTAAAATATTTTAATGACATTGGAAAACATATTCCTTCAATTGAGGAAGTCCAAGATATATGTAAACAATGTACATAGAAAAACTTAAAGAATTACACTAAAAATTTTAACCAAATTATCTCATAAACATTATTATGGAATTTTTACTTTTTAATTGCAAATATTCTGCTCATCAAAATTTTCTTGAAAGTTACAAAGTTGAAAAACAGAATAGGAAAAATCTAATCTTGTTCACACTTGCAGGAAAAAGGCCTGGTCAGACTGAAAGTCCTGAGACTTTAGAAGCATGACTGGAAAGCAGCAAGCAAGATGAAGTCCACTTAGTGTGGGAAGATACAACATTGAAGACAAGCGACACTAAGGCCATGGGGACCCATGGTGGAGATCAATCAGTTAGCAATCAACCATGTAGCCCCAGTGAATGATCATCCAGAGTTGGGGAAACCACCCAGCTAAAGAGGCACTTGTTGGCACATAATTAATGCTAACAATGCAGACCATTGTCTTAACCATAATACACATTTTAAATATCAAACACTTAATTAACAATTGCTCTGTTTTGGAAGTTGTGGTTTAAGAATCAAAATGTAAAGGTGAAATAATCTGAAATAGTTTATCTACAGGATAAAGTGTAAAGAAAAGATTGGGTGTATCAGTTCACACGCTATTGAAATTTTCAATAAAAATTATTCCAACTTCAATTTTTTTTTAAATTTGACAAATCATTAACATTTATATTCAAAGACATGAAGAAGTTATGATGAAGTTACTAGTAAATTAGCCTTTTCTTTATAAAGCATTGGATAGAAATAAACTGAAATAGTATGAGAGATTATTCTTTGTTTTCTTCGCAGGGAATAAAAATAAGAAAAAGAACTTGTCATTAAATTATTGCAACCAGTTGCCTAAAAGTTTCCTGACTTGCCAGGCTTGAAGATTTTCAAAATAGTGGACTCAACAGTCTGACCTGTTCTAACTTTTCACCTTAAGCATAAATTTTCTGCCTGGAATCAGAAATGGGCAGAATGACCTATTACTCTCCCCCAAATTCCTATGTTAATAGACTATATAACAAATTAGAAGAGAGCATTCAAATAAGCAGGACAAAGTTTTGAAAAATAGCTAAAATATATCGCATTAAAAAGATGCCAGATAGACAAAGGATTGTCTCTAATTTCATACCACACGTCTAAACAGTCAACCGCAGTGGACAGGCCATGCATGGAAGAGAATTGAAAGAATAGATGTGAGACTTGTGGGTGAGCCTTACGATTGTTAAAGCATTAGTGAATGGGATCTTTTTTCATCGAGGAGAAATGCAATTTTGTCAAGAGAAAGAGTGAACTGTTTTCCTTTTTTTTTTTATGAAGCAGAATTCCTTTCTAATTCTCTGAGTCTTTTACTATAACTGCCATAACATGTGTTTTAAATTATATTGTATGCATGTGTTCCCCATAAAATTAGCCATCATGACCCATTGTTCCACAGTCCTTCCTTTCATCACATTTTAGAGGCCTGTGTTCCATATTAGCAAATAACCCTTAGGGAAAATTATGCATTTTCCATACACCAGGTTTGTTACATATTTGATAACACTTATTGTGTATTTAAGGATATGGGTCAATATATAAAATTTATAAAATAATAAAACAAGTGGCCAATTGTTTCCTCATGGCAAACAAACTAGGAAGTCAAAACGAATATATCTAGCATCAATATCAAAACAGAATTAACAGCTCCACTTTTAACCCATAAGTTTGGGAATATATAACTCCATCAATATGTTAACTAGAAGGCGGCACATTGCCAAGTTTAGAACCCACTCAAATTCCTTGGGTTCTGAGTTTAAAATGAAATTTGAAACCTTCCAGGTCCAAGGTCCTTTTTGGTACCTTAAAAATGTGACTTCCTGGTTGAAAAAACTAAAAGGTTTTTGGATACCAACTTGCTCCCACAAAACAATATGATAAGTGTGAATGAATCAGTAACATATGGACTATATTTTCTTTTAAAAAATCTATGATTTAAAAAAACATTTTAAATGGAAAATTTGTGGTTGAAACATGTACTGGATTTAGCCAACTCTAAATCATTTGAAAAATATTTATGTCATTTTTCTTCTTTCAATGAATATGTGGCAAAATTTCCAATCCATAACATTACTGTAATTGTACTCTTTACTCTGACCATCCCCAAAGCCCTCACATGAATACACAAGAGAAAACAAACTAGTGTTAAGTTCTTCTCTCTCTTGCTCTTTTTCTCTACTTCCTTGAGTGTGTCCTGAAAGATTTTATGTTATCATTTTGTTGCAATGACACAGATGTTTTTTAATTAAATTGTGCTTCCAACTATTCTAAATATAAAGCTCTAGGAAATAGCAGCAAAGGACATATATTTAATGATAAAAAGAATGCTTCTCTTGTATTCAAAATGGACATCCCCAAAATGAGGAAAAAATATATATGCTTGTCCTTGGTCTACAATACATTAATCCAGTAATAGAAATTAAATACTATAGGGGTATTTTTTCAGACTGACCCCTATGACCCAAGAGTGATAAATAAAATTACAAGGAAATAATAGAATACCATAATGCCTCAAACCTCAACATATTGTTGTGTCTATGATTTTTTTTTTCTGTTTTGGTAACCTTTTTTGCTTGAAATGGTGTCTGTCATCAAGTATCTCGAATTAGGCTTTGATACTAGAAAATTTTCCAGGTTGGAGTCAGTTTCACATGAAACTTCACTTACTTGCATGAATTACTTTTGAAAACAAGGTTATATTTCCATGTGACTTTATGGTTGCAATTCTGTTGTTTCCTAGAATTCTGCACCTTCATTTTTCTGAGGTGTACATGTTTTGTGAATTTGGTGAGTGCACTCTTCCACCTGCACATGTTGAAAGTTGCATTATCTTACCTACTTAGTTCAGAAACAGCAGGAGTCTAAACTATCAATCAAAAATTATTACTTAATGGATTTCTAATTAAATAGATCAAAAAACAGTATTCTAGTACTTCCGAACACATGTGGCAGATCACCCAATTATTTTAGATTCCATTCAAATAGCATGGATAGATATATAGTCACTGTATATGTGATATTGACACAGTATGTAATGTCCATCTAAGTTATTTGTATAGAGCAAGTACCAAGGAGACTTTAAAAAAAAAACAAGAAGACTGTAAGTTCTCCTATTTTACATCATAGTACAAATTCCATAGCAGAACATTATATTTATCTAAATAAAACCTAGCTATTAAACCATGTGTAGTTGCAATTCCCTGGACTGTGGCAGATTAATCCATGAAGGTTGTTTCCTAACTCTCTAATTACAATTAATGCATCTAATTACTGTGATGGCTTGAGTATTATGCTTTTTGTCTTTATAATTCACTGTGTCAGTCGTCTGCTTCCTATATAATGTAATAGCACTCTAAAATTTTCAAGACTAGTAAAAACTTTTCTAAGAATTTCAAATTCAACTGTAATAATGTTTATTTATTTAATATATAACAAAAGCTATTAAGTCTCTATAACATATCTTCTCACCTTCTAGGGATTT
Source organism: Talpa occidentalis (assembly GCF_014898055.3). Taxonomy (NCBI): domain Eukaryota; kingdom Metazoa; phylum Chordata; class Mammalia; order Eulipotyphla; family Talpidae; genus Talpa; species Talpa occidentalis. Next base: position 134,009,165 of record NW_023602073.1, on the reverse strand, counting down.
TTGATAGCTACATAAATTTTATACCAGAATTATTGGGGTTAGAAAACACTGTTAGGCTACAATGACTCTTAAATTCTCTTTCGTATTTCAAAAAAATTAGTGAGTCCATTTTGAACTCTGTCTTCTTCTAGATTTTCTTATTTACCTTTACTATTACAGGGAATTTATAATAATAAAATAATATTACAAGAAAAATTGACTTTCCTTCCAACCTCCTAAATGAAATTTTATTTAAGTAAAAAGGAAAATACCACAAAACACTTTCCCTATGTTAAAATTATGTAGTAATTTCCATGTACATTTTTAAAAGCGGAAAACAATAGCATCTTAATAGATGGATTTTGGAGGTCTGATTCCTATTAATCAATTCTTAATCAGAAATAAAGTATCATTCCAATTCAAATATCAGAAGCACATCTTCAGAATGATTCCTGTGTTTCCCAGGCAATTTTTGGTTTCATATAATTGTCTTGGTGACTGAAATAATAAACATTAACAAATGATGAGTGTTTCTAATTAACAGGTTATAATAGCAAACAAACATATACTTAAATCCATGAGTCAACAAGTAAAAGCAATGTTAGTGTTATTTTTAAGGTTTAATGCCTTTTTCCCTCTCTCAGCATACTTCCACTAAGGAAACAGGTATGGTCACAGAGTAATTGCTGAAAGAGATGCCAAAGTGAAGTCAATCTGGTTTAAAAATGTGCCTGCATGGTATTTAGCTTGCTGCACTGGCCATTCAGCTTGCTGTTTTAAGTCATTCACATTATTGAATGTAGAAACCTAAGAGCTGGAGATTGATACTATCAATAGAAACAATTGCAGTAAAAGCAGAATTTATAAAATATGTGAGAGATGGAAATATTGTAAAGTACATCCTGATTAGATGCATGGGATTATAGATACTTTAAGTTAAAAGAAATATCCATAAATGAAAGGAAACAAAGCAGAAGAAAGACATAATAATAATAATAATAACAACCACCACCACCACCACCCAGGTAGAGGCAGAGAGAGAAGGAGGAAGGGGACCCAATGAAGTAGGATGGACTATAGTGGAATGATATTGCTGTTTTGGAGGTGGGCCTGGAGTGACACCACACCTTTGGAGAGATGTATCCCTAAAATATATGCAGTGTTATAAACCAATTTTACCTCAATAAAAATTATAAATTAAAAAAAGAAAGAAACTGGCCTCTCTGGTGGTGCAAAGGGTTAAGTCTCAGCACTATGAAGCTATCACCAGCCACTGCAGCATGGAGTTCAATCCCTGGGCAGGGAGCTAACCCACATGGCACAGCAGGCCTCTCCTGTCTTGCCCACTGCTCCCCTCAGCAGTGTATTTCAGTCAATCTACCCGTTCTGCTCCCCACTCTGTCTCTGGTGAATCCTCTCACCCTCCTGCACCTCCAGCCTACACCCCAGCTCTTGTATACATAAATAAATAAATCTTTAAAAAAAAAAAGAAAGAAAAGAAAGAAACTGTAACACATTTCGTGTCTCACTGCTATCAAATTTCTGTCAATGATAAGCTTCAGCTTACACTATTTCAATGATTGGGTATGAATTGCTTCACAAGAGCCATAAATTAATTTTTTCAAAGCTATTCAAATTTGCTTTTTTCCTCTTCCTCACTAAAAAAAAAAAAAAAAAAAAAACTTTTGGGTCTAAGTTCAACCCTCTAAGTTAAGCAGACATTCACTCCACACATTATCCATTCACGTATATGAAAATCATCATCATGTTACTCTATCTTCAATGCTTCAGTTCTACAAAAGAAAGATCCTCAATGTACCCACTCTTTAGAGGACTTGGCCTTCAACCCATTCCATCATCTTCATGACTGTTCTCATCTATTCTATGAAAGAAAACACTCCACCTATGATTTAACAAGTGTCAGTTGAAGGAAAAAAAATAGTATACAACTATGTACTACATGTCTGTTTATTTAACTTGGTATTTTAGGATTACTAATGTACAACACATAATTCATTGACTGATGGAGCATGGAAGATTGATATTGACTAAATATCCACAAGAAAACCTGCTTATATTCCTAGGGAACTTGACATAGTGACTAAACATCATTTCAGCCACTGAAATGATCATTCTCATCACGCCTATTTCACAATGAAAGCACCTGATTTTAAGAGAATGGCAAATATACTGTATTGGAAGCAAATCCATAGGCCCAGATTTCACTGATACTAGATAGGGTTGGCCCCCTGTCCATCCGCACACATATGTATACAAATTCAACAGAAAGCTTCACTACTAATTACTTATATACAAATTTTACCCTCCTCAATCAGCCTTCTAAGAGATTTTAAATAGTCTCACCAGTATTTCTCACAGAAAATGTCTATTACACAGGACATTCTCATCACAATGGGTAGCACCCTACAAGATAGCTAAGATAAGGTGTAAGAATCAATGAACTTCACAAAATCACTACTTCTCTATTGAGAAGGTCATAAGTCGGGTTGTGTATTTCTTGTTTTTCTCTTTGACTTTGGAAGCCACAGTTCCATGAGGTGGGTCAAAGGGGATAGGTAACTATTGTTAACTAGGAGGCATTTCTTGGCCAAACACAAGACTCTAGATGGCAGCATGTCACTGAGTAGGGTAAGAGCTAATTGTCGAAGGTGATTCATGCTAAATACCAAATAAGTAATGGTGGTTGTTGCAATCACAGTTGTATGCATAGAATTTAGCACTGCTTGCATAACTAGGAGAGAAGCAATGATCATGATGATAAGAAAATTAATAGCCGCAATATCAAGGCCCACAGTGCTAAGCACATGAGGATCACCAAAGGGCTTCAGGGTCCCAGTGATTTCAGTGAATAGGAAGATATCAGAGTTAAGAGTTAAATGGAGTATTTGGAGAATCTCAATTGGCAAGAAATTTTTTCCATATTCAGAACCTAAACATCATCTTTCACTTCCCTAGATTTGCACACAGCAAAAATCCACACAGAACCACAAAATAGCACCTCTGATCTCAGAGGTCTAGCTTCTGTGTCCTCATTGGACCACTGAAGACACAGAAGTGGAAGGGTGCCAGATTTAGCCCAGAAACAGATGGGGGGCACATTTATTAGATCACAGACTTTAGGAACATTAACAGATAATAAAAGGAAATATTTCATGGAGAGGTATTCAATATCAAAAGATGGGCCTCCGCGGTGGCGCAGTAGTTGAGCGCTGGGTTGCGAAGCTGCCTGCAGCCTCTGCTGCGCCAGTTCGATCCCCGGCTGCTCCCTGGCCACCAGAGGAGGGTCACACATGGTGCGCAGACCTCTCCTGACGCCCGCTGCTCCCCTCAGCAGTGTACTTCGGTCCTTCTGCCTGTTCTGCTCCCCACTCTGGCTCTGGTGAATTCTCTCACCCTCCCATGCTTCTGACTGTACCCAGTGCTTGTATAAATAAATAAATAAATCTTAAAAAAAAAAAAATTCAATGAATACTGGTAGAAAAAAATAGTGCAATGTCTTTCTTCAATTTCTCACTGGTCCTAATTCTGTGTTTAGCCCCCATTTCTCATGTTCTAATTATTTTGCACACTGAAAGTTCATTTATTTTTGGTCAAATAAATTCCAAGAGCTACTTTATATGAATTATTTTATAGACATGTCTCTTCTCTCCTGTATAGAATTAATAGCATGAACCTAAATATAGGTCTCAACTTTGATTCCTGCTAAATTTTATCTTGTTAGTCTTGGTCGATTATTTGAGCCTATTGAAACAATTTTTCATCTTGATTCTCTCATCCATTATATTACCACTCATTCTAACATTATATAAATTAGTTGATAAGTGGTTTCCTTTATCCTTGAGGTCCAAGTGGGCCAATAACAAATAGAAGAATTTCCTTAAGAAGTGGTTTTATTCAGTCTATTGACTTTTGAGTGCAATCCATTTGCCTATTTCAGGTTTAATGAATGTGCAGCTTATCAACCAAGTCTTTATCTAAAGACTAATATAGCTTTTGGAACAAAGCATCATTAACCATGATTTGCAGAATAATCATCAATCAAGCCACTCTCCTTATTTACTTGCATTATAATTAATGCACTTAACTTTTTATTATATTTTTCTTCCTGTACTTCCATTTTTCTATGAGCTAGTCTCTGAAGTATTTAATAGTTTAATTCACTGAAACCAAGGGAGAAAGAGCTAAATTTATGATTCACCCATATCATCCAAGAACTTTGATTGACATATTATACTTGACATCCTTCCTCCCCACAATAAATATCTGTAATGACTTACTCTAATATGTTTTATAGATGAGCAACTGAGATTCAAAAGAAAAACTATGTGCACTGGCTAAAATCGGAGTTGGTAAATGCTGACTCTATTGCACAAAACCTGGTTGATCTATTTCCAACATTTACCTGGCTTGCTTTCGATAGAGAGTATAGTCATTGCACTTAGCAAATAACCTTTGATGATTTGTTTTCAGGCATTTGTACAAAAAGCACCAGGATAACCAATTACACAGCAGAAGTAAGGATAATCAGGGTAAGAGAAGTATAAGAATGTCTAGAGTACAAGATAAATTGGATTGGCAGATGAGAAAGGTGCAAATACTTTTCCTGAAAGAAAACAAGAAAAGCTGGGCCTTCCTGGTGGTGCAGGCGGTTGAGCACCGCACTGCAAAGCTGTCTGCAGCCTCTGCAGCACAGGTTCGATCCTGGACGTCCGGGGAGAAGTCCAGATGGCACGGGGAGAAATCCACATGGCGCAGCAGACCTCTGTTGTCTCACCCGCTGCTCCTCTCAGCAGTGTATTTCATCAGTTCACCGCTCTGTCTCTGGTGAATCCTCTCACCCACCCGCACATCTGGCCTGTACCCTGGTTCTTGTATAAATAAATAAATCTTACAAAAAAAAAAGAAAACAAGAAAAGCTAGTTTTTATTGAGAAAACTGTGTTTGTCTCATCTGGATTTGTGACCCTGATTGCCTGAATCAGTTTAGCTTTTCCCAACCTCCTTTACACTACAGTGAATGTTGCCTGATACAGGAAGGTAAAACATGTTTTAAAACCAAACACACCAGGATCTGATATCTGTCCCAGTCCCTTAACTTAGATATATTTTTCACATTTCTAGGCTTCAGCTTCCATATCTCAATAATGGTCACATTAACAACTAAACACAATATTATAATAATAAATTAAATCATGCTATGTATGTCATATGGATCTATAATAGGGGTTCAGAATATAATTCTTTCATTCTCTTTCTGTCTCTCAAACTAATTTTCCTTGAACATTATTTTATGGGTTACTGTAATTCCTGGTATTATGTGTCATGCTGCCTAGAACAACTAATGACTTCTTTTGCCTTCCTCATACCTGCTTTCTTATGCTTGATTGATAAAATCACCCCAATCCAGTCTTTCCTACCTATGAAGTCTTATGTCCCAACTCTGTATTAATCAGACCAAGAGTCCAACAGACTTAAGAATACAATTCATCCTCATTCCAGTCACAGGGCCTTTGATAATTTTTCCTTCCTCTTCCTCTCTGCTTATTTACCACACAAATCTTGCTCACCATTTAAAACTCAGCTCTGGTCCCCCCATAGATCCAGTTAACTATTGTAGCTTGTACCTTACATAACCCCAGGATTCAAAGCCTGGAACTTATTGCTTTCTGCATATTAGGTCTCTCTTTTGGTTACTTTGTTGCTCTTACCAATTATGCTTCCCCAAATATAACAACAATACAGATAACCTCTGATGAGTGTTCATTTGTTCTAGGCATTGCTCCAAGAATGTTACATATCTCCTTGAATCTTCACAGCAATTCTATGAAGATGACTAAAATAAAATTTGAAGTCACAAAAGTTACAAGGATATGTAACTTCTTCAATTCACATAGCTAGTCTATGAGTGATCCAGGATAGAATGCAAAGCAAGACAAACTATCTTCATGGCCTACCCTCTTAATATTATTCCAGAATTGAAGCTTATGTCACTTCATATTCATCAATGGAATCCCTGGAAGGTGATCAACTTTGTAAGGTTGGACTCATGACATGAGCTTGCTGGCTAAGATTTAATTGAATGTCGGACTTCTGAAGTCAAATATTATGCAATCTAATTTATATCATCAACAAATAATATAGAATATACATGATGTGTGAACCTAATCACATGCATATATTTAAACCCCTTTAGTAAGATCTACTGTTTTCATTTAGGAGAGTGGAAGAAAAATATTTCAGAGATTAAAGGCACACAGAAGCAGGGGAAAAACAAAGGGATGATATGATAAAGAAATTCAATCCATGATCCTGCCAAGAGTGGATTTAAGAAGGAACATTGGCGTCACCTCTACTATCTAATTTTGAGTAACTGAACCATGGTGTTCTTAGGCGCAAACTGAAAACAGTAATTTGGACCAACTGAAACACCTTATAGAAGGTATTAAAAGATAATGCATATGAAACCATTTGTTAGTTTTACATTGCTATATAAATACTTGTATTGAAATTTTAATAAATGTATTTGCACCTCAAATGAGCCTATTGAAATTATCACCTCATTGTCCACAAACACAAAATATCTTAAATGGATAGCTTATATCTACACACACAAAGTTAAACCAGAAACCTAAAATTTGTTGCTGTTGTTTTTAGCTGTTGTTTTAAGTTTATGAGGGGAAGATATATTTGCTGAACTTTCCTCTTTTTTTTTTTTTGGCTTGTGTGTGCACTCCGGTCTTATTTCTCTTAGCCCAGACCTGAGCCTCTGATTCTCAGCAGTACTTAGACATGGTGTCCCCCTTGAGGGGACAGTCACGTGAGAAAAGTACACGTGGTTACATTTTTATCCCCAGGCCAAATCTGACAAGAGTCTCTCAACAAGTCTCTTCATTTTACCTCACAGAAATTCAGTGTATTAGGTAACACATTCAAAAATTCAAGCAAAAGCACCATGTATATGCCTCTGTTTTAAAATATCCACATTAACTTCCTTCTTTTCAGTTGTCCCAGTTGCTAGCAGAATGGTACTGAATGCCTGAGAAAGCACTACTCTAATGATGAGAATAACTTACTGTTCTCTTTTCTATTTGATCCAGGGCTAGGATTCCATTCTGAGTGTGGAAGAATTCCGAGATAGGTTATATAAGTATAAAGGCACATTGTTATCATTCACTTCAAAATTTCACTGGGAAAAAAAATGTTTTAAATTCTAGAAAACCAAGGAAGTGTCAGCAAAACCTAAATTTGGTATGGCATCTGAGAATCACAAGATTAGAGTCTTCTGCTGAGAAGATGACAGAAAGCACGGTGGTTCTGAGAGGTGTGTACTGTGAATGTGGCAAGAGGCTGCAGCAGAGGGGCGGGGCCTTGATGGGGAAGAAACAGGAACGTGAAATGCCAGAAGTGGTCTGTGCTTTCATAGAAATGGATGGAATCACAGAGATCAGAGGCAAGGAATTGTAATCTTATTTGGTATCTAAGCGTGATAAATAAATGAAGTATCCTGGGTTCATTTTTTTGGACTAGTCTCTAGGAAAAAGGAAGTTGCTGAATTAAAAGCAACTACAATAGCAAATTATTTGTTTGATTCACAGCACATTTATTTGAATTAAGACATACTGCTTCATGCCATTTGGAAAAAATAGATATAAATGATGTAGGGTTGTTTTGCTTCTCATTCTTGGAAAATGAATTGTGCATAATTTCACAGAATCTCAGATCTACTATCTTTATTTGCTGAGTTAAGGAGATAAAGCTTGATAACTTGCTTGGCACAGATAATTTTATATATGGTTAAAGTATTCTGGCAAAAAAAATGGGAAACCCCACAAAATTTTGATGAGTATTATTCCTTACTGGGGCAAAAGTAGTCATGATCATTATATTTAGCCATATCACCAATTTCTGGCTGCCATTTTCCAGCTTCAAAATCTCATTTATCTTTGACTCATCATAGGAAAAGAGAACCATCTCCAAGTGCTCACTGAAGGTTACTGAGATGACATGACACACTGTGGAAATCTGCAGTCATCACTTTATGGAACTCTAAGTATAACAATTCAGGAGCCATGCCATTAGCAGGTGCCATTTCGAGAACATTCCTGGTTTGGTTACAAAGAGATAAATATTAATCAAATTCCACTTCTTAGATAGTCTTATCAGATGAACAGAGGCATAATTCAGCAGCAGGGAAATTTTGCAGTGATAGCAAGGGATGATATATTTCAACAGGAAGCAAATACAGGTTCTGTGACAAAGCCAATTCATTAGAATACACGAGTTCATATCCAACTACTCTCATAGCCAGAAGTAACCAGAGTGGCAATGTCAAGACTGAGAGGACAGAAGCTGGATTACTGAAAACTTACTAATGAGGAAGGCTAAGAAATAAGAAAACAGTACCACAATATCCAAAAATCTGTATGACACCATGAAGGACTATCCAGTGCAGTGTTTATGATAACAACCATGCACAGTGGATCTTTATAATCCACATAAAAAAACATCAAAACTTTCAGCCTTATCTGATAAAAGAGAAAATAAAAAAAAAAACAGTATTCAAGAATTATATGTAAAGACTTCCATCTCTTTTTTTCTATGATACAAGTGTAGTGGGACCCCCCAACTCCTATTACAGAAATAAGCCAAATATATATTGAATGAAAATCCATTTAATTTTAAGAATGAAATGGAAGAACTGTCATCACAGAATTTCCTCTTCAGGATTTTTCCTTCAAAAAAGATACAATTAGAAAGTAGGAGAAGGCATATGGTCTTCTTGGGAAAAAACAAACAAACAAACAAACAAAACAAAACAATGCTTAAAAACAAGAGACACACAATGTAATCTTTCCTAAAGTACTAGAATTATTGGCTTTGGACTGACACCACCTAGATTCAAATTCTGATTTATTTGCTATGTGACAATGGCCATATTACCTTACCTCTCTGTGCCCATTTTCTTCACTTAAAAGAGGGAGCAAAAACTGACTGTAGGGCCTCCCCTGGTGGCGCAGCTGTAGAGCGGTGGGCTGCGAAGCTGCCCTCAGCCTCTGCAGCCCTGGTTCGATCCCTGCCTGCTGGAGAGGGTCCCATATGGTGCGCAGACCTCTCCTATCTCGCCTGCTGCTCCTCTCAGCAGTGTGTTTCGTCAGTCTGCCTGTTCTGTTCCCTGCTCTGGCTCTGGTTAATCCTCTCACCCTCCCATGCTTCTGACTGTACCCAGTGCTTGTATAAATAAATAAATAAACAAACAAACAAACAAATAAATCTTTAAAAAAAAAACTAAGAATTAAGTGACATTATGTATAAATGATTTGAATAATTTCCAACATTTTGCTAAAAACTTCATTCATTCATTTATTTAGCACATACTTACTGAATCCATACTCTGTGCAGATATCTTCCTATGTATTTTGGTTACAACAATGAGTGGAATAATGTCTCTGACCTCAGGAAATTTATATTCTGGTGGAATTTATGTATGATATGATCAACCTTTTTGCCAATAACCTACAAAAAGCATTTAAAAGTAGTTTCAACATGTATCAATATCCTAAAGCATTACAGATGTAAGAATTTTCTTTAAAATCTTATTTTATTTTATTTTTTATTTTTATTTTTCTTAAGATTTACTTATTTATACAAGAACTGGGGTACAGGCCAGAGTTGCGGGAGGGTGAGAGGATTAAGCAGAGACAGAGCAGGGAACAGAACAGGCAGACTGACAAAATACACTGCTGAGGGGGCAGCGGGGGAGACAGGAGAAGTCTGTGGCACCATGTGGGACTCTCGCCTGGCGGCCGGAGATGGAACAGGTGTTGCAGAGGCTACCGACAGCTTCACAGTGCAGCGCTCAGCCACCGGTGCCACCAGGGAAGGCCCTAAAATCTTATTTTAAAGAAGCAGTAACTGGGGTATAAAGAGGAGAAATGAAAAAGAACTAAAAATAAATACAAACTTCTACACAGGTGCCTTAAAAGAAATGTTTCTTTAAATTTGAGGATATAAGGATCCCTTTGAGAGTTTATTAAAAGCTGCAGAGCAGTTTCTAATAAAGTTAAAATATATACCTGATGACTCAACAATTCCATTCTTACATATTTTCCCCTTCAAAATTAAAAGATATGTCCACAAAAATACATGTGCAGAGATGTTTGTAGCACCTTATTCATTACAGTCAAAAATAAGACAAAGATCCATCAACTGAAAAAAGTCATAGTTAAACTGTGGAAGTCATAAGGGAGATTATTGTTCAACAGTAAAAAGGAATTAAATATTGATAGATACAATAACATGATTAATCTCAAAAACGTTAGAAACTAGACACAAATGAATATATACTATAGAATTCCATTAAGATGAAGTTCAAGAATAGGTAAAACTAATTTACAGTGATAAAAAATCAGTAAGTAGTTGCACTGAGTGGTAGATGGAAAATTGATTTAAAAAGTCCCCAAAGGAATTCTGGGTAATGGAAATCTTTCATGTATTGTTTTAAGTGGTAACTACACAGGTATATACACAATCATTACATCTTGTAGAATTCAACTTTTAGATCTGTGCATTTTATTATAAATGATATTTGTTTTAAAAAATGTCAAACTATAGACATTTTCCACATAGAGACCCATATATTTTACATAAAATTTTAGATGATAAATGGATCCCAGGGTAAAATTTCCTGATATAGGAACTAGTGGCAGTTGGTTAAATTTAAATGTCACAGTTAAAAAAATAGATAGATGGATAGATGATTTAAGAAGACTCTTCTAGAGAAAAAGCTTGGTCTAATTCATTGACATTTCCTATATACCAATTCTATTTTGACATGCCTTCCCCACAGATAGTCAAAATTGAAAGCTCTACTTTATCAGAGCATATTTATCATGAAGTATTTTACTATTAATTTTAAAACGCATGAATTTTCAGATCATTTGCTATATCCTTCTAAAGACCCATAAGGTGAAAAGGAAGGTTTTAAATACACTATAAGGAAATCAATTCATATCTCTATTTAAATACCATATTGTTCTTTGAATAATAGTTTCATATATTTTAAAGAAATACATGTTTGGGGTCTTTAAAAATGAAGCAATCTTCTATCAGAGATCAGTGGCTTGGTTCACACACTGCATGCTATACCTTTGCAAAAAAAAAAAAATGCCTTTAGAGACTAATAAGGAACCGGATTGTGTGGTGATTTCAAATTAGCTTTTATACTAGCTTCAGGCTTCAAAGGGGGCTGAGAGAAAAGAAATAGTTATATGGAAGAAAATTACTCTTGATTAGAAAAAGACCATCATGAGGGATTCCCATTTCTCTTTCACTTCTGATTGGAGCAAAAGGCCATGGAGAAGAGCAAAACAGAGATTTTGGGGGGAAAAGGAGACAGAAGAAGAAAACTAAATATGAAAGTTAGTGGCCCAGAGGAGGAAAAAAAAAAATGATTCAGACTGAAAGCTTTTACTTAGATTTCTAAGAAAGACTGTATTAGGCTGAAGAATGATTGAAGTTTAATGAGAAGGTATCTAATTATACTGGTATATTTATTTAAATATTTTCTAATTGAGTGTTATTCATATAATGATTTATTACTTAATAGTATTGCTTGTTGATTTAACAAATAACTTGCTTTTACAGAAAGAGCATATTACAGGATAGATGTTCTTAGATATGCCTATGGCAGTTTAGACATTTAATTACTTGCCCTAAATCTACTAGTCCCTCCCCCCTGTGGATGCTACCCTTTACTGCATGCTAAGAATTTGAGAGACAGTGATCTGTACCTATGCCTCCTTTTCTCCTAACCTGAGTCTACAGAAAAAAGAATAATTTTATATATCTTACATGAACTATTATTTCAGACCACTTGCTTAAATGTCAGTGTCATTGTTTTAAGCTTTTGGCCCAAGCCCTTACTTAGATATATAGTTACATTTTGACCCACATTACGTATCTATGTCACTAAAACAAAAGTCTACGAAATATGCCTAATACTTACCAAATGTGATTCACTTTGAAGATACTTTATTATGTTTCAGTCGTATTTTTTCTATTCAATTTTTAATGATAAATTCTGTTACACACTGAAATTATTTCACAAGTACAGATTTAAAAACCCAGTGCACTATGGTGGAAGACTACAAGTGCCTTGCTGGTAGGTGTGGTGTAGTAACAATTATCTGAAGAGATGTGATCCTAGACCTCTAGGACCATACACAGTGCTGTAAGTCAAACTCAACATAAAAAGTAAATAAATAGCACAGGTTTAATCTACTCCTCTGTCAAAATTTTCTCTATTACTGATTAAATATTCCTTATTTCCCTTTGGTGACACACTAGATTCTAAGGGCTTCAAGATTAACTGAGGCATGACAAAGCTAAGAAACCTTGAATCTTCAAAAGAGAACTCTAAAGAACTCGCCCTAGCTGAGAAACTAGTAACAAAACTTTTGGGGTTGCTCTTTTGTCCAATCTCCTTATTGGCCTCTCTGAAATATGATCAGTGTTTATTCCCAGTGCCCAGAGCAGGACTCAAGATCCTGCTTTTTCTCACCTAAGCAATTCAATCTTTGCTTCCTCGGAAACAGATCTACTGATTCAACATAGTCATATATTTTCATCAAACTGTGCTTGCTTTTAGCCATTCAACATAGGATTTATTGTTCTTTCCATGAACTGTGTGTTACCCTTTAATTTTCATTATCATCTTGAGTATAAATGGTGAAGATGGCTAGCAGCTGAAAAGAAGACCTTTTCCCCATAGGAAGCTATATGTGCAACCAAGGCACAATCTCTGAACCAAGCTTGTATCGCTAAGAGACAAAAGGTCAATGTACCAGCATGTTTACTCACAGCAGCACAGAGGGATTTATGACGGTGGGAAATGTAGAGGGCAGAATAGGCTGAGAGCAAATTAGCTAACTGTTGGTGAAACAATAGGAGCCAGGATATCCTTTATGCGACCAAGTTCCAGTCCAGTGATTCCCCCCTTTTTAGTGTGTATTAGAACTACCTAAGTAGTCTGTTTAAGCCAAAGTTACCCCGGTGTGTTGCACAATCCTGGACCCTAACACTGAGTGGGAGGAGGCTGGGAAAAGGCAGCCCAACAGAGAAACTAGAGAAACAGGATGCAAGGTCGTGGAGGAATGTATGAGCCATGCTCTAGCAGATTTCCCCCTAAGGCAGTTCTAACCTTAGGATCACATGGTTGGTGAATCAAAACAAAAGATGTGGATACCCTAAGATTCTTACTTAAGTATATGCACAAGAAAAGTTTAAGAAAAGTTGCCCCCAACTGCACAACCCAATTTTGGAACAGACCATGATTACCATTTTATGTGCACATGAAATAGTCTCTATTTCTTATATGAAGGATAATGAAAAGTTCATTGCAGCTGGAGCTGTGTTATCCTAGCTTGTTTGAGATGTTACCATCTAGCTCTGTATCCAGTGTCTTGTTTTGTAATGCTATCATAACAGTATCCTCCATTACTACACAATAGTCTGAATAACAGTTCTACAGACTAGCTACTTGTACAAGTCACAAGTCCTCAAACCATTGACCTTAGAACTTAAGAACCATCTGTAAGTTTTATGAAAAATATGTTCCGGGATCTAAACAGCATTCTTTCAGGCAAACTTTTAGAACATAGTCTACTTAGGAACTGTCTCTACTGGTCTGTGATAGGTTTGTTTTGCACATGAAGTTTGTTTTAGATGTTTTTTACAAAAAAAAAAAAAAAAAAAAAAAAAATTCCTGTTCTTGGAAGATGACTTCAAATAATAAATTGTCACCAAAAATGGCCATGAAACTTAAAAAACAGTCGGGAGGTGGAAAAAGAAGCACACACTGAAAACAAGTCCATTTTGGGAAGGTTCTGAACGTCCTGGTTAAGGGAGCTTTTCATTTTAAAGGAAAAAGTACTCATCTGATGTGTGTTTCTTTGCTCATGGCACTTAATATAGAATCCTAAACTGCGAAACTAGGAAGTCAAATTTATGTGATTTTTCATTTAATGATACTAAACTGCCTGGAAATAGTAGTGCATGAAATAGCAAGTTTAGATATGAAAAAGAAGAAAAAGAATCCACAATACACCACCCTTTCAAAGTTTTATCTGAGGTCTCAGATTTTGTGGATATTTAAAGGCATATCAGGGCAAATATGGGACATTCATCAATGGTTTAATGGTTTCAGACTTCCCAATTATGTTAAAAAGTTGAAAAGGCTCTCCGGCAGATTCATTACCCTCCTACATGTCATAAATTCCAAAGTGTTGGTGTCAAACTGTGTCGATTACACTCATTTATTAATATTTGGAATTCTAAAAATGAGCTTAGTAAACATTAAGTATTACCCATTTAATCCTTTATAGAGGTCTAATACTAACAGCCCCAAGCACTGTTTTCAGTGTTCTTAGCAGAGCCATCCATGTTTTGCCTGGGGGAGACTTACATAAGCTCCCCTCTGGGGAGGAAAGGGAGGAAATAGCAAATGGCATGATAGTCTGGTCATGGATATAGGTCTCTCTAGGAGCTTCCAAATGTTTATGTCCCAGCCTCTGGCTTGTTATGGGGCACAGATCTAAGAAGGCATTTGTTGCCTCCATTAAAAAAAAAAAATTGCGTAATTAAGATGGTTATTGAAAGAGAGCAAGAGTACTTCTCAATGTATTCTAAAACAAATATTTACAAAGTCATGAATTTAAACACCATCTTTTTTTTTTTTTTTTTAAGTCTGGCCTTCGGTCTTAGATATAATGGTTAATAATCCCTAATGACTCTATACAAATAAAAAAAGTGTACAGTGATGATACAGATCATGCAGACCCAAAAAATATCCTGCATGAAGTATCCACATAATTTCTGCAGAGCTTCTTGGCTGGTACATGAGGTCTTGATTCTCTGTCTTGTGGAATTCTGTCTCTGGTACAAAGATCCCTGGCTCTGCATCAGAAATTCCTTGGTTCTATTTCCTAGCTGTGCACTGTGTATAGGTCAGTTGATCTCTTTGAGACTCAGTTTGGACTTCCTTAAAATGTGAATTACAAAGAAATAATAAAGGTGATGAGTAAATAAAAGAAAAAAATCACCAACACACCTTTTATAAAATAAAGGTTAATTTCCCCCACCCCTTCTCTCTCCTCATTAAGAGTTTTATATATATACACACACACACGCACACACATTCTTAATAAATAATATAATTGTCAAAGCCCTTATCCAGAAAGCTAATTTTATTACAGATAGGAGTAGTGCATTTTACATACCATGGGGCATGAAAGAGTTAAGTGGGCACACCACTTTTGTAGCTGAATCCCCAGGAGGGTGAGCTGAGCGGGAGGAGGGTAATGGTGGGTTTATGGTGTTACGCAGGCAGGGTCCCTGTGCTTTGCTAAGCTCCATAGTGTTTCTTCTCAGACTCCAATCAGTCAGGAAGTGATTCTCCAAGTCCAGAGAAGTTTCAATTGCCCTACTCTCCTTACATGGCTGCACAGCAGGAGACCAGGACACAAAAAGAGACCAGCATTTCCTGGGATAATAAGAAAGTAAATAAGCAGAATGTCACCATGCATGTGAGAAGGAAGTAAGAATTCCTTTGCAGCACTGCATGAAAAGGTCTCCTTATTAATCCTAGAGTGCTTGCATATGTAAAGATCAAGACAGTGACACAAATGGTAATAGCTCAAATACCTGCTTATTATAAAATCTTTAGAAGAATTGCAAAAAAATGTGTAAGTACGAACCCCTGCCCCCTCTTCCTCCCACCCCTTCTTATTTCCACCCCCACACCCCATGCACCACATAACTGTATCAGAACCCAAAAGGGTAAGTGCCTTCACCATAAGTTTACTAGAGATAAAAAGATAAAGTATGTCAGAACTTCACCACAGAGCAGTCTAAATCTGTTACAGATATTTATGCTAGTCAGGTTTATGAAATGCACATATTTCTCCTTTGTTCTTTCAGCTAGTATTTATTTTCTCTTAGCTAGAGGGGGGCATGGACTTTGTCTTCATTGCTCACTTTTAGACTTGTGACTGCCCGGCATGTAGTAGATGCTCAATAAATCACTACTGAATGTATTTATGAACTTTTTCAGAGCTAAAGACTGTCATTTTAGATAACTAATTATAGAGTATGCTAGATGGTGTGACAGTTGACACACGGGGTATGTCACAGCAAGTTCAGGAGCGCTTAAAGCAGTAGATGGAGTTATTCATCTGGTGGTTTTCTACAGTCACTAATTAAAATTTCTATTAGGGTTTAGTTTATATTAATAAAAACAAGAAAACAGAGTTGCTTGTACTAAGCCCCGCTTTACCAAATTGAGACCTAATTACAGACAGTTTCAACTCTCCCAGAAGTGAGATCTTAAATCAGTCAACCAAGAACCTCAGCTGATCATCACTAGTCAGGTAATATGTTTGACAGATTCCTGCTGTCCCCTAAAGGAAAGTAACCCTGGCATAACCAACCCTATTTTTTGCCTAGTGTAACTTCCTTATAATCACTCCCTTTTGCCTATGAAGTCTATTCTTTTGTACCACTCCTCTGGGCTCTGTTCTGTGCTACATGGGGTGCCTCCCAATTCGCAAATGCTTAAATAGAAACAGTGTGATTGTTAAAACACACTCCCATTAACTTTTGTTTTTCAACAAGAAGATAGTCAATTTATCTTGCTCATTACAGTCAAGATTTTGATATGGAGAGGAACCCACATCCTTGCTGTTAGGAGCTTCTTTTTTAGAGCACCATGTTAATCAGGTCTATTTATATATCTTTGCTCCAGCTGACTAAGGCAAGCACATTTTGTAGCTTAGCATGTCAAGAGGTATGGAAAACATAGGCATTGGATATATCTATATAGTTATCTGCACTATGGTTTAAGTGGCCAAACCCCTAATTCCTATTTATTAATTATGAATTGGTTACTATAAATTAAAATTAATTATCTCTCAGTAATTCAAAAATTTACCTAGATTAACATTATATTAATTCATGTTGTTAACCTATTTTTCTTCTAGGTAAGGAATTCCATTCACCATTACATTTTCTTCAAAATTTCACATTTGACATTTACTAGAAATCACAAATAATTCAGCAAAATTTCATTAGCCTCTTTCTATGAAATACCGTAAGACCAAAATATCTTCATTAACACAAAGATTATTTTATTTTTCTAAAGTTTAAAATTTATCTACTGTTTTCCCCTTTGTCATGATCTTACAAAGAACTATGACGGTCCAGTCATTCTGATTTCCTCTTACAGGAACCACATTTCCCTACCCCCATTAGGTCATGCATGTTTAATCACTAAGGGACTCCCTCATCAAAACTGCCAGTGGGTGGGGGTGGTGAAGGGACTTGAGAAATACCAGTTTCCTTACAGAAAGGAATTTTATTACCAGTCCCCTAAGTTTCCTTCTCATTGTTACAGTGTGATGATTTAGTCCCTAACATTCAACCCATTTTTTATTATAATCCATGCCATTTTACCTAAGTCACCACAGAAGGTACACATCAAGAGTGAACCCTAATGTAAACTGTAGACTTTGGGTGATGATGATGTGTCATTGCTGGCTCATCAGTTGTAACAAATGCATCACTCTGGGGCTGAATGTTAATAGTAGGAGGGAGGAGGTTTTTTAAATCACTGCATGTGTCATTCTGAAGGTGATGCTTCATAAGGAAAAGTGGAAGTAAAGTAGTTTCTAATGGTTTTCTCAGTAAAAATGAATCTAAGAAGTCATTTGAGTTTTCCATTTGCATCAGGATCATCAAATTGCCTCTCTGATTCTTTGGCTATCTGCCCAATTCTGAAGTATTTCACAAATGTGTATTTATTGATTTGGTAGCTTAAATTGCCTTGGTTATCCCATGGTTATTTGGGAGGTTTTTATTTTCTTCTTTAATATTTCCTGTCTTACAAACTATCTTGATGACCTGTATCGCTTCTAAAATTAGAAAAGAAACAACATTTTTTAAAGCTTAGTCAAGAGAGGGATATCTACATTGTTTAGATAACTGTAGTGACACAGATGAGAGAAGAATTTTCAAAGGACATAGCTATTTGTTCCCAAGTTCAGATTCCTTTGTGAGGAATTAATTTTATGAAATGATCACAATTACAACTACATGCATATACACATATATGTTTTTACACATATCTATATACATCAATAATCCACATATAAAAAAGAACCAAAATTTACTTTCAGGGGTTGCTTGGATACAAGAATCTTACAGAATGCAAATGAAGTTAGAGGAATTAGAGAAATGACACTAAGAGTTAAGAGGAAATTGAAATTTTCCTTTGCTGGAAATAATATCTGAAAGGAATATTGTAAGTATCTGTTAACAGCTTTTGAAAATATTAGTAATTACTGAAATTAAGAAATATCAACAAATTGGAATGAATAAATACTAGTTCCCCTATGAGATTTCTTAAGATGAACAACTGTTCTGTACTTTTATAACATTTACTTTCATATTTTTCTTAAACATTAAAAAATAAGAATGAAAAGTATGTATGAAAATGAAAGGGAGATTAGTGGTAAATTCAGAATGCAATATAACTGACCATTAAAAAGAGAAATTCCCTGCCTAATTGAAAAAAAAAATGAATAGTCAAATAGTAACATGCTTTCTCTGTGATATTTCCTTACAGAAGAAAAGAAGAATATTCAATTGAAATAATGACATCCTTCAACGTTGAAGTTTACAGAGAGAAAAATACAGAAATAATGTGTTCATAGACAGCACAGGATGCACACAGTGAATGCATTGTTTTCTTTCGGGTTGCATAACTACTTTGAAAGAAGTTTTCTTTTCTGTGTCATCAAAGAAGAATTTTTGGCACTCCCAGAATATTCTACCATTTGGCCCCATAGATTTCAAGCACGCCTGGAGACATATGCGAATGGGTTGTTGGTTTTTGAAGAGCATTCTGATCTCTGCTGAGTTACCTCATTGGACTCAGAAGAGTCTGACCCACATGTCACATTCCAGCTGTTTGCTTGTTTGTTTTTTATCTCATTCTAGTTTAATGGGGATAAGGTGAGTCACCTGGCATGTATGATATTTGTGTCATGAAACTGATTAAAGGGGCTGGACTTGAAATTGAAAAGATAAGGCTATGATTTAAAGGGCCTTATATGAACTGTGTTTTGGTTTTGTTCTTTTCCCTGCTTACCTGGTAAATAAATTCCTTGAATTGTAGACAAAGAATCTTAAATTTTGATAGCTATAGAAACTTTCTTCTGTGAAGCACAGAGTTATTTGAGATGTAGGTGGTATCTGAATTCCTAGTTGGATCTGTTATCATCATTATCATCATCATCAACATAGCACTATGTGCCAAGTAATATCTGAACTGCTCTTATATATGAACTCATCTAATAATGGGAACAAACCTACAAATTTGATGCCATGCTTTTCTATATTTTATAATGAGGAAAAAGATGCAAAAAGACTAAAGGAATTTCCCAAGAACATTCAGCTAAGAAAGGACATAGACAAAGTGAGAATGTGACACAATCACAGAAAATAATAAATTGTCTGGTAATAGACTCTCCTATACTGTCATACAGTATGCATTACAAATATAAAAACTAGGGCCACCCATGGAGGTGCAGGTGTTAAAGATAGCACTATCAAGCTACTGCCAGCCACTACAGCACAAGTTCGATCCCTGCCAGCCAGGGAGCAACCCACATGGTGCAGCATACCTCTCCTGTCTCACCTGCTGCTCCCCTCAGCAGTGTATTTCAGTAGATACACCTGTTCTGCTCCCCATTCTATCTCTGGTGAATCTTCTCACTCCCCGCACCTCTGGCTTACACCCCAGTTCTTGTATACATAAATAAATAAATCTTTAAAATACACATATATATATTAACTAGTCATTGCATCAACAAAGTAGAAATAAAACAATTATCTTACTTTCTTTGGTAATTACTAATGGCCAAAATAGTCATCAAGCAATTTTACTTGAAATTATTTTTTAAAAATAGTTTATTGAGGTGTTATTGCTTTAAAATCCTGTATGTTTTAGGAGTAGGGGTTCACACCTCTACAAATGTATGTTGTCACACAACACCCACCAACAAAGCACCAACAAACTCCCACCATAGTCCACTGAGCTCCCTTAGTTGAAATAATTTAATTGGTTCTTAGCAATAATACCCCCTCATGTGCCAATAGATTCCTAATACAATAATAATCAAATAAAGATGAAGAAATTCTGTATTTTAGTCACTTCTGCCTATAGCCTCAATTTTTATGTATCAGAAATCCACAACTAAGTTGGACAATCCAATACTAAGTTGTACAACATTCAAGTGGTTAGAGCAACCAAATATGACTGGACAAAGTTTGGATATTTCAAGACTAAAAATAATGAAGACAAAACAAATCAATTCTTATTTAAATATGCTTCACCTAGGGCCTCCCCGGTGGCGCAGCAGTTGAGCGCTGGGTTGCGAAGCTGCCTGCAGCCTCTGCAGCACCGGTTTGATTCCCGGCTGCTCCCCGGCCACCGGAAGAGGGTCCCACATGGCGCGCAGACCTCTCCTGCCACCCGCTGCTCCCCTCAGCAGTGTACTTCGGTCCTTCTGCCTGCTCTGCTCCCCGGTCTGGCTCTGGTGAATTCTCTCACCCTCCCGCGCTTCTGACTGTACCCAGTGCTTGCATAAATAAAAAATAAATAAATCTTTAATAAATAAATAAATATGCTTCACCTAAGACATTACTATAAATTTTTAATTATTTCTAATTATATGTTACTGAATGTATTTTAAAGAGGCTTGTCATAACAAACAAAAAATTTCAGTTTTTTTATATGGATATAGAGAAACTTACTGAGATTAACAAACATAAATAAGAACATATACACTAATCTTTTATACTTAATGGACACTTCTAGGAAGAAACAGGGGTGAAGGTGAAAAAGGGAAACACAGGTTCATCTTATTACCCCATCAATAACTTTAAAATCCTGAATTAAAAAATTCAAAAGTAAAAATTACAAGAGGTATGGATAATACTAACAATTTAAGAATAATTTGGATTCCTGCTGTGATAGTGGACTATAGGTCCCAACTACCTAAAGTATTTTCAAATTTTCCTTTCTGCAGTGTGAGAGAAAATATCAACTTTTCCATGAAAAAATATATATATATATGTATATTCCTAATGGAACTGAATGGGGTTAAAAGTATTCATTTGCATTCTACTTCTTTGAATCTTCACCACTTCAAACTACAGACATAAACAACTTTTAGCAGAAGTTGAGGATCATTACACTGACTTGTCACCTATAACTCACTTTTATAAAATGTGAACGAAAGCTTCTATATTGTTAGGGGCCAACTGTGAACATAAAAAATGTATTACAGAAAATGCGACTTCATGTGTCTTGTATAATTTAGACACTAGCATGTGAAATAGTAATGTGATTTGAGTCTTCTATAGGTACTAAATAAAGTAACTGATGATTAGTAGGTATTTGTGAGATATATAAGCACGTACGTATAGCGTTTGAAAACAAAGGATCAAAAGAACTAAAAATATCCTGACTTGGTGACAGTTGAAGAGCAGATTGTTGCCTTTCACTACTGAAACAGTGTAAATGCCAAGAGGAAAGGAATTGCTTGGCTTTGGGATGGGGTAATTAGGTTTAATGGAATCGGTTGAGAAGAGGAACATTAAGTCTATCGGGAAAAACTTCCTCCCAATGAAAACTATTAGATAATGGAATCACCTCCCAAGAGAAACACTAGCAATCCTATCACTGAGGATATTTAGAACTCACATGAACACTATCAGAAATTCCATTGTCCCAGGCTTTTTGCCCTTTTATGTCCAAAGTGTTTTATTTGATGAAATATGTTCAAGCATCTTTTACAAGGACTATGTATGATCCTTTCTCTCTCTCTCCTGTCTCTGTGTGTGTGTGTATACATACACACATCGTACATGCATAGGCTCTCTCTATAGGCTTTGTGTGTATAAATACGCTTTATACAGAAAACATGTTAAGTCTTGCCCATTTGTGTATATTCACATAAACATATATGTATAATCTCTCTCTATGTAATTAATGAATCCATGACATGGTCTATATGGAGGGAGATTATGTATCTATATATGCTATATGTGTGTATATGTATATATGTCTATACATACATACATGGACTGATTATATGTGTGTAAATATGTGTATGTATGTATATCTCAAAGCTCCAAGTTTCCTCTCTCTCTTTCTCCCCATATGTATATATACATATGGGTACTTGCAGTTTTTTTACTTGCAGTTCACAAATGAAAACACTGAAACCTGTGGTTGATGGATATAAAGAAACACACTATGATGACATGCACCTCCCTCTTCCTATTAATACTAGTTCTACTTTCAAGAGTCAGAAGTACATTTCTTTTCAATTACTTGCTGCTTCTGAGAATGAGCCCAAAGTTTAATTGAAAATTCCAATAAAAGCTACCAAAAAAGTACAGATGACAAATTGAAAATGCTCACTCTTGGTGAAAACTTAACGTTCAGTGACCTAACTTATCCTTGAGAAGAGAACAATCACATTCAGAAAACCTATGTCCCCCCAAATGACGCATCCACTTCTTCCTAAACATAGATCACATTATCAGTGTTGCCAAATATATCAACAGCAGCCTGGCTGTTGAACACCATGTTTATCTAATGGACCATAACAGACAGAGCGAGCAAGCACAGTTGGAGACAGTGATCTCTAAAAGTATTTTCCAAACTAATACAACTCTTTTTTTTTTTCTTTTTTTCCTTTTTCAATTAAAGGAAAGAGGGTCATTAAGGAAGACAGATACTAGAGCACTGTTTAGATATCTCCACTGAAACCATTTCTTTTGGCTGAAAAGTAAAATAATTTTGGAGAGGTACATTTGTATGTCATCACATAGGAAATAGGACAAGGAGGGGGGAAGGCCTTGGGGTGGAGTATATGCTGGATGCCCAACCAAGTCCATTACAAATTGCAAAGGGAAAATTCCTAAGGACCCCAGAGATAAATTTTCAACTGTTCCCCACTACATAATGAGAGGATTCAAAGTTTAGCATTAGGCTAGAGCCAAGAGGAACTTCATGTAACTATTTGTGAGAAAAATAATACAATTACACAAAATATTTCACCTTGTTTAAATTCAAAAATATTTAGAAAATACTAGTAAAGGATAAGGAGAAAATTACATAGACCCAGACAATGTAGAAAGAAACTCTATTACAAATTTTGGCCTGTGTCGAAACTTTATTACTTTCATCTCCTTCTATTTTAGACTTCGCTATTTTGCTATTTTTTTTCTTTTTTATCCCTAATTCCCTTCATTCATCTCTTCAACACTCTATCCCCCTGTCTCTGACAGTCACCAATCCAAAAAAAAAAAAACAAAAACCAACATTTTTTGATTCATATTTATCCAATCTGGTATATCTTGAAAATAGATAATTTGAAAACAATTAAGAATTATTTTGTGCATATAATTTTGTAGCCTGTTAGTTTCATTATACAATATGTCGTGCCCATGTTTTCTGTGGCAGTATTTTTCTGCCATACCCATTTAATTTCTATTTTATACTCTATAAAGCATTGTTCTTCATTCATGAATTTAAAACTCTATTGTAACATCCAATGTTTTGCTGTTACTACCAATCTGTGGTTTGTCCCCTTACATTGTCCATTTATGTCAATTAACAAACGTTACCCTAGAACTGTACATTTGAAGTCTGTCAGTGATAAACAAATCAGCAAGACTTTGTGATATAAACAGTGAAAATATCTTTCAGAAAATTTGTGATAATTTTTGTGTGTTTTTTTGATGGGGTACTACTTTGTATATTTGTGTGTTTTTTATGGTTTTTTGCTTTCTTGAAACTGTCAATCTTTTTCGGAGGTCACATTCATTGTTTCATGTTTTAAAATGCTTTCCTGCCAAGATTAAACAATATATAAATAAATAAATTATGGAAAAATAGGTATTTTAAGAAAGTGAATCTGACATATATATGAGAAAAAATAGGTTGTTACCCAAGATTTATATATTTATACATATAAGAACCAGGGTACAGGCCAGCGGTGCGGGGTTGGGGGGTGATAGGATTCACCAAAGTGGGGAACAGAACAGTCATATTGACTGAAATGCACTGCTGACGGGAACAGCAGGTGAGATAGGAGAGGTCTGCTGTGCCATGTGGGCCACCTCCCTGGCCAGGGATGAACTGGTGCTGCAGGAGCTGCAGATAGCTTCATAATGCTGAGATTTAGCCTTTGTGCCACCAGGGAGGTCCTTGTCAATACATTTTTTAAATGAGCAATCTTGCTCGCATTGATTTGATGTGTTATGTCAAAATTATTACACAAAAGGGGCCTCCGTTAAGATGCAATCTATGAAGCTATCCCCACAGCCACCACAGCATGAGTTCGAGCCCCAGCCAGGGATTTACCCACATGGCACAGCACATCTCTCCTGCTGTTTCCCTCAGCAGTGTATTTCAGCCAATCTGCCTGTTCTGCTCCCGGCTCAGTCTCTGGTGAATCCTCTCAGCCCCACACCTCTGGCCTGTACCCCAATTCTTGTATGCATAAATAAATAAAGCTTTAAATTTTTTAAAAAAATTATTACACGGGGCCTCCCTGGTGGTGCAGCGGTTGAGCGCTGGGGTGCGAAGCTGCCCACAGCCTCTGCAGCGCCGGTTCTATCCCCGGCTGCTCCCCGGCTACCGGAGGAGGGTCCCACAGGGCGCGCAGACCTCTCCTGCCGCCCGCTGCTCCCCTCAGCTGTGTATTTTGTGAGTCTGCCTGATCTGTTCCCCGCTCTGGCTCTGGTGAATTCTCTCACCCTCCTGCGTTTCTGACTGCACCCAGTGCTTGTATAAATAAATAAATAAATCTTAAAAAAAAAAAAAGGAAAATACAGCCTTACCTAAGGGATCGATAGGACTGTAGTTCATCTCCCTCACTCCCCATCCCTTTGTAACATTTCATTGAAAGCAATGTTTCTCAGTGTGAGGGCTCCAGACCAGCAGCATCACCTGAGAACTTTTTACAAATGAGCCACCTTAGACTATTGAATCAGAAGTTCTAAGAGTGGGCTGAGCAACCTAGGTTTCATCAAATCCTCTGGGTGATAGGAGGTAACTGAAGTACCTGCACATGTGAGAACCTTGGATTTGAAACACTTTGTCAAGAACGAATCTAAATAGAACCCACATAAAATATCACAACATCTGTAATGTATTTTAGGACAATCCTTTAATGGCTTGGGATCTTAAATACAGACTTTTCTCCATTATCCTTTCCCATTTGGTATATATTTAGTCATCTACTAAACACATTTTATGTGCCCAGATTAGGGAGCAAGGTGCTGAGTACAGACATTGAATAAGCCCAATCCTTTGCTTTGTTCTCAGAATTAACACATACTATACATATATACACATATATATTGTAAACATATATACACATATACCTTTAAAAAAAGAAGGACATTCCTAAAATAAAAAGAAACTTCATTCTTCATCTTTATATTACTGGCTAAAATAAATTCAACTCAATTATTAGACCTGTCACAGTGTCCATTCTAATTTGCTTGGACAGTTCAATTCCTCCTATTAGAGGAACAAGATCTCATTGCTCCTACACTCCTCTTCAGAGTATGTGTTACAATTATATCCCGACACATTTATGTGATTACTCAAAGCCCATTCCCTGTGTTTGACTCCTCTCCCCATGTATACTTTTATTCACTTTTGAATTATTAGAATCTAATGCATGATATGCACATGGCAAGAGTTAACAACGAATTTAAATATTTGTTGAATGAATAACTGCTCACATTCTTATGCAAGTACAGCAACTCTCCCCCTTATTTCTCTTTTTTAACATATTACAGTTATTGTTCTTTCTGTCTAGAATATAAGAATACCTCATTTTAGTGTTTCATTTTATTACACTGTGTGTTTTTTACAAATTGAAGATTTATAGCAACCCTGCATCAAGCAAGTCCATTGGCACCATTTTTCCAAAAATATATGCTCACTTTGTGTCTCTCTGTCACAACTTGGTAAGTCTTGCACTATTTTAACATTTTCATAATTATTACATCCGCTGTAGTGATCTATGATCTTTGGTGTTACTACTGGGATTGTTTTGGGGAGCCACGAACCTCACCCAGATAAGAGCATGAACTTAACTTATAAATGTTGTGTTTTCTGACGCTTCACTGACAGGCAGTTCCCCCATCTCCTCTCCTTGGTTCTCCCTATTCCCTGAGACGCAGAAATTTTGAAATTAAGCCAATCAATTATCACACAAAGCCCTCTTAATTGTTCTAGTGAAAGGAAGTCATACACTTCTCACTTTGAATCAAAAGTTAGAAATGATGAAACTTAGTGAGGAAGGCACATCAAATGCTGAGAGAGGCTGAAAACTTGTTCTTTTGTGCCAAACAGTTAGCTAAGTTGAACATGCCAAGGAATAGTTCTCAAAGGAAATTAAAAGTGTTATTTCAGTGAACACAGAAATGATAAGAAAGAGAAACAACCTTACTGCTGATATGGAGGAAATTTTAGCAGTCTGGATAGATCAAGTCAACAACAACAGTCTCTTAAACCAAAGCCCAACCCAGGAAAAAAGTCTATTCTCTTCAATCATATGGAGGCTGAGAGAGGTGAGGAAACTTTGAAGCAATGCTTGAAGCTAGCAGAGGTTGCTTCATGAGGTTTGAGGGAAGAAGCCATTTGCATAACATAAAAGTATGAAGTGAAATGCAAGTGCTGTTGTCGAGGCTGCTACAAGTTTTCCAGAGGTCTGGCTAAGGTTAACTGATAAAGGTGGGTGTAGGGTAAAGAAAATGTCAGGCTTTTCTGCCCTCCCGCCATCAGGATAGAGGATGGATTCTCGCGGTCCTGAATGCAGCCTGATGGCGGGCACCTGGAGTAGGGTGTGGGCGTAGGTAGATGGGATTCACCTGGGCTAAGATGTGCTTTTAAGGCCGGCATCACGGGGACACCAGCAGAAGCCGAAGAGAAGCTAAGAATGAATGGAAGCTGAGAGAAGAAGAGAAGCAGAGAAAACGCCAGAGATCCCAGATAGAGTGCGGATTTGCTGGGGGCTGGGAGGCCTGCCAGCCTCCCGGCCCCCCAACACCCCTGCCTGCTGTATACCTAGTAATCCCAATAAAAGCCTGCAAAAGCCACTGAGGACTCTGACTCCTCCTTCACCCAGTCTTCTGGATCAGAAAACCTGCACTGTGCCCATGTCCTGCCTCCTACAGTGGGTCACTACACAACAAATTTTCAATGTATATAAAACAACTTTCAATTAGAAGATATCAATCAGACCTTTCATAGCTAGAGTAAAGTCAAGGCCTGGGTTTAAAGCTTCAAACAACAATACTGAGTCTCTTGTCAGGGACAAATGCAATAGTCACTTGAAGTTAAGGCCAATGATCATTTACCATTCTCAAAATAATGGAGTCCTTAAGAGTTATGTTAAATCTACTCTGCCTGTACTCTAAAAATGGAACAACAAAGCACATCTGTCTACAATATGGTTAAAGTGAATATTTTAAGTGCACTGTTGAGACCTACTGCTCAGGTACAAAGGGTTCCTTTCAAAATATTACAGCTTATTGATCATGCACCTGGTCACCTAAGGCCTCTGATGGAAAATTAGAAAGAGATTGTTTGATTGTTATTGACATGACATCCATACTAGAGCCCAGGATCAAGGAGTCACTTAGAGTTTCAAGTTCTATTATTTTAATAAATATCTGAGAACAACCTTCCTCCAGCAGAAAGACTGCAACTTGCTAAAGGTTCTGATGATGGTTAACATTTTTTAGCAATAAAATACTGTTTTAAATTTCAGCATGTGCTTTTTTTCCCCCCAGACATAATGCCATTTCACACTTAATAAACTACAATATAGTGTAAAGATAATATACATTTACTGGAAAACCAACTATTTGTGTGACTCACTCTATTGAGATATTCACTTTATTGCAGCAGGCTGGAAGTAAACCTGCTATATCTCCAAAGTGCATTTATACTCCTCTTGAAATCCATGTGTTGTCCTCACAGTTCCATTAGCAGATTTGTCATATTAACAATGGGAATCTCTCAACCTATTGTTTTAATACAAAAGGCCACTTCTTTGTTCCACAGCTCTTATCATTTACTTCATTTCTAATTGTTCTCCCACTCCCAATAAGCCTCCACGAACAAGAACTTAGGCTGACCTAAGTTCCAATTTCATTGGTGTTTGAATACTGTGTTTTGAATTTTTTGCTTTTATTTTTCAAAATTTCCATCTCTTATATGTTAGAATAACTGAAGACGACTAACATGGAAAAAAGTAATTCAGAGTCTACTAAATCAATTGCCAATAGCCAAAAGATAACCATACTATCCATTGTAGGTGACTCAGAGTTGGAGAAATAAGAATAGGAATAGCTGGGAACAGACTAGAGAGGTGATGATAAGTAACATAGAAAGATCTCTCACACTTTTAGCAATTGCAAGCAATATAGAGAAACTCCCAAGATTTTAAGAATTTAATAGTATGAGTAGGTAGGGACAGAAAGACTTTGTAAACATGAACTAATACAAATTACTGCCAATATGTATCCCTTTCTATTAAATATATAAATATAACTCTGGGCCGAAGAGTCTTTATAAGATACAGGTTACATTAGAAAAAGAACATTCTGTGGTCCTGAATAAAAGGTAAGTCCTACATGAAAGGCAATTATCAATAGGAAAGGACGGATGGTGTATACATTATGGCACTTATTTTATTTTTATTAATCCCTTCAAATCATATATTGAAGTCTTAATTCTCATTACCTCAGAATGTGTCTGTTTAGAGAAAGTCTTTAAAGAGATAATTAAAGTTAGGTGAGATCATTGAGGTGGACCTTAACCAACATGACAGTATCCTGATAAAAATAGGAGATTAAGGACATAGTCACACCGAAGAAAAACCAGATAAACACACAGAGAAAGGATAGTTAACTATCAGCTAAAGAGAGACACCTCAGAAGACATCAACCAACCCTGTTAACAATTTTACCTAAAACTTTTAGCCCCCGAGTGGAAGAACATAAATTATGTTGTCTAAACCACCCAGTCTCTCTGGGATATTATGTTATGAAAGGCCTACAAAACTGTCCATTTTTAAAGTTAAACTTGTCTTTGTAAGTGTATTATCCCAAAGTCTACTTGTTGGCTTATTGAATTAGAAAGGAACATTAGCTTAGTTATCAGGAAATATTATTAACAAATGAGCTGGACAAAGTGTTTAAAGACCAGTGATACATTTTCTGGGAAGGAGGATCCAATGATCAAGAAGCTGGGTCTCCAAGAAAACACCACATATATTCCATTTCACATAAACTGACACTTGAGAGTATACCATTTGTACTTATAAAAGTGAACATACAAATGAGCTTAGAGAGGGGAAAAAAGACAACTAGTAGTGAATTTGGAAGGTAGAAAGAGATGTCAAAAAATAAAATTCGGGGGGGAGTAGAAGGTGATGAAAGTGACAATGAAAAAAATGGCATATAGAGGTGATAGAAAAATGAGTCTAAAATATGAAGAAAAAGAGTTATTTTTACCAAAGACCCATGGCGAGATTACTGTAACTTTTGAGGTCCCCCGTATATACTTAAAGTTTTGATATAGAATGCATTAGATCTAAAAAAGTAAAAACACTGTAAAATCAAATTTTAAAATGTATAAAAGTTAACAAATGGTTATACATATATAGTCAATTGCATTCTACAAATATAAATATATATAGCAGTTATATATTAATTTAAATTTTGGGGGAAGGGGGGATATTTTACAGTTTGATATGATATATGTGGTGCATCTAAAAATACATACACAAAGGACCTTTGAAAGTCTAAGAATGCCCTAGGGAATGGTGACAAGGCATTACTGGAGAAACAGAGTGAGCTAGAGACAGAATAGGCTTATCGGAGTTATAGAATCATGAATTCCCTAGCAATTCTATTGGTACCACAAAATAGTCGTTTATAGAAGAAAATAACTGGAAAATATAACATCCAGTGCTGAAAACTCAGAAATCATGTGTATATCTTATTTTGGGGCATTATAGTTGCTAAAATATAACCCAAAATTACATTCTTGCATCAGCAATCTGTTTTGTGAAAAGGATAGGGTTATGTCTAAATGATGGCAGATAAACACTAATTTAAACTCAATGAAAGAAATCTGCCTTCAGAAGGAAAACATCATTCACCAGTTTCTTGCATTATGAAGGGAGAACTATTTTCCTTTTTCAAGAGATTTAATCACTACTTCCTTATATAAATGACCTAATAAAATATATTGAGTTGCTCACATCCACATGAATCCATTGTTCAATAAAACATGACCACATTTTCCATTAAAAAAAAATAGTGTTTTTAGGGAATGAAGATAAGCAATTGTCTTAGTATCTTCAGAGAAACTTATGACCACTTCAAATATAAAAGTCCATTGATTAACATTTAATTAAAAAGATCAAGCAATCCAATATGATTTCACACTTGAAAGAAGAATTATGACAACTTAATTTAATGCCAAAATATATACCTTTACTTCTAATAGAATAGTATGGGAATTTTAAAGACTATATAACAAATAATAAAAATCAGGATGTTTATCATATTGATAGGTCACAATAAATTTTTACAACATTCTGTCAGCATGTGAAACCTGGAAATAAATTTGACTAAAAATAAAAAAAAAAGCCCAACTTTCAGTTTGCAGAAAAGAGAAATCGAGTGCTTAAACCATGGAAACTAAAACCATATTTTAAATTTTCTATTATTAAATATTCTAAAGCTTATACATATATTCTTTCTAATGTATATTTAGGCATATTTCCTGTGGAATAAGCCTAAGTATATATGACCCTAAGTACGTCACACAATGTGTACAGATTATAAATTTTGAATTATTAGATAAAAAATTTACCTCCTGTTGAAATTGAACCTACCATCATTTGGTATAAATATATTAGTACACACTGAGTTGACACAATTTGAGTGCAAGCATCATTGCCATCCATCAATACAAAAGAGATTAAACAGGATGCTCTGACTTACAGATGAGTATTTCTGGAATAAGGAAATATGGGAAATGAACCGTCAGTGCTAAAGTGGGTGAAACTACCACGAGACAACAATGGCCTATTATGCTTAATTATACTTTTAAGCTTTGAATTTTAAAGCAGGGGATTTTTATAAGAATAAATGCAATGAATAAACACACGTCAGACCATTACACATGCTGAAATTCACCTTTTCATATATATATCTATTCCCATATTATAATGAGCACACTCAGCAAGACATTTGTAGGATAAGGTAAAAAGTATCAGGCTTTTCTGCCCTCAAGCCATTAGGATAGGTCCTGAATGTGTACCTGATGGCAGGCACCTGGAATAGGGTGTGGGCATATGTAGATGGATTCACCTGTGCTAAGACAGGGTTTTTAAGCACGGCATCACAGGGATGCCAGCAGAAGCAGAGAGCAGACAACAAATGGAAGAACCAAGGAAGCAGAGAAGCAGAGAGAACACGAGAGAATGCCGGAGAGCCCACATAGAGTGAAGACTTGCTGGGGGCTGGGAGGCCTGCCAGCCTCGGGCCCCCAACCCCACCCCCAGCAACACTGCCTGCTGTGTACCTGGTAAATCCCAATAAAAGCCTGCAAAAGGCACCGAGGGCTCCAGGACTCTCTCCTCCTTTAGCCTGTCTGCTCAATCATAGAAAACCTGCTCCGTGTTCCTACCTGCCTCTACAACATTGAAATGCAAGGTTTTAGTCTGAGCTCTACATTTATCAGTTCTAGAATGCTTGCCAGTCCTTAACCCTTCAGAGTTAAATTTATTCAATCTGTGAAATGGGTATATTGTATGTACCCTCTCATCTCACAAGAGAGAAACATAACAAAATTGTAAGCTTTGAGTAAAAACTGAGTCAAATATTAATCAACGCTTCTAATGATATGTCATGTTGGGCAAATCACTTTATTATCTACTTGGACTTCAGTTATATGATAACAAGAACAATGTTAAGAGTAAGGGAGATATGTAAGTCCTCGTCACTAACTACCAGGCAGTGTTGTGTGTTTTAAATAAATTAATCCATTAAATTCTACAATGCATGCAAAAGCTATATGTATACTGCCTAGTTGATTGCCAGATAATATTAAACAGCCTGTTGTAGGAAAGTCAGATAAATAGATGGCAAATTATTTGATATGTAAGAATGTGGCATTATTTCTGTTAGAGTAAAAAAAAATGTGAATTTTCTTAATTTATGAAAAAGGAAAAAGGAGGAAAAGAGTGACATCTTTATATAGGTAGAATAAATGTGAAAGGTTGTGTTTCAAATTTCCTTTAAAAAATAAAGAACAGGGCCTCCCCAGTGGCACAGCGGTTGAGCGCTGGGTTGCGAAGCTGCCCGCAGCCTCTGCAGCACCGGTTGGATCCCCGGCTGCTCCCGGGCCCCCGGAGGAGGGTCCCACATGGCGCGCAGACCTCTCCTGCCGCCCGCTGCTCCCCTCAGCAGTGTACTTCGGTCCTTCTGCCTGCTCTGCTCCCTGCTCTGGCTCTGGTGAATTCTCTCACCCTCCCGTGCTTCTGACTGTACCCAGTGCTTGTATAAATAAATAAAAATAAATAAATCTTAAAAAAAAAAAGATTCAATGCAATATCATCCCTGTTGTGTTTAAAAAATAAATAAAATAAAGAACAAAAGTAAGTGAAAAACACATATGAACGGGGCTGCTGATAAATATGTTGAATAATCCATGCTGCTAATCTTAAACTTAACTTGAAAAATAAAATAAAGGTTAAACTTAAATAAAATAAAGGTTAAACTTATTTCATTTTTTAAATTTTTTTTTAAAAAAATAAAATAAAGGTTAAACTTAACCTGAAAAATAAAATAAAGCTTTAGGTATGCTTGTTGGAGCTTTCCACATAAAGGCGCCATCCTAACTTTTTTATTTAGTGGTGTCTAGTTGCTAATTAGTTAAAGACACTCTGTGAGTCCTGCACAGCTGTAGCTCTGTACGCTCAGGAGAGGGCAGTTAAACTGGAGGGCAAATTATATACTAATAACCCAGGGAGAACCATGATCCATTTTCAGGATTTAACATCAAGAGTGGCAAAAAGGAATAATTATACTGAAATAAACACACACACATAAATGCACAGAGATAATTTTAAAACATTTAATGGTAGTGAAGAGTAAATTATTTAACTCTAACTAGGGATAAGAGCCTTTTGGTAGCTATCACTTACTGCAGTAAATGTGCTGAAGTTTGCATTTCCTGGCTGCAGGCTCTGTTTATTTAAAGTCATTCTGAATGCTCTGCTAGAAACGATTTCAGTGGTGCTGCCAAATTTTCACTAGATTAAAAATGTGCACTGCTGATAATATTTTTATAAACACAGCACACAGAACAAGAGCAATGTTCTTTAGATATCAATTTACTGCTCTTCTACAGCCTGTCTTTCTGCTAGGTCTACTCACTCAGCAGAATCTATTCAATCTGGTTATTTCTGATGAAATGCATGAGAAAACTTACATCAAAGTCCCCTTATAGGTTAAGTGCTGAATTAGATGTCTCTCATTAACTAGCAAAGCCATAACGACAATTCATCAATGTGAATGTTGGAATGTCTAAATATTTATTAGAAAAGTGTCCATGAAGCAAAGTTTTCCAACTCTAGAAAAGGTAACAAATGATATCTGTCAAATATGACTTGTAGAAAAGTACTCAGATAAAATTTATCTTCCCTCCACTCTAATGCTCAGGTTGAAGTTGCTTTCACTATTATTAAAGTAGTCATAGTTAAGGAATTCTTAGGCTTGCCATTATCCCCTAAGAGTTATCCTGGGATGCAAAAACCACAGGAGTTTTATTTTAAAACGTTTGCTCACCATAGGTCTCCTGAGCAGCAAAAAGGAGTCTAAACTGGAAACTCAGGAGTCAGCAAAAGTTAATGGCTAGAGCCAAGGGGATGTCAAGTTGTTAGAAAGGAAAATCTTTGACTATGGAGTAGCAAAAATTGAAAATTAAAAACAAAGAGCACAATAAGAAATAGAAGTAAATTTCTGTAGGGTCAAAGGTAATAGAAAATCAAATAATTTCAAATCCAAGTAGCAAAAGGAATATGGAGAAAAATTACTTGAATAGGTAAATGTGGAAATATGTATATTTCTTCTCTGTAACTCCATCTCTGGACTGCTTCCTAGTCGATTACTAAAGTTATTGTCAAACTAGAGATTCTGTAACCCACAGAATAGTATAAGGCCTTGGCATTAACACTAGTCAACCTAACTAGATCATATACTTTGTGATAAAATTGAAGATAATTTAACATAATTTAATTTTTTCTAAAAATAAATATGAATTAATGTCATACAAAGCAAGCATATAACTTTTAATTTTAAATAAAATGTCAGACTTACTTAAAGTAAAAATTTTCACTTAGTGCTTTGTCCCCAATCTGCCCTCTCTTCACAACCCCATGTAGTAAGGTGCACTTAGTAGCACAGGTAGGTAATTAAATTCTAGTCACTAAAAAGGGAGAGGATTTTACAGTAAGTTCAAGAAGAGCTTCTCATTCTTCCCAGGTATTTAGACTTCTATCAGCTTTTTAATGGTGCCTCATAAAGACACACAAGGCATTACATGTTGAATTTCAGCAGAGACAAGTAATAAACAATTGTGTCTTCATTTATTCTATAGAGCCAGAGCTACATAGATAGATGTACACACAGGGATTAAAACTATATTTAGAAAACAAATTAATTCCATTTTTCTAAGTATGAAAGTTAAGATATAACTGTGAACAGGTGCTAACAATCAATTCTGAAGGGCAATATTTAAAGGGATATTTTTCTTTTTAGGGCTAGTTAATATAGCACAAGAAGTTATCTCTATTCAACATAAGAAGATTGAATATGAGTATGGGATATAAGAGGCCAGACATGACCTAATTCCAATCCAGTCTTACCTCTACCATTAACTTCATTTTGTGAAGGCTAAGCACCATCCTTGCAAAGAACTTTAATTACACCTAGGATTGGAGTTCAGGCATGTTTATTTGACTAGAAGGAACATAACAGAAACCAAATGTCAGGTGTGGAAATTAAATAAGAGACTAGAGTTTCCACAAGGTTCTAAGGAAAAATGTACCATGAAAACAAAAAAGTCTAGCACAGTCAATTAGATTCTAGAATGGGGACTGAGGATGGTGGGGACACAGGATATTAAAAGCTGTTACAAGAACTGTGTCACCTCTATGTCTACAAGGCCCTGTGGGGAGTAAGATGGGGTATGCATAATGCTTACAAAAGGAAAAGCACTTTCAGGACCAAGCTGTACTCTACTGGAGACCCTCTGAAAGAAGCTAACACAGCAGAGATCATGCTATTTCCTTAGTTCTTTTCAGTGAGATAAGTAGCAGTCCTAAGCTGTGCAGCAACAGCTTGGCTCTGAGTATTGGCCCAAGCCAAGGACCAAATCTAAAATTAATGAATAATATTCTAGAATTGAGCTTTGAGCAGCAAGACAAGTGATCACTGCGGGCCTGGAAAATGGCATCAGATCAACCTAAGGCAGTGACACAGCGACAGCAATTCAACTGTGAGCTGCCAACACAGCAAACTAGACTACAAGATGTCAAAGGAAGAGGAAATGTGATAGGCCGGTGGAGCTTGAGTCCTTAACATTTTACAGTCAGATTAAAAAACTGGCTATGCACCTCCATGTCATGGTACATACAACCTGAAAACTGTGGAAGGATTCAGAAAGAAGGGAAGAGAAGTTATAAGATTTTGCGGTGGTAGAACTCAAGGGCTGAGGATGAAATAGAATGGTAACAAGAGGGAATAGTTAGAAATAACAGCGAAGTTGGGCCTCCCCGGTGGCGCAGTGGTTGAGCGCTGCATTGCAAAGCTGCCTGCAGACTCTGTAGCGCCGGTTCGATCCCTGGCTGCTCCCAGGCCACCGGAGGAGGGTCCCACATGGCGCTCAGACCTCCTCTGCCACCCGCTGCTCCCTTCAGCAGTGTACTTTGGTCCTTCTGCCTGCTCTGCTCCCCGCTCTGGCTCTGGTGAATTCTCTCACCCTCCTGCGCTTCTGACTGTACCCAGTGCTTGTATGTATGTATGTATGTATGTATGTATGTATAAATAAATAAATAAATCTTTAAAAAAAAAAAAAGAAATAACAGCGAAGTCTTGAATCTGACTCTGATACAAGAAAATTATTTTTTGACAAATAACATTTTTAAAAGTGATGTCAATTTCAATATCATTGGCTTTCTGATTAGTACATATATATAATATACACTATAGTGCAAAATATACAAAATATAACTAATATATATATATACCAAATACAATTTGCCTCAAAACCACTTTTCTAATCTTCCATCCAAGATCCTCGTTTCCTTGTCCTCTGCATTCTCCTGATCCTCGTTTCCTTGTCCTCTGCATTCTCCTAAGCAGAACATGACTGTCTTCTGACACTTCTCTCCCTTCCTGGTATCACATATAATATCTAAATTCTCTCGATTCTACTCCAACAATGTTTTATATTTGACCCGTTCTCTCTATTTTTATAGTCCAATTTACAGAACATGACATTGGGCCTTTTGAGCTGCTTTAAAATAAATATACTAAGAGGTCATAAACGTTCTTAAAACATCTGAATAATCACTTTCTCTTCTGATCTCTTAAAGCATAGGACCTCATCTACACCTCTTTTGTGACCATTATTGCATTTTATTTATATTATCTTTTTTTGGACATTTCATTTCCACTATTAAATGGTAAACTTGTAGGACAAATCTATAATGATTCATTTTCAATGAGCTTGCACATACTTTAGAACAGATAGTTGTTTGAATTGTGGGTGAGTATGGGTATAAAAATTAATGCATAGCATTCTAAGTATATACAAAAATAATATTAAATAATATTCTAAAATAATCAGTGTTCATTTTTATATAGTATTGCAAATATTTATATTGATATTTATATGCTCCCCATATGAAACATTGTCTTATTGTCTCACTATGGATGTGTAGGAAGATCTGTATACATTTATTCACACAACCGTATTTTTCTATGCTATTCTAATAAGGCAGCATTTTATATTGGTGGACTTAATGGAAAGCCCTGAGTTTCAGTTCAGCTCTGCCAATTACTAGCAACATAAACTGGCTAAGTTACTTTACCTCTCTAAACCTCTAATTTTTCTTAATAAGGAACTTAATTTATAGATTTATCATGAGGCCAAAATGATGAGTTAAAAATGTAGTCTGTTCAAAATAGATCTCAGTAATTTGTAGGTCCTACGCAATAAACATCCTCAAAGTGAAAACTGATTACATATTTCCCCTTTTCCTTTTATCTCTTCTGTTTCTTGCTTCATTTTTTCCTCTTACTCTTCCTACGCTTCTATATCTTCAGACACTGTTTAATGTACTGGAATAAATACTAGTGTAGGAGCCAAAAGATTGGTGTTTAGAATTTAATAGTTGAGTGACCTTGGGCAACATATTTAGTGTTTACAAATCTCAGCTTCCATTTCTATATAATGAAAAAAAAAAAGTATGTGAAAATGGCATGAAAGCCATAAATTTTTATTAATCTATAAGGATTTTATTAGTTTTAAGAAAAATAACATGAGATCACTATGACTGCCCATTTGTTCCAAGACCACTCCTTGAGGTCATGATCTTAACCTTGGATATAATTCCAACTAATTTTTAAAGGGGATGGATTTTATTCACTCAACAAAATCAAAATTTGCAGTCTACTTTTAAACATATGGATACCTACATGAAATAATTCCATTAATGTAGCATAGATTTATATTAGCATAGCCTAATATAAATTAGCATAGGTTTCAAAATCATTCTTGTTTACCTTTGTAATGTTTCGGGTAATTCTACCTGGACAATGATACATGTACTTTATGGCAAAGAACAGAAATTCAGACCCTGACAAACGATAGTCCCTGAAACAGTCTAAAGAAAAACATAATGTTTTCTACATCACCTACTTTATTCCATGGCTGTATGTCCATTAATCCTTGTATATTCTAGATACAGGTGAACCAACTTGCCTGTGGTAATAAAGTGCCAGCCTGGCAAGGCCTACCTTCACACTGTCTCGGAATTCTTACAAATGCTTCCCTACTCATTGCTGGTGCTGGGGGAGATCAAAAGCAAATGAAACTTTTAAAAGCACTCCCAAAGGATTTGATTACTTACTAGATTTAATCTCATCAATAAAATCTGAAAATAGGAGCTGTCAGCTATGCAAATACTCAAGAATTTGGCTACTATTTTGCTTAGCTTTTCATCATAAATTTTTGCAAGTTCTGGCAAAGATTGTCAAATCATTCTAGCTGAAAGAGAACTAATTTCCACAAACTGCAATTTGCTATATTTTTCCAAAAGTCTGTCATTACCACCTGTACACATTAGCTAATTATCTCCTGTCTGTTGTTTAAATACATGTATTCTGTTTATGATTGTCTTTACCACTAAATAAGAGGTCTTTAAAAATAATTGATTATGGAGAACTTGAATATGAAATTTCTTTTCACAAGTTTTTATTGTTTTTTAAGGGAAGGATGACACCTTATAGACGTAAGGGGTAGAGGCATGTAGGGGAGAGATAAAGGACAGGAAGTAAAGACACACCCACATATTATTCATTTAATATACTCACCCACTTTTAAAAAGTAAAAACAGACTTGCATGGAAAAAGTAAAACATAATGTTTTATCAATTTATAAATAACTAGGAGTTAAGGATAAGAGCACATGGCTCATCTACTATTTTGAAGAAAAAGTCTGGGCTCTGAATTTGATTGTCATATGACAATTATCAATGGAAGACATCGAGGTATTTAGGTTCTTTTTCTTTTTGTTTTCTTTAACACAGACAAAATTAATTACCCTGACAAATATAATAAAATATAATAAAAAATACTAATTCATGAAGTGACAATCATCAATGTTATACAATTTTTTATAAGGTGGAGATCTGTTAAAATATTAACATTATGAACACTTATGCTCCATAGGTCCCCACTCTTTAACATCATATTTTTAAATAAATTGAAGCAGACTGGGAAAAAAATCCATGGCAGAGTAAATAATCAAGATGGACTTTGGAAGTAAGCATGTTATAAATAAATATGAATATGGATATTGAACTAATTATATTGCTTTGCTTTTAATAAGCAAGTTTTGATAAATATTGCCATTAATTTAAAAGGTAGCATACACTCAAATCTCAGATCTGGAAACTTCCCTGATTCTTCCAGGCAGGGAAAAGATAAGGACCCAGGGACAAAGAAGTTTATTAGTTTATGTAAATGGGTAGAAACTAGACAAACAGGTTTTGATGGGCATATATCTGGCATATAGCAAAACATCTATTCCAAATTATAATTGTAGTAGCACAATTTCTGAATTTTCTGTACACTCAAATGGGCATTTCCATCATTGAGCACTCATAGGGTATGAGGATTTTTAAATGATTCCTTCAAATGGGAAATGAACATTAGTTGAACTCTTTAGGAAAATTTCTTCAGATTTCAACC
Organism: Talpa occidentalis; assembly: GCF_014898055.3. Classification (NCBI taxonomy): domain Eukaryota; kingdom Metazoa; phylum Chordata; class Mammalia; order Eulipotyphla; family Talpidae; genus Talpa; species Talpa occidentalis. The sequence goes on along the minus strand of NW_023602073.1, from coordinate 133,969,455 downwards.
CATTTTCATAATCCTATCCTCAGACACTTGTCTTCTATCACATCTTTCCCCATATTCTTAACTTCTGTTAACAATGTGTGTATGTGTCTATTTTGTGAACTGTATGTTTTGGTAAACATTTTTATAGGTGTTTAAGTATATAAATCTTCAATGTATAGCCTGAGAATTTTTATTAAATGAAGATAACCCTGTAACCATCACCCAGATCATACAATGGGATATTACCAGAATCAAGAAGCAGCCAAATTTCTGATGGCTATCACAAAATTATAGGTCTGCTTTGATTTTTATTTGAGTGGAATCACACAGTGTGCATTCTTGTTTTCTGAAGTATTTCATACAATATTATACATACAAGATAAATTCACGTAACATTTTCTAGTGTGAAATCATTCTCAACAAAATCCATCCATTCAACTATTATGTGTATACTGGTGTTGACTCCAGTTTTCAGCTATTAGCAATAATATAGATATAAACACATTTCGTTTGGAAATACAGAGTGAAAATGCTAAGTCAAGGGATATGAGTATAGTCAGCTCTAGCAGATAATGTCAGGGAGTTCTTCAAATTAGTAACACCAATTCAAACTGTCATTATCTATAAGAGCTTCAATTTGTCTATATTTTTGCTTATATCTGATCTACCCAGGGCTTTTGCCTGCTTGGTCCTATTTTATTCATTCCAAGTGGATACATATCAAACTATTGAAAGGGTTGTTATTTGTATTTCTCTTACTATGTCAAAAAGCTACTTATATACTTATTTGTCAATTGTGTATCCCCTTATATAACATGCTTCCTAATTTTTTTCTGATATTTTACTTGATTGTCTGCTCTCTTCTTTTTTGATTTTCTTGGATTTCTTAATATATTCTGTATACAAGTACTTTGTTGAATAAATGTACTGCAAATAGAGTTTCACTTTCTGTATTTTGCCTTTCATATTTTAAATGACATTTTTGAAGAATTTATCACTATTTTCCTTATAATATTCTGGAGTCTTTTTTATGTTCTGATGGGCTCTTTGTTCCAAATTAATAGGTTTCTCTTACTTTCTCATCTAAAAGTTCTATTGATTTATGATAAACAGATAGATTTGCCACTGGTATGGAATTTATTTGGAAGCATGAGTTTTTCTTCCCACTGGGTAGATAACATATTGATTCTGCACACCTCTTTTAAAAGGCCTCCCTTTTCTCATATTGCAAAGGAAATTTTGTCATACATTGGTAAACATGTTTGCTCAGTACCAAACTGTATTGAGTATTTTAATTTATAGCGCTTGATGTCAGGCCATGTAAGCTCTCTAGATTTGGTTTTATTCTTCTTCAAGACTAGGTTACTATTTCATTGTCCTTAGCAATTTTATGTATAGCTTATAATATAATTGTAAATTTCTATAAAATTAACTGCTGATATTTATATTGAAACTGCAGTGATGCTACTCATCATCAATCAACTAGGAGAGAATAGTTACCTTTACAGTACTGAGTGATCCAATTCTTAAATATAAAATCTTTCCATTTATTATTTTAGTCATAAATTTCAGTGTATAAATACTTCACTCCTTCTGTAGGATTTATTCCTAGATATCTAGAACCTTTTTTAAGATACTGTGAGTACTATGTTTCCATTTTAAAATAAATTAAAATTAAAAACATAATAAAATTGCAATAAAATTTTAAAAAGTAACTCTTAAAGAAACAGAAGGGGCCTCCCTTTTGATACAGGGGTTAAGTCTCAGCACTATCAAGCTGTTGCCAGCCACTGCAGCATGAGTTCGATCCCTGGCCAGGGAGCTGACACACATGGTGCAGCAGACATCTCCTGTTTTACCCACTGCTCCTTTTAGCAGTATTTTTCAGTCAATCAGAAAGGTTTTTGTTTTTTTTTAAATATTTATTTTTTATTTATTTATGCATACAAGAACTGGGGTGTAAGCCAGAAGTATGGGGGTGAGAGGATTCACTAGAGACTGAGTGGGGAGCAGAATAGGCAAGCTACTGAAATACACTGCTGAGGGGAGCAACTGGTGAGACAGGAGAGGTCTGTTGTGCCATGTGGATTAGCTCACTGCCAGGGGACCCAACTCATGTTGCAGTGGCAAGTGATAGCTTAATAGAGCTGTATCTTTAACCACTGTGCCACCAGGGAGGCCCAGTTCTAAGTGTTTTTTGCCTTTATTCTATGGTCCACTATCTTAGTAAATGTTCACTGCAATTGAAAAGAATGAGTATAGTTTTCTAGTTAAGATCCTACAAATATCAATCAGATCAAGTTGGTTGATGGTATTGTCCGTTCATATATTTGTATGGTTATTTTATCTACTTACTTTATCCATATTGAAAGATGAGACCTGAGATCTCCAATTATAATAATGAATTTGTTTGTGTCTTCCCTCATTTTTATTGCTGTGCCATAAATTTTAAAGCTCTGTTGGGTATAGGCACATACCATATTGATGCATCTTCATGAAGAAATATGAAATAACACTGTCTATACTAACATTCTTGTCTAAAAGTCTACATTTTCTTTCTAATATTAAGTCAGTCTACCTTTCTTATAACTAGTTTTAGTATAGTATATCTTTCCCCAAATTTTACTTTTAAAATATCTGCCTCTATATATTTAAATATGTATTTATTTAGGGATAATGTAAGTGGGTTTTACTTTTTACGTATTCTGACAATCTCTGCCTTTTAACTGGAGTATTTAACCTTTCACATTTGCTATCATTACTAGCATAGTCACCATTTTTTGATGTGTTATATATGTATTCATTTTTGTTTCTTCTTTTCTATTTCTGCCTTATTTATATACTTTTTTTAAATATTCCAGTAAGATTTATTAGTTTATTTCTATGTTGTTAGCTTACGGTTGATCTGAAATGTAAAATACACATTATTGCTCACTTCAAATAATATTACAGTACTTCACTATTATGTAAAGACCTCCTTCCATTTCATTCTGCCATCCTTTGCACTATTTTTTAAGGAATTGTAAATTCCATGCTTATAAATTTTAAAGTACCTTGGTTCTATTTTTGTTTGAAAGTCAATCTTTTGAAAATTTTTAAACTGTGAAAAATGTTGCTAATATTTTCCATTCACAAAATTTTAAAATTATATTTTCTGAATTCAAGTTTCTACCTGGCATAATTTTCATTCTTCCTGAAAAACTAAGTTTAACATTTTTTTAGCTCAAATTTACTAGCAATAAATTCTCTCAGTTTTGTTTTCCTGTCATAATATTTAATTCTTAGTATATTTTAGAAAATGATTTCAAAATTCTGGATATAAAATTGTCAGTTGATAATTTGATTATTTTAAATGTTATAAAAATTCTTCTACTATGTTTTGTTCTGTATTGTTTCTGATGAGACTAACCATAATCAACTTTATTCCTCTACATGCTCTATATCTCATTCTCTTACCATCCTCAGGATTTTATTTTTGTTGGCTTTTTTTAATCAAATTCATTATTTTTTTAATCAAATTCATTATTATTTTGCCCGTGTACCCTTCTGGACTTTGTATCTACACAATAATTAAAAAAAAAAATCTTACTTTTTTACTTTTCAATCCCTACATATTTATCTACAATTTATCTTGCATTATTGCACTAGATAGAACCTCACTAAGATATTTAATAGAATATCTCCCCTTACTAGTTTCTTGGGTAAATATTTGGACCTGAAATCCACTCTAGTGCAAACTGCATGGTCAGAAAGACAAACTCTTAAGGTAAAGACATGACCTTTAACAGTTCATAAGGACCAACCAAAGATCATTTTCTTCATTAAAGAAAATAGGAATGATATTTTTTATAGACTGTGGACAATGCAGATATTTCAAAACCTATCCATCAATTATAGCTATCTGTGTTATAATAGAAAATCCACACAATAATCATGTAACACAACATTCTCATAAAACGCTAACATTTCATCTCTAACATGCTACCAAGGTTGATATTAAAACTTCATGTGAGCACTCCTAGAGATAAGAAACTATTTTAATTTTGGAAACTTTGATTAGAAAAACATTCATCAAATAACTCCAAAATCTGCATGTGTCTTCTCTTATTCAAATATGTAGTTTTTCCTAGATAGTCCTCAATCACATGTATTACTTAAAATCAGTGTTGGTTGAGTGAAAGAATCTGAGAGAGGAATAAAGGAGGAGGTCATGGCCTAAATAAATTAGACTTTTAGGTCTCCCTCAAGTAAATATCCAGGTAGTTGGTCCAAAGTTGAAATAGTATACTACAGTGTCAGGAACACAAACTACTTATTTCTCACATTTTATCAGGCTTGTTTCCAATGAGTTCAAATGGCAGCTTCCACAACCAAGGTAGAAGAGAGAAATTAACTTCACACAACCATCTTTTAAGGGTGCTTCGCATGGCTGCCACATGGCATTCTTGCTTGGATATACTAATTTAAACCTACGCACAGTCACTTAACTACAAAGGAACTTGAGAAGTGGAGTAAGCATTTATGTTGTACCACTTGCATCTGGTTATATCACTCTAGACTCCGTGATCGATCCATTATAATAATTCATTTATCTTCTCTTCCTCCTACAGTTGCTTCTATTTCTGACACTGCAGACTAGAGCCTCTCTCTCTGCTGTGACTTCTGAATATTCCTGGAGTCTATTGCCCCATGATTTCTGTGTCTTTCCTCTGTTTCTGTAGCTCTGCCAATCATACTATAGTACTTCTTCTCATATGCCTTAGATAGAAACTCTCTAAGAGTTGGATTTTACGGTTTTACATATTTACTCCATAGTGTTTAGTGTCCCAACTGGGAAGAGATGTCAAGATTGTTCATACTTTCAGGCAGCCAGAGAGAGCTGCTTAGTTTGAATTCAAATTCAAGTTCCTGCAAACCATAAAAACTGCTCTCATGTTCCACATGTATTACAAAGAACATATTAAGAAGGATGTGTAGCATGGGTTTTGTTTAGGTTTCTAGACCACAGGTAATCTTCCTAATAGTTTTAACATAGAAAATTTTTTTAAAGGCACTAATTTCAGCCTGTTAAAAGTCACTAGCCAGATGTTGTAAAAAGAACCACTAATGAAAGGTCTCCCCAGAGATTTTAAAAGTTTCTTTATATTCAACCTAATGCTCTTAAAGAGAATATCATATTTCATTGACATACAAGGCATTTGAGTTAAATTAAAAGGTTTGAAAAATACCCTTGTCTGAATTGAAGTCTAAGGGACTGATTTTGAAGTTTACTTACTTTCCTAGAGGACTTTTACTTCCCTCTGCCATAAACTGAGTAATTTTTCCCAATTTGACTTGATGCCATTCAGCCTCTTTAATTAGACCTATAGTTGGATGTTCAGGTGAAGCTGAGTCAATAGTCACACTTTAAACCTGTTACAGGATCATGAAGCAAGCAGTTAAACTGGAAGTGAAGTTAAAAAGCAAAATAAATGTTCTTTTTGTTCAGAAATGGTGAGGAAGGGAAAGACAAAGTAATTAAAGATTTTAATTGGTAAGCTTTATAAAAATCAGTTGTCTTTGTTTTCCATGCACTTTATACAAGAAATGATTCATGGATATAATCTGGGGAAACCAAATTTCAGAAGTAATATATTTGACTGGTTTTAAATAGACCTGGCATTTACAACCTTATCTTCACGAGTAATTCAACATTTTCTTTTCTTTTTTTTCTAAAACCAGTTACAGTTTTCATTCTGCAGTATTGCTTGCAAAAACTCACTTCCTTGTTATTCACAGCAAAATCATTCCTTTCCCTACCCCCATCTGATTCTGATGTGATGAGGTAACTTTGAACAGTTGTGTGCATAACTCATTTTCTTTACTGCTGGGAAAACATGAGTTGCTTGAGGGGAGGAAGAAAAAGCTTTCAAAAAACTCCATGCTCATTCTCCTTCAAGTACCTATGTTAAATAAAAATGAAACAAATTTAACATTTCTCCTTTTGCTCACCTTTCTTTCACAGAAAAGGAGGGTATTTGGCTAACTGCTACAGTAACATCACTTTAGAAGAATGCTCTATTCATACAGGAATTTAGGAGAAAAAATGTTTTGGAGAAAGTGTGGATATTAAGGCAATTGCAAGACCAGTTGTGCTGCAGGAGGCCAGAGACATCTACCAGAGAATAGTGCTTGAGTGACTTGTACATAGAGTCAACAGCTTCTGCTAAATACTGAAAATCATCTTTTCTGGTTTCCATATTGTTCCTTTCCCGAGACCCTAAAATGAGCAGAATGATTGTGGAAAAAATGACAGTAATTAGGATATGCAATAGGATTTACCTGAGCTGACAACTCCCACAGGGAAGGTGGCAAATGCCAGGTCAAAAGTCAGGAAGCTACACGGCTGCAAGCACAGTGAACTGACACCTTCTACAGACCTTGGCTGATCTCATTGAGAAAGAAATTGCTGAGGACCCAAGAACGTGGTTCACACTTTCAAGTCCACGTTTGTTTCTGTGAACACTTATCTTTCTGTCTGTGAACCATTATCCTGCTCTCCTTACCTCACACTGCCCCATCACTCACCTGCCTGTACATTTCACTTCTAGTCCTTTCATGTATCTCATCATCTTAGGCTTTCCATTTTGCCTGTTGTGCTGAATAAGTGTTTCAATGTTCACAAGTAACACGAGGAGAGAAGCAGAAGAGTCCTTGAACCTACCAGGTAACCTAATTCCGTATCTCTCATCTCCCTAGCTAAATAATGCAGACAGTGCCCACCAAACCTTGGAGTTAGTCACCTGGACCAAGGCAGCTCTGTCTGAAAATCCCACTTCTTTATATATTTTGTAAAAATAGAAGCTGGAAGAGAGTTTTTTTGTAAATGCTACAATGTAGATATAAGAAATTTCATAATTAACTGCTAAGTTAATTAGTGGTTCATCATCCTCTAGAAAAGCAAATCCATTGGACTATTTTAGTCTAATGGAACAACTGTTCCTGATCTAACCCAGTAATCAATAAATAATTAGAAAAACTTCACAGTGTGGTGTCACATTGTGGAAAAACTGGTATTTCTACTCACAATAAATTTTAAGTTTACTTTGAAATTCCAAGTGTTCAAATTTTGGTTTAGGATATTATATGCTAAAAAACTTCAAACAAAATATTTACAACTTGGATATCCTGGGCCTTTACATTAGATCACTGCGATATTGTCTTAATGCATGTAGAGTTGACCCTTGTACTACAGGGGTTTGAATGGCATGAGCCCCCTTTTAGGTGAATTTCCAGGTGAACAGATGACATAAGCTTATTATTAATAAATACAGTACAACAATGACATGTTATTTTTCTTCTTTATCATTTTAATTTCTTTAGCTGAATTTATTATAGGAATATAGTATATAACAATATAATGCTCAAATTATGCATTAATCAATAGTCAATATAATCAGTAAGGCTTCTGGTCAAGAGCAGGTAATCAGTAGTTATGCCTTTGGGAGTTAAAATTTTTCACACTTTCAGCTGTCAGGGGAGTTAGTCGGTGCTGCTAACCCATGTGAGCTTCAAGTTAAACTGGCAGTTTAGTAGTAGTATTACTAATTAACACTCAATTCCTGTGTAACAGGATTTTGCAGTTTGTCTCCCTAATCTAGCCTTCTAACTCCATACAGCTTACTTTGTCAAGCAAGAACACAGTAATTATAGCCAGAAATGCTAAAAGGATAGTGACTTTAGGCTAAAATATCCCCAAATCCTCCTTTTAGTTCATTAATAAAATTTTGTCACCACTTCTGCCAAGAAGTTTATGAAGATGATAAAAGATTGTGGAAATCAAATGTTTGGAATTCTAGAGCAGGGCATGACCTCATGTAGAGAACTTTTATTCACACTCACAGTATAGACATTTTCTAGCAGCCCCAGGGGTCAGCATTACGCATGTTCAGTGGATGTCATAAATGTAAACAAAGATTGCCAGAGTCAAAAGGAAATTAAGACTAGATTCTTGACAATGGCAGAATTCCTTCTATTAAAGCATATTTCTCAGTGTTGTTTCCAAAACTAATAATGTGCCACAAGATGTAATTACATATTCTATGGGAGGGAAAAAAAAGCATTGCATGATCAAAAAAATGTTTTGGAAACATTGGTTTAAACAGATCTCTTTATTGTTGAACTTCTTGGTAATCTTAATGTAATGTAAGTCCATTTTGAATCGACCAAAGATTGATAAAAATGGAACTAATTGGACCTTAAAGCCCTTTGATCACAGAAGACACACTAACATTGTCCTAAATACTAGTGTCCTGAAGAACAATTTAGAGAATGCTGTATTTGAAGTTTAACAGTCTTTGATAACAATGTCTTTATAGAACTCTATGGCTATTCATCAAAATGATGAATGAATATAAGGAGTAGGTAATATATAAAGCCACACCTTCTTAAAAGCATAATGAAGTTAGCAAATATTGTACACATTTCTTCTATAATATAATATCATCACTTAAAGTTCATACCAAAATTAGAAATACATAATACTTTAAGAAACAAATATGTCTTTATTTCTTCCCATGTGTTTGTTTTTATAATAAAATGTAGTGTGAACAATTAATTCAATAATTGTAAAGTATTTGCATCTTAATCCTTCTGTCTCACCTAATGCTAACAAAATATTTTAGAGATTTTCTCAGTTCAGTGAATAAGAGTGGCTGGTAATGAAAAGACTGCTTTGTGTCCAAATACATAAGAAGTCAACAGATCATTGCCTACACCATTTTTAAATTGGAGACTGAAAAGTCACCTATGAGAGGCAAGGAATTTCTTTCCTATTTTCAATGGTTACAATAACACCTTTCTGTATTTTTCCTACATTATTGGTATCCAATCTGAAAACTCAGGGTCTTTTTCACATGTGCAACACCTTTAAAAGCATTGAAATTGCAGAAGCAGTTTATTCTTAATAAAATCTACATATTACATGTATCATTCTATAACCCTCATGATAATCCAAAATAAACAGAAATCATACATGAACTGAAATCCGACCTGTTCCATGAAGCATAGCTCCATGGGAAAGCAATGTTTTTTGAAAGACATTTACATTTAAAAGAAAGGGAATAATTCCTTTACTTTGAAAAACATAGATAAAATTAGAAGTTTTGGAGACAGTTAAGTTTTATCCAGGGTAAAAATTTCCATGCATCTTAATTCTCACACATCTAAAATTCATAAGATTTTAATTCAATAATCATTTACTAATATCTGCAACTTTCTTTAAGGCAAAATAAACGAGGAAGCCATCTTGTTTTCCACATCACTGGCTCCAGCATGCTATAGAAGATCACCATGACAACAGGAGCTGGTTTGCCCCTTGTGAAGACAACAGTGTAGGCCTCATTTCCTAAATGCATGTTTCTACTGAAGTTGAATCACCAATTAAAAGACTCCTTTCTGTCCTTAGGGACTTCAGAGATGCAAATGGTGTTGGGGAGGCTGGCTGATCAGCTGCTATACCTAGTAACTCCTTCAGATTATCTAAAAATAACATGACTCTTATTTTTTTTTAAAAAGGGGGTGTATCTGAATCACACTGAACAGGCGTTAATACTCAAAATAAAAGGATTTGCTGGAAATTGTGAGCTACCATTCTTGTTATAACTTATGATTACTCTTTAAACCCACTCCCCCCAAAAGACTTATTTAAATGTGTTTTTAAGTATTTTCTTACAATATTATGAGATACACAATACTGCCACTGTGTTAACATTTTATCAATCATGACAATAACTGAGAGTAATAATTAAAATCAATATATTATTTAGAAGATGATGAAAAATGTGATAACAAAAAAGTAAAATTTAAATTTAATTCTGAATATATACCTGAAGAATGTCATTTTGATTTAAAGAAAATATAAAAGTAAGAATTTTTTAAGGTCCCAGATTCACAAAAGATACTTTTCTTACATTTAACACTCAAACTACAAAGTGTCATTATTAAGTTTTGATATTAAGAAAAGAAATGTAGATCTATTTCAGTGGGTAAATGAATAAACTAAAAAGTTTAACAGTATTTTTTGCATTAATACAGGAATTTTTCAAAATATAGATCAGCACTATTCTTTGTCTTAATGGTAAATGATAACTAATTATCTGCCATCTATTAATTATTTGCCATCTTCCTTCCTAATATATACCAACCTGTTAATTATTCCTTTCTGTATCAACTTGATGAATACATACTTCAGTTTTCACATTTTACTATACTTATTTGCAATTGAACTACTAAAAATATTGCATATATTTATAATTTTAATAGAAAGGAGACTATAAGAAGTTTAGCAAAATTAATTTTCAAGTAAAATTACACATTTCCACTAATGAGCATATGATAAAGACATATGTTATTAAATGGCACTATTTAGGAATTATGTGCACAAAATTAACAATACACTCTAGCCAATTTTCTGTAACATGTTTATATATTTAACTGTTTCTTTGTATAGCTAATTAAATGTTTGTTGCAAAGTCTCATGGGAAGCTCATTTGCATATACCTTGTTATAATGGCTAAACACATTCGCACTAAGTATTGCCTGATGAATAGATATTTCACAAATGCCTGGCATAGACACAACAACAAACTATGGACACATGTCATTATTACTGTAGTTCATCAACACATCTCTCCATGGTTCTCTCTGCATAATTGACTCATTTAGGAATCACTCATTTGCTTATGAGTAGTAACTAGTGTAGCATTGCATTTTGATTTCAGAAGTTCAATAAAAATAAAAATAAAAATAAAAATTTATTCCATTATTTAATTGAATATATAGATATTTTGATTTGTGTTCACAGGCAAGTCTAATATTAGAAGAAAATGTCACATCAGAAAATAAAATGCCAAAATAAGATATCAAATATAATAAAAAAGAACCACAAACAAAATTATTAACATATATCTTCTTCACAAAGTTATAATGAGGATTATAGGAACTAATCTATGTAAATAAAGTGACCAATGACAGCAGGTCTACAGTAAGCATTAGCCTCCTTCTAGCTTCTTTCCATAGAAGGAAACAACTTAGAGTGACCTGAAAATAAAAGTATTAATTTGTATGATTATTCTAAGACTCGCAAGGTACATTGTTGTGGATATGAACAGAGGTTATCTAATTTTGGTGAGATTTTAGTTTGTAGTCATGCAGCACTATAAAAGCAGAAGTTCTTCTGCTTTCTCTTATGAGTAATTGGTAGTCTGATTAATAAGCTTTTAACACATTCAATTAAATCTTTACAATCTAAATATCGTTTTGCAATTTCTTTCACATATTTCTGGCTTCTTTAAATATCTGTCCTCACGGATGTTCTTAACATCTCCCAATTTAGCACCATCCGTAAATTTAATTAAGTGTTTTTTATCCCTTCTTGTAGATCATTAAAAAGTGTGCTAAATTAAGCCATGACAAATTCCTTCTAGATCCTACATTGTTCTGTCATGCAAAGCATTTTGTCTTTTAAAACACCAAAATTACAAATATTACTTTTATTTATTTTTTAAAGATTTATTCATTTTTATACAAGAATTGGGGTACAGGCCAGAGATGTGGGAGGTGAGAGGATTCACCAGAGACAGAGCAGGGAACAGAACAGGCAGAGAGACCGAAGCACACTGCTGAGGGGAGCAGTGGGCAAGACAGGAGAGGTCTGTCCCGCCATGTGTGTTTTTCCCTGGCCGGCCAGGGATTGAACTCATGCTGCAGTGGCTGTGAATTGCTTCATAGGTTGCGTCCCAACCCCTGCGCCACCAGGGAGGTCCCAATATTACTTTTAAAATGCAGGCATTATGTGGGTATTTCACATCTGCCAATAGGAGGAATACTCAACAATTCTTGCTAGGAGATGGCTAAGATTTATAACGAGTGTGTGAACCATAATTTTGATACACACATAACTTATATTAAAGCAACTGGACGAAAATTAATAAAACATTTAAATCAACAGTTTTATATACCTTGACTGTTAAGCAGTCAGGGTTTCAACTGTATGGATCCTCTTACATGAAGATTTTTTTTTCTGCCTCCTGTTTCCCAGGTTCTGTATTCATGAATTCCACCAACCCAGGATCTCAGTTTGTTGAATTTGCAGATGAGGAATATTCAAATACTGAGGACCAACTATAAGGACTTGAACATCCACAGATTTTGGTAACCATGGGAGGGGTTTGATGATGTCCTGAAACCAATCCCCTGCAGAACTATGGGACAACTGTAGGCAAGTGTTAGAGGAATCTAAAGTCCTATATGTCTTTCAACTGTGCAGGGATCAGTAACTCTAACCACCCCTCATTGTTCAAGGATCAACTGTACATGTATGTACATATGTAAATAAATGTGTATCAAGGCAGGTTTGTCAACTGTTCTGAGTAATTAAATGACTCAGGAATGGAATCAAAGGAGAGAAATTATGGGGGGTGTGTAATTTTTCGGAGTTTCCTTTTCTCCATCTTTTTGCAATGATTGTGACTTAATCATGTATTTAAAAATTAATCCCATTTTTTTTAATTTTTACCATGTTTACATAATCTGCCCTTACCTTCTGAATGAATGTCCCAAAAATATGGCACTTGGAACAAGATAACATGGAGTCACTGAAAGAAGCAGGTCACTTTTGCAAATTTAGGTAAATTACCCTTTTGAAATAACAGATTTTGTTCATCAAGTCATCAACAACTCTATCTTGAGAGCAGACTGTATGTAAGACATCTTGCTAGGTAGTACCTGGAATGCAAAGTTCATTCATCAAGAGGCAGAATGACTTAGTGATTAAGAAAACACTGCAGCTCTCATAACTAGTTTTGCGGCGGTAAGTAAATTAATTGACCTGTGTATTTGCTTCCTTAACTTTCTCATAATGATCGCTATCTCATAGGGTTGTGTGGACTAATTGGGGTCATTTTCACAATTTTTGTAAAGTCCTTATTACAGTGTCTGGTATGAGGTAAGAGCACCATAAATGCAATATTTACTTAAATGAAAAAAATCAATATGAAGTTATTGAGAAATGGCTTCAGCTACCTTAAATCCTTTTGGCACAAGGAGAGTGATATGCAAGTGCTATAGTTTGAATATTTGTGTCTTCCTAAAATTCATATGCTCAAACCTAATCATCAAGGTGGTGGTGTTTCGAGATTAAACCTGTGGTCATGAGGTTAGAACACTCATGAATGAGATTAGTATCCCTATAAAAGCCATCCCAGAGTTTTCTTGTCACTTCTACCATGTAAGAATACAGAACCCAGAGAGAAGACACGTGTCTATGAAACAGGAAGCAGACGCTAATCAGACACCAGATCAGCTGGTAACTTGATCTTGGACTTCACATCCTTCAGAACCGTGAAATATAAGTTCCTGTTGTTTATAAGCAACTCCCCTCCACCCCCGCCGTCTATGATAGTCTGTTATAATAGCTTGAAGGGACTAAGACAACGGTCAATTAACAGAAAAAAAAAAAGAATATATAACTAAAAAAATAAACAAATAAGAGCAGCTGAATGAGTTACAATAAATGACCTCTTGACATAGTTTATGTTCTAATTAAACAGAGAAACAAACCAAGTAATTTGTGTGCTATATTACAATGGTCCTCACGGGGGAAAAAAAAAAAAAGCCATGCAGAAATAGAGGCAAGTGAAGGCAAGGCAAAGAAATTTCCAGAAAGGTTATGACATTCTTGCTAAAGTCTAAAATAAGAATATAAGACATAGACCTTGAAAATCATGTTAAGCCAGACCCTTCATGCACAATTTTCACATGTTTATAAATTCAAATCCAATCTGATTCACCTTGGAATAAAATACCCTTCACAGTCAAACTCTAAATTATCTTTTCTATTTCATATTTTTCACTACACCTTAAGACCCACTAGAATTTCCTTCTATATTCCCCAAATCCTTCCAACACTTGTAGGGACAGCTATGTCTTAGATTTCAGATTTTTTCAGGTTTTAGAAAAATAATCCTGTGCCCAAATTCAGATTGTTTAGCCAATGGCTAGAGTAACATTATATAATCAAACATATTAGTACATTTGTAACAAAACAAAATCATTCAACTCATGTCAATTCAGACAAGGTTTTCCCAATAACTGGTATCACATCAGATCATGATCAATATTGAATTAAGGATAGTGTTTGTTTATGGATCTCTTTGGACTATGGAATTGGGAATAAGGACTTATTAATCTTTGTCACCCAAACATGCCATGTTCTTATCTTCCTCTGTGAAATTTGTTACTAAATTCCTGTCTACCTTCCAAATAATTCATTCTCCAAGACCCAACAGAGATATCATTTGATGAAGATGATTGATGACAGCTATAGTACTTCTCTGGTACTCATTAGTACTGTGTGGCTCTCTCTCTTATTGTTTTGATGACATTGTACACAAATAATTTACTTAAATGTTTGTTCCTATCTGTTAACTGCCAGCTTTCAAGGGCAGGAATTATGGTTTACTCTTTTTAATAAAACTCTTCACAATATAATGTCTAAGATATGGTAGCAGAATAAATGAATTTATAACCATTGAGGAATATGACTCAACTCTAAAATGTACAAAAACCTATGGTAAAGTTTCAAGTGACAGAAGTTGCATGAGTGGTTCAGATTACAGAATAAAGGAACACAATCCAAAAAAAAAAAAAAAAATGTTTCGCTTCTATAGAGAGAGAGGGGAGCATTTAAGGGATAGTAACTGAAAAAATATGTTTATTAAGGGTAATCTAGACTTCAAAGGCACAGAGAGGAAACAGTCTAGGTGAGCCAGAGGGAATGATTCATGTTAAGGACAAATAGGAGATAAGGCTGCAAAAGGTGGATGCTGCTAAATTGAAGAGAGCTTGAAACTCTGTAATAACAGTCTGTTCTCATTCTACAGCACATCAGACACCAGAATTTTTACACTTCTGTATTGGACAAGGGAAAACCCAGTAGAATGAAATTGGGCAATAAATCCTTCCACTCTGATATGTTATGTTTTGGTAGGAAAACAATTTATACTGACTAATAAGCAAAACAATTTTTAGGTGGATGGTTGATGAAGGACATCATCGCTCATTCCTGCACATTGAAGCATGAAAAACAAATGCAAGTAAGTTGATTTGACTGTGAGGCAGCAAAATCAATGAAAAAGTGGTTAACAGCTTTCTAAAGAAAAAGGGATAACTGATGAATGAATTTTTCAAATGCTTAGTATTTCATTCCAACTCTGGGGGGTAAAATATATTCCCCAATTTGGTGAAAATGAAGAAAGTGGTATAGAACTCTCAAACCTAAGATAAGCAGAAATATACAATTTTGCAAAATTTCCATTGATGACACTAGTTATAAGTTCTTATTTTTTAATCAGGGAGTATAGTGATTTGTAGGAACACATTAATTATTAAAATTGATATATGTTTTTGATATATATATCATAATATAATTTATGACATATGTTTTCCTCTGTATATTCACTATTAATGTTTATATTTATGGTTTCCTTTTGCTAGATTAAAAATTAGTGAAAATTCATACTTCTACCCCAACAGACTTAATTACAGGCAAGGACACTTCTGTGGCATGATTTTGATGAATCTATTGTAGAATTTTCCCTTATTCCAACACTAGCAATTAACTTATCATGGAGACAAAATATTATTGACCAGAAGAGATCACTCCATTGGCTCCTGCAAGGTTTTCATCCTCCAAGTTTTCCTAATCAAATGCAAATACTCTCCTAAACGTGATCATTTAAATCCATATCAGCTTCCATAGCATAGCAGCCACTTTTTGATAGTTGAAGGTAGTGAGAGAGGATATAGGGTACTCATCTTGAATTGAAACAAAAAATAAGAAGAGGGGTGCTGTGATGGGGGTGGGAGAAAGACAGACAAACTTTACTGTGTTTAACTAAATTGTGCACACAGGAAAGTGCATTCCTGAAATTCCAGCTCCACTTCCCTTGCAGTACCTGGTCTCAGAGCAAACAGAGTTGACCCTCAGTTAATCATAAAGTGGCATAAACCAGGAGCCTGGATCACTGAACCATACCTGTTAATTCCAGTATTACCCTGCCTGACCCTATTGACTCCTTTGAATTGCTCCTTTTTTGAGACCATTTTAGATTTTTAGGGAATAATTTAAGACATTTTATTGTTCAGGCGCTTAGCAAAAAACATATACTATTTTTACCAATAAAAAAAAATGGTTATCTGTAACTGAAAGAGTAATAGACAACTGTAAGCAAATGTTTGCATTAAGTTGAAGGAGGATATTCCCATTCTTAAGTAAGAGCCACAGTGCTAAGCATCTTAGAAGTAACATCAATAGGTCAAGGATCTATTAAACTCTTAGCCCCAGTCATGATAGCATGAACTTCATTAGAATCTAATTACATGTCAATTAGATATTTGGTTCATATTATGCTAAAGGCTTCAAATTCTTTTTTAAACCAGGAAGAATAAAATTAAACAAATTTTGCTCTACATTAAAAATATGTTATTGAAACTACATTGATTTATAACATTTGTTTCAATACACAACATTATAAATCAATATCTGTATATTACATTATGTTTATCACTAAAAATCTAGTTTCTATCACTTCTCATATAATTAACCTCTTTTGCTTGATTTACTACCCTTCTCTCCCTTCCCTTCTGCTAGCTACTATTTTGTTCTGAAGTCTGAGTTTGTTTTCGATTTATTTCTTTGTCTTCCACATAAGAGTGATATCATAGGATTTTTGTCTTTCTTATTCTGACTTAGTTCACTCAGTGAAACACCCTCTGAGTCCAAACTTGTTGCAAATTGTAGGATTCCATCTTTGTTTCCATAGCTGAATAGTGTGTGTGTATATATATATATATATATATATATATATATATATATAACACAACTTTCCATTGTGTATATATAACACAGCTTCTTTATCCACTTATCACCAGTGGGCACTTAGGATGCTTCTAATGCTTGTTTTTTTGTGAATATCTATGAAATGAATGTGGGAGTTCAATTCAATGTTTTCATATTCTTTGACTATATACCCAGAAGAGCAATAATGGGATCATTTGAAAATTCTAGTTTTAACTTTTTGAAGGATCTTTATACTTTTTTCATAATTAATTCACCAATTTACATCCCTACCAACCATGTGTCAGGGTTCCCTTTTCTCACATTCTTACAAACACTTCTTGTTTATTGCATTTACGATTATACAGCTATTCTCAGAGGTATGAGGTGGTCTGATTGTGATTTTGATTTGCATTTCCCTAATAAGAGATACTGAACATTGTTTTGGGTGTTTGTTGCCCAATTGTATGTCTTCTTTGAGGAAGTATCTGTTCAGAAGATTCTCTGCCCATTTATTAATCAATGTATTTGTTTTTTGCTGTTGAGTTGTATGAGTTCTTTCTATACTTTAGATATTATCCCCCTGTCAGATATACGAATTACAAATATTTTCTCCCATTCAGTAAGTTACCATTTCACTTAGAAAATGGTTTTTGTGTGTGGAATTTAATTGAAAGTATACTTAGAAAAATGTGATCTGTATATTACGGCAATCAATATTACCTCTCTAGTCACTTGCCTTAAAAGGACCTTGAAATTTTAAAGCAGAATTTGTATAACTTTAAGTATGTATCCATTCTCAAGACGCTACATCTTACAAATTTGACTTTTCATTATATTTTCTCTGTAAGTATCTAGTACAATATCACGTTCACCATGAAAGTCTGAATAATCATATGATAATCATGTAAGGATAATTAATTACAGCTAATGAATTTTGAAGGAATAACTCTCTTTCACAGTCACACACTCACAGATACACATATCCATGAACAATTGCAAGCACTTAAAATTCTCTTAACTCAGTTATACTTTAATCTAATCCCCCAAAATAATAAATGATAGTTTTTTTGTGTGCATAAGTATAGCGATATCAAAAACTCTTAAAAATCTGAAGAAAAATGCAGGCAGGAAATCTTACCTGAGGAACACAGCTGTCTTTTGGCCAACTCTTAGTGAATTGTTTCCTAACAGCCTAAGCAAAGAGACAACATGATGGATTACAGGGCTATCATTTTCTATGAAAAGAGAGCACACCAGTTCATCAACAGAGGCAAACTTTCCTATCCCTTAGTTTGAAGATGAATTTGTCAAAACAATCCTTATATAAGGGACAGTGAGCTCTATAATGTCCCCCAAAGCAATTTTTCAAGCAATATAGAGATGTTCCACATGGCTATTTTGTATATTGCTCTGACACTGAAGCCAAATGCATGTTAAGGCTGCAGTTCCATAAAGGCAGTGTGGAAGTAAAGTTGAAAATGGAGAGAAAAGGAAGTTGGCAGAGAGAAAAGGCACAAATACGCCTGTTTCTGTAACACAACTGGATGCAAATTTATACAAAAATAATATAAAAAACTGATAGAGTAAGCACTTTCGTTAGGATACCTTACTTGTATATCAGTGTCTTCTTGAGTTTCTAGTGGAAATTATATGCAGATTATTTAGGTATACAAAGTTGTTGATCGTGCTAACAGACACAAAGATAACACATGGTATATTGTTATAACAAGTGAATAAATTATGTGTTTGCCATGTTAAAATAGCCAGACCACATGCACATGAAGTAGTGTATAGACAGGATCTATTATTTGAGTTATTTTGTCTTGAGTTCTTCCAGAAAATAGCTTTGCATTTTGATGAAGTTCTCAGTAGAGGTATCAAACAGTGGACACTTCAGTTCTTGACTTAGTGGTGTGTTTAACTGGCTTCAAATTTTAGAATATCAAAATTATATTTCACAGTTCTATAATTTGCCTAGAAGAAAGACGCACATTGGATATGCAAACTAAAAAGTAAGTTTGTTGTCTATCACTAATAAAAGAAGCTATTAGCATAAGATATGAAACGTGTCCTTTATAATAGTATATAACCGGACATTGCAAGATCTTTGTGGTTAAACATGGTTTATAATCTCAGCTTTGACAAATATTAGGTAAGTGAGCTCAAGCATAGGTTAAACTCTGTTAGTATCAGTGTCCTCATCAGTAAAGTAATGGCCATACCTCCCTTAAAGTTTGTCTAGAAGATAAAATGGCATAAGGTGAATGTACCATGCATGTCAAAAACACCTTGGGCACAGTGTTAAATCAATCAATTCATTTATCGATCAGCTATAGCAAGTAAGCCTTGTGATTAGTACAATCCCAATTTCATAATTGAGTACCCCCTCCTTTTTAGAGAAGAGGCTCTGACTTAAGTCACAGATTGTTTGCTAAAGGATATATGGTCTCTAGATGTCAAAATCTATGTAAAAATAAATACATCATGCAGAAAAAAGGGGAGCTAGAAGCTTAGGTTGCAAACATACAACAGTAAAAATCATGCATTTATTTGATTCCCAACCTTAAAGGACCAATTTTTTTTTTTAATTTCAGATAGATGTAGATAAAGAAATTTCACAAAGACTATATAGAGCAATTTCCTGAAGGAAAACTGCTAATGTGGCATGATAAACTGGGTGGAGAAACTTTTTTATTTAAAATTTGGTAAACCAATGGATTCAGGAACTGATGCAATGGGTAAAATTCATTGATTTCTCTATGGCAATGAAATACTCATAACATCTTAATAGACCACCATATGACTTCATCAGCTCACTTTCTACTATTCACAGTCAGAGCATTAAAATGTAAACCTCAAAAAACTAAGGGCATCCTAGGAGGATTGCACTTTGCATGTGTTTATCATAAGATTGTGCTGATTTTGTGTTTGTGTATATAAATACAAATGTATTCCACAAACAACATGGTGGAAAATATAGGCTGGAATCACCTTTTCTCTTGAAAACAGCTATTAAAAAAATATTAATATGTGCTCGTCGGAAATCCAGATGCCTGATGCCAGCTCTATACAGACCCAGGTCTTCCCTACAGAGTTAAAGGACTAAGATTGATGGGTACGGAGGGGAAAAAATTGGAGGAGGTGCGGAGGAACGGGTCTGGGCTGGAAGTTGAATTCTCAAGCCACGGAAGGGAAACCCTTCTATGAAATTCCTTGGAGGAATTTTATCAACATGAGAGTGGGCCCAGGCCCACTCTGGGGCAATGCGAGCTCTGCAGACTCTGACCCAGGAAATTAGGAACCCTGCAAGTGGGAGAACATGGCCACCAGAAGCTTCCCCTAGCCCCTCCAGGAAGAGAGCAAAGAAAAGCCAGGCCTAGCTAGGTAGGACTCCATAAAAAAACCAACAGCAGAAAGAAGGATTTTAAAGTGAACTCACAAATCCTCTGGGACAGACACCCAGGGTGTGTATATTTCCCAGCTCTGCAGAAGCGGCCGCTGAGGCAATGGCTGGACAGCAGCGGCCATCGTGGGCAGCTATAGTGATAAGTAGGCACACGTGCGCCCACTGCTTACACAGGGCGCCTCTGAGCCAAGTGCAAATTACTCCCAGAGTGTGAGTCTGGAGGTCCGGATATTGCCCTTCCCACTGGGAGGCCCAAGCTTCAAAGATCACGACCCTTAGAAGAAAGGAACAGAGATGGGGGTAGAGAAGTGAAGACAACCTAAGTACAGAAAACAGCTTAACTGTGGAACAAAACAAGGGATGGAGATGACTAACATTGCTCCTCAAGCTGAGATCAAGGATTAAAGCCCTATACCCTGCTCCTACCTTCACCTCACACCAAGGTAAATTAATAGAAGGATTAAGACAAATCCCCAGCACCCCATCCACATCCACATGCATAAATAGCTAGAAATAAGGCAATACAGATGCTTAGGAAATAAGGAACCTCACAACACAAAGTGAAAAAGCAAAGTGAAAAGGGCAGAAGTCGCAGGACATATATAAAGGAGACTATAACCAAGATGAAAATGCATACATTGTGCAAAAATGAAAAATGATGTTAAAAATATATAAAAGAAGAAAAATTAAAAAAGAAACAGAAAAAAATATAAAGGAGACAGAAATAGAGAAACTATCTGACAATGACTTCAAAGAACAATATTAAAAATGTTAAGTGAGATGCTGAGAGGTCAAAGGCAAAAAGACAGATGGACAAGATCTCAGGAAGGAGATCCAGGAACAAAGAGAATTATTCACTGAAGATATTGAATATATAAAAAGATCACACAAAGAGATTCTGAATGAAATTCAGACAAATTGAGGCAATACCTTGCTCCATAAAAAATCCAAACATGGAATTCGTAGAGGTAGTAACTTACTCCATAAAAAATTCAAACATAAGCTGTGTTTATAAAGAAAAGAAAATCCAAATTCATAGAATCAGAAATGAAACAGGTGAAATTTTAAAAGATACTGCATACATAGGATAATAATAATCTATTATAAAAGTCTCTATGCAAACAAATTGGACAACCTAGATGAAATGGACAAATTCTTAGACTCATGCAACCTCCAAAGATTGAAGCAGGATGAAAGAGACAGATTAAACAGTCCAATTACAAGCACTGAAATTGAGAGCAATAAAAAGTTTCCCCAAGAACAAAAGCCTAGGACCAGATGGCTTCACCAGTGAATTCTAGTAAACCTATAAAGAAAATCTAATACCTATCTTACACACACTTTTCAAAAAAATTGAAGAGGCAGGAAATCTCCCCAGCATATTCTATGAGGCCAACATTTCCGTGGTCCCCAAACCAAAAACAGTACAAAAAGGGGAAAATTATACACCAATATCTCTGATGAACACAGATGTAAACATTCTCAACAAAATCCTAGCACACCAAATGTAGCAACAGACAAAGAGAATCATCCTCCATGATCAAGTAGGCTTCATGCCAGGCCATTCAATATACATACAGTGTCATCCATCACATCAAAAATTCAGAGAAAAATCATATGATCATTTCAATAGATGCCAAAAAAGCATTTGACAAAATCCAACATCTATTTATGATAAAAACCCTAGTAAATGGGAATAAATGGAAACTATATAAATACTATAAAATCCATATATGACAAACCCATAGTCAATATCATAATCAATGGTGGAAAGCTGAACACATTTCCAATAAGATCAGGAACAAGTCAGGGATGTCCACTATCACCATTATTATTTAACATAGTCCTCAGAGTCCTAGCTAAAGCAACTAGGCAAGAGAAAGACAAAAGGTACCCAAATTGAAAAAAAAGTGTAACTGACTATTTGCAGGTGCCATGCTAATATACTTAGAGAAACTGAAACGTTCTTAAAAAAAAAAAAAAAAACCAACAGCTTCTGGAAATAATAAATTAACACAGAAAAGTGGCAGGATACAAAAATACAAAATCAATACACAAAAATCAGGAATACATTTTCACTTATAATCATGCCAAAAAGAAAAAAAAAAAGAAATACCTGGGGATAAACTTCATGGATTAGGTGAAGTACTTGGACAATGAAAACTACAAAACTCTGTCAAAGGAAATAAAAGAAAACACACAGAAATAGAAGATATCCCATGCTCATGGGTAGGAAGAATTTACATCATGAAAATGGCCATATTGCCCAAAGCAATTTACAGATTTAATTCAATACTATAAAAATACTAGGGGCATTTTTTGGAAAATACACAAACAATAATCAAAATTATATGGAACCACAAAAGGCCCTGAAAAGCTAAAACAATTTTGAAAGTAAAAAAAGAAAAATGAAGGCATCACACTTCCTGACTTCAAAAAATATTACACAGCAACAAATATCAAAACAATATGGTACTGAAACAAAAATAAAAATTTGTGCCAATGGAAGAGAATTGAAAGCCCAAAGATAAATTCATATAAATATATACAGCTGATTTTTGACAAAGGAATCATGGTCATACATTGGGGGCAAAACCAGCCTTTTTAAAAAATGGTATGGAGAAGCATGGATAGCAGCACACAAAAACTAAAACAAGACCCATATTAACAACATACACAAAAAATGGGGGCACAGGTGGTTTGGTGGAGGCAATTAAAAAAAAAGTGTTTAAGGATGGAATTTATCAAGGGTGGACAGGAAGATAGTTTGTACTATTTTCCACAAAACTAGGCAAATTAATTTTTTGTAATATAACAACTATAACTAAACTGTACTATAACTAAAATCAACCCCCAAATTGTGAGTGATTCCCAATCAAACTGTGGCATAATTGCCAAATGCCTCTGTTATCTTTTTGATATCCCTTAAGGGGTGGATTGGGACCAGATAAAATCTCATAACAAAGTGGCTTCTCCTGATAGGTCTAGACCCTAAGATGATGGAGTTGTCCTTGGGGCCCCTTACCAAGATAAGAGTCACACAAAATTCGATATTAAAAATGTCTGCCCCACAGGAGGCACTCAATACATGCAGGTTCCTTACTATAGTTAGATGCATTTCTTCATCCTTAAATATATATATATATAATGTTTACATATTATATCTAATAAAATGTATTATATAATATGTAGTATATAATACATAGTATAAAAATTAATATATAATAATATATAAAATATGTGTTTATATATTATGTGATATACATAATATATGTTCATTGAATGACTCCTATACGTCAAGAGTTGGACTTGATCTTGGGGCTAAGCAATAACCAAGAAAGCCAAGTCCACACCTTCCTAGAATACAAGTCTGGCTTTGACCTATGCTTTCAACCATTTCTTCTAGGTATAGCCTTGGCAATGTGGTTATTGGAATGAATACTTTATAGGGATTAAATGGAAAAAAAGGTTCTATTTCTATCATTTATTAGCTATCAGTTTGGAAAAGCATGTAATACCCCTAGACATCAGTTTCTATAGAAAAAGATCCTTGGACAGATAAGCTCTAAAGTCTGTATTTTCTTCTCAATAAACATGTATGTGTTCATGGCCTTTTATGTGCCATGCTCACTGACCCTCTCAAAAGTGTTGTTTTCTTGCTTTATCTAGCTTTATACTAAGCTGGCTAATATTGGTAGGAATCTTTTGGCCCAATTTTAGCCATGTTCCTGGGGCACAACGATGTGCAGATCAAAGGGGCTAGCAAGGCTTAAAGTGCAACATTGAAAAACAGGTCTTGGGGCACCCTCTCCAGCAGTGGACAGCTGCTCAGAAGCTGTCTACACCATGATTTAACACTGTGAACTTGTTTTGAAACAGTTCTTTTAGACACCAGATGTCCAACAATGGCTATTTTCACAGGCCTTACACAGTCCCTGCAATGCTCACGCATGTCATTTTGCTCCAAAATGTGCTATATCAATGACATGTCTCCACGCTGTCTCCTATCTCAGGTTTCCTGAGAAAAGGAAGGTCCTGGGACAAAATGTCAAGAGCCGCAGCTCTGATTGGTAAGTCTCAGCCTTATCTGGATTCCCCCATGTTTCAGGGTATTTTTGTGCACTTTGGAGATGCTGAGAACAGATTGATGCCAATAAGCCATTTGAGATAAGAACTAATTGGAAACAGAAGGTTGAAGAATGATGATGTTGGGAATGAGCAAAGGGGACAGACAAGTAATTATTCAGGCAGAATTTCTTTACACAAAAGGCAGATGGAAAAGGGAACAAAATTCCAAAGTCCGTGGCAGAAGCAAGCAGCTGCACATTTCTTTTCTGTGGAAAAGCAAACACAGTGATTCACTGAGTTGGTGATGGGATCCAGGGATCCCCAGAGGCTTGCGACGTGCTGGCGGCCCACAACATGTAAAATCACTCAGTGGGCTCAATGGAGTGCATGTCTTCAGCAGACTCTAATTGTGAGGCATACGAGGCAAAATTTAAGAGAAAGACCGAGGAGAAAGAACCTCTGTTCACATGTGAATCACAGCAGAGGTGCACTGTGAACCCCATACCTGCTCCCCATTCGTAACAAGCTATAGATCAGATTTAACTGAGCATTCCCATTCATAAATACAAAATCATGAGGAAGTGGAATCTTGTAAAATATTCCTCAAAATTATCATAGTCATCAGGTTGCAGCTAAATAAAGTGCTATGATCTCAAAACTGAATTTGAAAGACAAAGGCAATAATAATTAGTAATCAGGGTGGGAACCGGAGCCTCACAAACTTCCCCCCAAAGCAAAATCCATTAGCAGCAACCTTACTCAGCAGGACTAATTTAAAAGCTGTTTAGCACAATACTGTTTAAAAAAAGAAAGCAAACAAAATAAAAACCCTGATACCTTTCTTACGTATTGTTTCAGGCTCAAACTGTGTATCTATCAATCAATCAGATGTCTATCCATCCACCCTTTCATTGACTGTATATATATGCATACATGTGTATATGCATGTGTATATATATATATGTGTGTGTTATATGTCATGTAAGCCATACACATATATGATTTAATGACAATACCGCCTAAAGAGTAATAGGGTCAAATGGAAGCTGGGTTCCCAATTAGCTGGAATCATGAAACCCAGACCTCACATTTTAATATGTAGGAAATTATAAAGTAAAGAAAGGAAAGAGACAAGATCTTATACAAAGTAAGAACTATAATTTGCTAATAAAAGATAAGGATAAAAAGTACAGTTATTAAAGAATACAAGAAAGGGCAAAAATAGATTTTAGAACAGGAATAGATTTCAGAATAACAGACTGAGAATGAGATGAGGGTATGAATTTTTACAATGCCTGGTTGGCTCGGGATTTTCACAAATGGAAGTTGAATTCTATCCAGCTGAAACCACTTCTCTGTCTCCACTGCCTCTTCTCTTCCCCCTTCAACTATCTGAACTCCTTCCCACTTTGACGCAGACATCCACACTTCTGCTGGTCTGACTCTTCTCGATCCTTCCCTCTAGCTAAAGCACATCCAACCTTCTGGTCTCAGACTCAGTGTCACAGAGATGCCGGCTTTGACTGCACTCTCCAGCCTTAAAATTGATCTTCTCGATTATTGTCCCATAAAACTCGCAGGTTTTCTTGCACATAACAGACATTACCCCCAACCTCTCATAGGTGTTGGCAAATTGAAAAATAGGAACAAGAAAGTTAGACTAAAAGACTGATATTTGCAAGTAAAATACTCAAATTTGAGAAAGCAAGCACTTTGATACCTATAGCTAGGTAAAAGTGACAATAATAACATATAATGTGAATAATTATATTACCTATGTACTATAGGATACATTCTAATAATAATAATATCCTGGACTTAAATAGCAATTAACCCTGTGTCAGATACTGTTTTAAGAACATTATTTTTTTAAGTAACTTACTCCTCATGACACCCCAATGATAGAGGTGTTATTATGATGCTCATTTAAGAAATGAAGACATTGATGGCCACACTCAATGTCATATAGCTGTTGAATGATGAAACTGTATTAGTCAAGGTTCACCTGAGCAACAGAACCAATAGGCTGCGTATATTTAGTAAGATTTTTTAAAAGGCATTAGCTTACATGATTATGGGCTTTGATATGAAAGGGTTTTGATATTCCATTCCAAAAAGCACTGGTGGGAGAATTCATTCTTCTTCAGTGGAAGTCAGTCTTTCCCCTTGAGGTCTGTTCATGTTGAGGAAGATAACCATCTTTACTAGAAAACTAATGATTTGTATTTAATCACATCCTAAAACAAACCTTGACATCAACATCTAGATTGGTGTTTGAGCAAAACTGGATACTGTAGTATACCGTAGTTTAGCTAAATTAATAACATAAAATTAGTTATCATACAGTCAGAAAACAAGTTCAATCCACTTCCCAACACCCAAATACTTCGTGAATACACTTAGCCAGGCATTCAGACTATAAAGACTCCCTTAAAGTTCATTTTCCATACTTTCAAACAGTGTGTGTGTGTATCTGAATTTTGCTTCAATATTTTACATAGATCAAAATATCCCCTCGTTATATTGGAACAACTATGAACTATCATCACAGCAAAAGAAACTGTATGCCTTTTCATTTAAAGATAACGTATTACTTGCTATCAATTTTCAAATAAGCTATAAGTAGTAGGAAAAGAGTTAATTACCTCAAAGAAAGCCTTGCATCACGGTATTCCAAGATAGCAGAATAACCAAGATAACAGTTTCAAAGCAGAACAGTGTAGAGAGTGATAATGCCTGAGATCTAGTTGTGATTCTGCCAACCACGCATGCTGAGGAAGCTGCTGAGTTCTCACTGCAGCTTCTCTTTCTTACCTTCAAATCTAATAGTCCAGATTCTATGTTTGGACTTTTTATGGCGCAAAGTGCTGCCTCTGCAACATCTGGGTTAAATAAAAATTTTGTCACCTGTGGCTAATATATTAGGTTATGGACATACATTCACATAAGGAAAATATAGTTTCTTATTTATAAGCCACCATTATGGAGAGGCAAGTTCTGTCAAAATGGAGCACAGAGCCATTCTGTGTTACTTCTCATATGCAGAAAATAAGCGGGGAATGTCCAATTATGAGTGTGACACATTATAGAATACTGAGTGAAGCAAATTCAGAGGCACACTTTGCAGGGAAAATCTTTTTCTTTTAATGCAGAACCTGACTTTGCAGAAGATGGCCGCTAGAGAATTGGAGTAAATATTTACAAGAGTTTATTTCTGAAGAGCTGAGGATGACAGAAGTTATTTGCTGAGAACTTTCATCCACCACTAAAACAGACACCCTGAAGCCCAGCCTAGGATGGCGTTCATCTTCACCCCTGACATCCCCACTTTCTGTATAAACACAGTAGAGTTGATGAATCAGCAAGATCCCAGAAAAATAAGACTGTTCAGGTAAGTTCCCTTAGGGCATAGCATCAAAACAGAATGATAGCTAGATCATTTGCCAGAAACAGACAACACTTCATCTAAAACATTCAAGTTAAAGGGTCCAGATTGAGGAATCAAAACTTTATGTATAACTAGAGGCATGATAATTGATGATTTGGAACACTGAGAAGCAATGTTTACATTTCAAACATAGGGAGCTGAATTTTCCTGGCGTGAACATGAAAAAGACAAAAAGGATATACAGTCACACAGGAGGAAACATGTTTTAGCTATGAACATTTCACTAGAAATGAAAAAAGAGAGTATGGGAATATCCAGAAGATAAGAGAAATGAGTGAACAAGAGAGTAACTTCACATAGAGATGATGCTAGCAAGGGAAAAGCCAGAACTTTTACAACAAGGAGAGAACTAATCACATTTTGGAATTTATCCCCTTTTCTGGTCCCTCCAGCTCTTAACTGTAAGGAGAACATTCAAATAATCCTCATCGGGCACCCCTAAAGCAATGCCAGCAATGCCATAGTAAAGCAATTCTGTAGAATTAAACACTAGAAGCAAAGTAGATAAGGTCAGAGAGGATATTATCAAAGGGATGTGATAAATACACAGGCTCATGGGAGAATATTAGAAAGGGTGAGGTGGATGGTGAAGCTGGATGGTGCAAAGGAAAAGGGGGGAAAGCAAAGGCTATTTGTCAAGGGGGCTTTGCAAACCAGGAGAAGCAGAAGTGAAATACTCTCCCAAATTTAAGTGAGACATGGGATCTAAAGAGTCACTTGTTGTCTGAACTGAAAAGGGTAAGTAAGAAGTGCTTTAGGAAGAAACACCAACAATAAACTATTTTATGAAGCACACCAGTGCGTCTGGGACACACCGACCTCATTTGGTGTGCAGGTGGTCACAGAGACCAGAGGGCCAGAGGAGGTGGAAGGGAGCAACTAGCTAGAGTCAGGAAGGGGAAGCTGCAGGAGTCATTAACATGCTCGGCAGGTAGCTGCTGATCCCTGGAGTTAATAGGATCCCCCAGGTAAGCCAGCAGATGAAGAAGCCCAGAGAGGAAAGTCTGAAGGTGGGGCCAGCACTGAAAGAATGGCAGAGCAATAAAAGGAAGAATCTGTTTATACTGTGGATTAGAAAGGGGAAGTATTTAAGTTTAGAAGAAGAGAAAGCTGGTGAAATAAAATGGAAATTGATGAGAAAAAGGGGACTCCAAAGAAAATGTGCAATCTTAATTGATTTGACAAAAATTACACCAACTGCTGATGATTCCATGATCCCAGTCAATCAAGTAGCACAGTGTTAACAAAATCAAGTTTGAAGGCGTCTGGTCCTCAGCCCTCCAGTATTTTTTTTTTTAAAGATTTATTTATTTAGATGCGCAGAAGGGTGAGAGGATTCACCAGAGCCAGAGCGGAGAGCAGAGCAGGCAGAAGGACCGAAGTGCACTGCTGAGGGGAGCAGCGGGCGGCAGGAGAGGTCTGCGCACCATGTGGGACCCGCCCCCGGTGGCGGGGGAGCAGCCTGGGATCGGGGATCGAACTGGCGCTATAGAGGCTGTGGGCAGCTTCGCAACCCAGCGCTCAACCACTGCGCCACCGGGGAGGCCCAGCCCTCCAGCATTTTTACAAAGCACAAGATCCTCCCTTGTTCTGTGTTTCCACCCATGAGCTGATAGCACATGTTCTTAGTCACAGAGGAGAAAGGACAAAATCCCAGCTCTCCACATGGCTCTGACAGCCAGCCAGACATCTTCCTGTTCTACAAGGGCCAACAGTTCGGTGATCATTAACAATCCCTGGCTATCATTTGATATAATTGAGTGTTTGAATATCGGAAGTCACAGGGATGGTAGAACTACTTTGAAAATGTGTTACAAAGTAGAAGAGCAGTTAAAGGAAAAGTTGATTTCCTTGCCTTTCAGTGCATATTCCACTGTTCTTTAAGTCAGCCCTGGTCTCATCTTGAGAGCTACCGGGATATCCCGAGGGTAAGCCCACCTCCCACCTCATTACAATAGCATCTTGAAAAGACATATTCTCAGTTGCCACTGTGTATGTATAACAAGTGCTCAAAGGACACCTATCTGGGTTTTTAATCTTCATGAGGAGAACTGCTTTCCAAAAATTTAAATACACCTTTCCTCTGGTTTTGTGACTTTTCAACATACAAATAAATTATCTGCTTTCTTTGGCTCTAAAATTGAGTGGTTTGAAAAACTGTCAGCCATAGACAGAGACAGGCTTGGGGTAGAACATTTTCCCTTTACCCTGTTGCTCCAATCTTTTCAAATTCCTTTATTCTTCATGTTTGTGGAAAGAACTGCATCTAAATTTCCCTGCATGCCATCTTCATGCATGGATAAAGATTTTGCAATACTTGATGTAGGAGACAGCATGCTAACATTTACCTTTTGTCCTATAACAGTAGTGGGGTGGGGTGTGTGTGTGTGCACGTGCATGTGTGTCCTTCCAAAAGGAAGGTATTCTTTTCACCTCTTTTGGGCTGGGCAGAGAAGAAAGACTACAGTTTACGTTCACTTTGTCAGCCCCCTAAGCAACCATCTGTTTAAGCTGTGGAGTGCGATCTGTCAGTTTTGTTTTTGGTTGGGTGCAGTGGCAGGAGCTTGCTCATTCATTGTCACTTCTTCAAGAACCATGGAGTAATTAACCATTCCAGTACTGGGCTACAAAAGAGATGGCCATTCTCAATGTTGGGCCAGATTTTTGCTTTATCCAGTGCTGGAAGTACTACAAAAAATTGAATAGCTATTCATCGTGTCTCATTGTTCCATAAAGAGGCAACAAGCTCTTTGTTATAAAGGCAACCTGGATTTTCCAACAGACCATTTCATTTCAATGTCTGTGTGCCAAAGATGGAACAAAGTCTGGGTGCTGTAGACACACAATCATAACATGACAGTGACAAACACCCTGAGAGACCTCATTCGCCAGCACGTGAACAGAGACATGTAGTTCTCAGGCGATGGAGGTGTAAGCTGGGCCCAGGAAGAAAACAGGAAAGAAGGGAAAGGCAGGATTTTGATTTTTAATGTGTGGGGATGGAATTTTTTTCCTAACTGTGTGTAATTTTATAGGGCACAGGCCCAATAAACCAAAGACCTAGAGGAAGAGATAAGAACCAATGAACTTTGTACTTCATCCTATTTTTCCCATCTCTCATCTATATTTTTCTTTCAGTCTCTACCATCTTCATGTTTTGCACCATCCATTAAATAGGATGATTAAATTTTGACTACAAGATGTGGAAACACACTGCTCAAATGAATATGTAAAATAGATTTTTAAGAATATTTCAGTCACCCTGTAAAGACAAATGCTGGAAGATTTCACTCATGTGTTGAGTATAGAGAAACAAAGCAAAGGGACAGAGAAAACTAAACCAAAATGAACATCAGAATTGTGACTATGGAGCTGAAGTTACTAGAGGGGATGGTAAGGGTCAGAAGAAAGGGCAGAGGAGCCCAATGGTCTACTGCACAGTCCTTTGATGGAGGGTGTGGTGTGGTAGCATGTTGCCATACAGCTAAAGACGTGTGAACCTATTCCCCTAAATCATATACAGTGTTGTAAATCAATGACACCACAAAAAATTACATAAAAGTAAAATAAAGAATAATTTACTTTTTTGTTTCTAGCATCAAGTTCTCCAAAAATTGTAATATCTATTAATAGGACAGATCAAGCATGAATGCCATCTTTACCTTCAACTGACTTCTTTCTATTTCCCATCAAATTAAAATGTTTGATGAAATAATTAGGTCTCTATCATATAAAGTTAGACTATACCTTCGGTGATATGAACTAAGTACTGTGCATTTGTAGTTATTCTACTCATGTGTACAATAGCAGGATTTAAATAATTAAGTTCTTATTTTCTGAATAAATCCTTGAAAAGACAACTTTTCCTGACCACTTACTAGAATCCATGTTTTTTTCTAATTAACTTTTATTACACTTCAAATAATATTTTATAAAGATATTTTACTTTGCAATTAAAACTAACCTTATTTGTTAATGAGAATAATTCATCCATGTGGTTCTTTCATTTTTTTAGGGACAATTCATGTCTCCATTCTATTTTTTTCAACATTGAATATTTATCAATTTTACTTTGTCTTGCAGATGTTATGTATTTTTTCATCACCTGTTTGATTATATCTGCTTTTAAAACTACATACATAAGTGGCATTAATACATAAACAAATCATAGGGAATAAGGTATGTTTACTCCTTTTTAGAAATTAAACTACTTATGTGCGGAAAATTATTGCATTTCAAGTTTAAAGGTATCATTTTCTTAATTCATTTTTTAAAGATTTATTTAATTTATGCATACAAGAACTGGGGTGTAAGCCAGAAATGTGGGGGATGAGAGGATTCAGTGACAGAGAGAGTAGGGAGGAGAACAGGCAGATCTACTGAAATGCAATGCTGAGGGGAGAGCAGGAAAGGCAGGAGAGGTCTGCTGTGCCATGTGGATCACCTCCCTGGCCAGGGCTCGAGGACTGAACTCCTGCTGCAGTGGCTGGCCATAGCTTGATAGTGCTGCCTTTAACCCCTGCACCACCAAGGAGGCCTTAACTCATATATATATTTTTTAATCTGTGATTCTCTATATAACTTCAAAACTTTTGAATAATTTGTATATTTAATTATAATAAGGATTATGAAAATGTTTCCATTGGCTTGATTAAGTTAGGTTTTAAAGCATTCTGATAATCTGTAAAGACAGAGAATATACTAGATTTGACCTTAGATCCAATCTGGTCTAATGGCCCTAGTGTTTATGAACATAATGACTCAACAGGTATCTTTAACCTGTTCTCTGCATTCAAAATGAAACAGATCACTCTTTTCAATCTTCTAGAACACTCAAAGTCCAGCCTAAAGTGAAAGTTCTTCGCAAAGTTACAGAGTAAGTGATCTTTTCAGTTGTGAATCTCTGGCGCTTTTACTAGCATTCAGGATCTTAAAGTCAGGGTCAATAATTTGTTTAATTTCTAATATGTCCCTTTCCCTCTCACCCTCAACCTTAATTCTTTGGGTCTAACTGAAGTCTCAGAGTAGACGCCAGGAAATGTCAGACAATTGCCTATATCCCACATTTTTTTTTTCTCTCCTCTTGTCATTTTCTCTCCAGGATATTCATACAGAATCCCCATGAACATCTGCCTTGCCCAAGGATCTTGGCATGCTCTTATTGAGGGGTTTTAAAACTTGTTAATGGGGTGCACACTCACCCCTCTCAACAATCAGTAAAATCTTCTTTTTAAAAACATTGGTCTAACAATTAAAGAGTTATTGAAGTTATTTTTCCCATTTTCTTTTTTTTCTTTTTTCTATTTTTTTTTTTATTTTTTACATCATTGTTCATTTTTAAACAATATTTGCTTCCTCCCACCCCCTCAGGTGTAGTCTCCATAGAATTTCCTTCACCAATGCACCCGTGAAAGACATTTCTCCAAAGAGGAAATGCAAATGACCAACAGGCATATGAAGTTATTTTCTATTGAAGCTATTATTAATTCAAAAGTATTGTAATAGCTTCAGTTAATTTTGACTCTTGATTTTCAGGGCTGCCAGTTGAGAAAGACATTCATATTAAGTGATTCATATAGAAAAGTTCACATATAAAATCATAAGAGTAAATTTTCAACTCCACCCAGAAATTCTAAAATGGAATTTTGTAGAAATGTAATTTTGTAGTAAATTTACATCTTCTCTAATGTTACTCAGTTGTTCTAGGAAATAAATTGAAATATGATAATTTTATACTTGTAACAAATAGGCATACTTGAAGTTCATCAGCTGTGATACATCAAAACAGGCTGGGGATTTCTTTTTCCAAAGTATTTAAGTGTTCAGATGTGAGACTTTAAATAGCTGATGTATTTCCATTGTTTTTGGCAACAAAATCATTCAAAATTTTCCTAGTGTGCATTTTTAAAAAGCATTCTCTATAGTATGAGTATCTTTCAAAAATAATTTATCTCTTCTTGTTTAAAAAAATGCCAGATTTTTTGCCAGATCACTTTCTACTGATAGCAAATTTATCATAATTTGGATGGTAAGGAACTATTTGGGACACTTGTGTCAATTGTGCTGCTGTCTTGTTTCCTTATGCCTGTCTTAGTGGTAGTTTCTCTGTCACAGTTTCCTTTTCAGAAATATTATTAATGTACTTGTCTGTTTTTCTCATTACTTAAACTGGATAATGTAAGGAATCAATCAAATAAATGGAAGTTCTCATTAATGGAATTAATGAGTTCCACATTAATGTAATTCAAGATATTATATTACTAAAAGCAAATGAGGTTAAGAGACAAGAAGAAAATATTTCCAAATAACATGCACAATTAGGGACTTGAATTCAGAACATGTAACAAATTTTAAAAAACAAAAAAGAAAACATATGATTCAATAAAGGGCAAAGAGAAGAATATATATTTCACACAAAAATATATATAGGAATGGCACATAAGTATATGTAAAAATTTTTAATGTCATTGACCCTTAAGAGATACAAATTAACACCAAGGAGATACAATTTTACACCTGGTAGAATTATTAAAATAAAAATTACTGACAATACTGTGTAATGACTAGAATGTAAAACAACTACAACTCTCATATATTGCTGGTGAGAAAGTAAAATTGTTCTGGCAAACAGTTTGATAGTTTCTTGTAAAGTTAAACATATACTTACCGTGTACCCTAAATAAATTAAAATGATGCTCACTTAAAAACTTGTATACAAATATTTAAGCAGCTCTTTTCATAATTGCCCAAGCTGGAAATAACTCAAATGAACCACAATCAGTAAATGAATAAACTATGACATAGTTACACAGTGGAATAGTATTTAGTAATAAACAGTAGTATACTATTGATACATGCAGTAACATAAATGACTTTCAAAGGAATTATGCTGAGTGGAGGAAGTCCGTCTCCAAAAGGCACATATTTTATGATTCCATTTTATTATATTTACAAAAAGAAAAAATTATGGCAAATTAAGAATGAACAAGTGGTTGTCAAGAGTTGTTGATGTAAGAAGTATTGACTATGAAGGAAAAGCCCAAGGGATATTTTTATGGTGACAGAACTATTTTTTTAAAGATTCATTTATTTATGAATATAAGAATTGGGTGCAGTCCAGAGGTGTGGGGGGTGAGAGGATTCACCAGAGACAGAGCGGGGAGCAGAACAGGCAGATACACTGAAATACACTGCTGAGGGGAGCAGCAGGCAAGATAGGAGAGGTCTGCTGTGCCATGTGGGTAACTCCCTGGCTGGGGATCGAACTCATGCTGCAGTGGCTGCAATAGTTTCATAGGTTGCATCTTAACCCGTTATGCCACCAGGGAGGCCCATGACAGAACTATTTTATGACCTATTTATGGTGGCAGTTATATAAATCCACATGCCTTGTGATTTATGGAAGTACAAACTAAAAGTAAAATTTATTGTGTGATACTTAAAAAAATAATTAAAAGCATAAATAAAAAAAGAATTAAAATTAAAAGAAAAAATGAGGCCACAGGCAATGCATCAGAATTATAACCATTTGACAGGGTTACCAATTGAGGTCCTAATATGTCTTTGTAAAGCTTAGAAGTATTTTGTTTGGGTGAAATATAGATAGAAACAGAATCTTTACCATTTTTTTCCCTGCAACTCAATAGACTGTCCAAATAGACACCAGACACACAGACTGCTGCCTTACTCCTTGGCTATTCAAGAACCATCCATAAATGAGCAGAATTTTATATCCCCTGGAAACTAACTAGAGCACTCAATGGGAATCCAGCAGTCTGTGTTTTCATAGGATTTCCAGATGATTTTGATGCATGGTAAATTTTAAGAAACAACTGCTTTGGAGCGTTTCTTAAAACAAAATTTCCTGGGCCCTCATCCACAAAATTTCTGATTCATTTGCACAGGTATGGGAACCAAGAGTAGTTCTGACGAGTTCCCAGTTGAAGTTGATGAGAGTCATCCTGGGCACCACACTTTGAGAACCACTGTTCTAGCCTACTATATCCATTATAGCAGCAACTAGTCACAAATGTTATCTAACTTTTAAATAAAATTGAATAAAATGATGGTGGGGTGTAATATGTTTACATCTGAAGAGTCGTGAATCTATACCTCTGAATCATGTACAGTGTTAGAAACCAATATTACCTCAACAGAAAAATAAACTCTGTTCTCTCATTTGTGCTAGTTACATTACAATTACTCCATTGCCACCTTATAAGCCAACACTTATTTGCCCTTAAAAACAAACACATAGGGCCTCCCTGATGGTGTAGGGGTTAAAGACAGAGCTAAAAAGCTATCACCAGCCACTGCAGCATGTTCAATTCCTGGCCGGCCAGGTTGCTAACCCACATGGCACAGTAGACCTCTCTTGTCTTGCCAGCTGCTCCCCTCAGCAGTGTATTTCAGTATATTTGCCTGTTCTGCTCCCTACTCTGTCTCAGGTGAATTCTCTCTCACACACACCCCTGTACCTCTGGTCTGTACCCCTGTTCTTATATGCATAAATAAATAAATCTTTTAAAAAAATACATACACAACAAAATAAAATAGTTTATAAGTCTCAAAACAACTGTATCCTGAAGGAAAGAAGAGTATCACGCAGAAAATGCCAGAATTAATCTGATTAAAGAGAGCAATAAAGCCTAGGAGTGATAAATAACTGCATTTCAGTCAAATCACTAATCAAGAGTGTGAGTTTTTGCCTATCAAGAGGAAAAGACTATTAAAGTTTAAACAGTAGATAGAAAAACCCTGCATTTGGGTCAAATAATAGCTTTTCTGTTATTTTAACATTTAACTTTTTTCTAAGAATATGTATTGTTAATCCGTAGGGGAAAGATCTTACTCAATTCTGAACCAGTTCAATGTTTAGAAAAATGCCATGGGGAATGTAGGGTTTTGACACAACTGAGTGTACTAAAGAATTAGATATCTGAGTATATTAAAGAATTATTAAAGATTTTTGGTACTTATAGGGATGGTTATTCTTATTAATTCATGAATTAGATGGTTGCACATATTAAATAGCTGGCAAGTGTTCATGAAATAAATGTTGACTAAATTAAGAATTGATAGAGTAGAAGTATGGGGATGCTCGTGTAAGTTTTTCCAGTTTGTAGGTGGACAAAAGAGCACACGCAACCATATGTCAGTGGGGTTGAGTTGATAAATACATTGGAAAAAACAATAGATGACGATATCTGACCAAGTAAAATAAATACTTGGGAAATGAGTTTATCACTGTTTACAAATCAGTGATATTGACACCCTGCAGAGTATTTCTTGAAAATTGTGTTGTTTTTCAGATTTTTCTATCTGTATATCATTCAGCCAAAGATTTCATTCTCAGCTTTCTGATCAGCAGTGATGTATCCTGTCTCCTGTAATCATATCCAGACTTACTTGATCTTTACATGTAAACAGAGGAAGAGGAGCCATCTTTAGACTGAAATTAGAACAGGAGATTCTGCAAAATGCTTTTCCAACTGGGCAATGATTTTGAAAAGAAACAAATTCTGAGTGATTAGTAAATGGCACTAACATGACCAAAATAGATAAATCTTTCAAAGAATTTTAGCCAAAATTTAAACACATTACTTTAAGTGAGTAAAACAATGGAAATATAAGACCAAAACATTTTAAAAGGAAATACAAGACCAAAACATCAATTTACGTAGTTACTAATATACCTATAAGTGTGACATTACCTTAGATATAACCCACAGAAACATTTGAAGAAAAGTGATACACTCATTTGTACCAGGTATTGTTTATAATCTTTTAAACTAAAATTTTACGTGAATTGAATTAACAAGCTTGTTTGTGTCTTATAAAGATTTTTCTGGGAAACATAAAAGTTAACAAATCCTGATTGACTAAATCATTAGGAAATCCTATGTAGATGGCAATTTCAAAGAAGTCTATCAAACTATAAATTGGATTTGATCAAAATTAAGTGAAGGAGAATTTTAACTTAAGGCAGAAACCAGCCAAATTTGGTAGACGTGTGAACCCAACTTTGCAGATATAGTAATTATGGCTATAAAAATGAACTATGGTGGAAACAACTTAAAAAAATCAGTGTAAATGTGTTAACAACTTAAAACTACAGGTAAAACTGTCAACATTTATGGTTATGTTCCATTATACCTCATGTGGCAGAAAGCAACATGATAGAAATAAAGATTTTGCTGGTAAAAAAAATTCCTGACTAATAGGACAAATTTAAAAGTTTCTTTCTTGTTAAACTGCTGAACAAAACTTTCTCCACAGGTTTGGAGATTTATGTTGTCTTTAAGTGACAGAGTATAAACATAATGTTAAAAACAGAACTATTTAATAATAAGTATGAAATTAATGTATTTTAAAACCATATTTTTTTCAGTTTTTTTACTAAGCAGGCCAGTTCCATTTCTACAATAATATATTAACTCATCTTTGCAAGTAACTTCTTAAGCATAATAGTATACTATTAGTCTCTAATTTATAGATCCATACATTCTTATTTTATGCTATAGATATTAATTCCTTTTCTCAGATGTCTAGTAATTGATTCCATTGAGAATTAATGAAGTACATTTTAGTTTAATTGGTGTTTACCTTATTCCATCTATTTCATTGTTTCTTTGTTGGAAAGCTGGCAAACTATCACAGCCAAGGAAAATGCAAATTCCTATGGATAGAAATTTTAAGCAAATATCCACAGTAGGTAGTGAACAGTGTCTGTGTTAACAACTTTAGAGCATGTCAGAGTTTTTCCTCACAATATTTGGAGACAATTTGTCTTATCCTAAGATTATTTGGGTATTTTAAATTTATATATTTAGATCATTCATAATACAGCACATATTCCTATGGTACTAAAGTCATTAGAAAAAATTGCTATTACTAAGTGTTTGTTATTTGATAATTGAATTACAAAATTAACCTCATGGGATATAGAATAAAGGAAGAGCAATTATCTGTAGCAAACTATAATTTTCCTCATAGATCTTGATAATATTAAAACAATGAAAATAAATCTAAGGAATATTTTAAAAACAAATAAACAGGAAACATGTTTAAAGATCAGATTACAGTTTTAAATAATAAATGGAATCTTCACGTGATGCAGAGAAAAAAATATTTATTTAGAACTATTTATCTGTCTTTTGTTTTTGTTTCCTCTCTTAGGATTCTGTGCCTGCGTTTTCATATACCAATGTTCATTTAGGTCTTTGTTCACTTATTTTTTACTGAAAATGTGTTTACGTTCTTAAGCACCAAATGTAATTAAAAATAAATTTCCCTGTGATCATATATCCAATCACTTCATAATCCCCAGTGTTTGTTCAGAGAAGACACCACAGAAAGAGGAAGAAGCTATTCTCAGACTGTTCTGCCACTAAGACATTTAGTTTCTTAACATCTTAAGTCTCAGATTTCTCATCTTCAAAAAAAATTAGATACGTTTTGGCTTTGCTTCCAGTTCTGATATTGTGACAAGAAAATGAACTCCTATAGAATAGCAGAATATCAGAACAATGATTTTCTTACAAACCAACAATGAAAAAGTGGAATTTAAAATTAAAAATGGAACACCATTTATATTATAATCCCACCTCCGAAGAAAAGATATGTTTAAGTATAAAACTACAACATATTTAAAAAACTCTATGAGGAAAATCTAGAGAAACTAATTAAATCAAATAACTAAATAGAGAAATATTCCATATTCATGCATTGGAAGACTCAATATTGTCAAGACGTCAATTTTTCCCAACTTGATCTATAGTTTTAATGCCATATCGATCAAAAACCCTATAAATTACTTTATGGAGGTTGGTAAACTCATTTCAAATTTATAGGGAGATGCAAAAGACCCAGAGAGCAACACGATATTAAAAATGAGCAAGGCCAGAAGTCCAGAGTTACCTGATTTTAACACTTATTATAAAACTATAGTAATCAAGACAGCATGGCAGTGATCAAAGAATGGACAAGTTGATGAATGGAACAGAATAGAAAACCAAAGGATAGATCCAAATAAGTATAATGAATTTTCATATATAAAACCAAACGCACTATTCATTGAGGAAAGAGTTGACAAGCTGAATGTTGTTAAAATTTAAAATTTGTTTTGCAAAAGATAATATCAAAAGAATTAGAAGACAGACCACAGAGTTGGAGAAAATATTTGCAAAAGACACATTTGATAATGTATTGTCATCCAAATCACAAAACTTTTAAAACAAAGCGATAAGAAAACAACCCAATTTTAAAAAATGGGTCAAATAACTTAGCAGGCAACTCACTAAAGAAGATATACAAAAAGCAACCATATAAAAACATGCCCCACCTCATCTGTCATCAGGGAAATGCAAATTAAAACACAACGAGATTTTACTACACACCCACAGGCAAAATTCAGAACCCAGACAACAAATATTAGCAAAGACATGGAGCAACAGAAACGCTTACTCATTGCAGATCGGAATGCAGGATGGTACAGGAACTCTGGAAGATGGTTTGGTAGTTTCCTACAATTATAAACATAGTCTGATCAGAATACTCAGGAATCTCATTCCTTGGCATTTACCCAAAGGATTTAAAACATATCCACACTGAAATCTGCAAATAGATGTTTATAGTGGCTTTATTCATAATTTCCAACACTTGGAAGCAACTGAGATGTCCCTCAGAAGGAGAATAGAAAAATAGACTGTGGTACATCCAGACAATGGAACATTATTTAGCTCTCTAAAGAAATGAGTTATCAAGCTATAAAAAGAAATGAGGAAACCTTAAATGAATATTGCTAAGTGAAAGAAGTCAAGATGAAAATGCTACATACTATATAATTCCAAAGATATTACATACTGCAAGAGGCAAAATTATGGAGACATTAAAAAGATCAGTGTTTGTCAAGGAATAGAGAATTGAGGGTGGAAAAAGAGTGGCAAGGACTGAAGAGTGAAAGCATAGATTTTTTAGGACACTGGAAATAGTCTGCATGGTATTGTAATGATGGATGCAAGTCATTATACATTTGTTGAAATTTACAGAATATGCAACACCAAAAGTGAACTGTAATAGAAGCTATGAACTGGGTGATTTATGATGTGTCAATGTAAGTTCATCAATTGTAAAAAATGTGCCACTCTAGTGGGGGATGTTGATAATAAGGTAGCCTGCACATAGTGAATCTCTGTACCTTTAGTTTTGGGTTGAATTGAAAAATGATCTAAGGAAACTGTTAATAAAAAGAAAATTAGAAGTTAAAAGAATAAAAACACTGAGAGAAAAAAACAAGAGCAGTCAGCAGTGGTAGGAATAACAATAGATATTTGCACAAATAGAGTTTTTGCAAAATGAAAGACAGAAATGTAATGAGATGTCATATGCCTGTGTTGTCAAAACTATGTTTAGGGTATACAGCATAATCTGACTCAAAGTGAATATAATTAACACTGTCTTCAGTAACTGAAGGTCTTAATTTCTTAAAAAGCAAGACCATGATGCTTTTCTTTCTGTCAAGTCCATTTGAATCTAGAACAGAGCTCTTTATCCAAGTAAGTGCCATGTAAATGTGTTTTTAATCATTTATCTATATGAATAAGCAAAGCTGTACATAAATATTAAGTGACCAGTAAACATAGGCAGAAACCCAGTAAGCCCAAAAGCCAGCATCATCGTCCTTAATATAAAGAACAAATGTCCTGCAGTCACAAGGTGGAAGAAATCATTCTGTAGAAATTAGCCTTTGGGTCAACAATGACTTGCTTAATAATCAGGAACTGAAATTTGGTACATGAAAGACAGTGATATTATTGTATGTCTATATTATTGTTACAGAAGATGACTCTAAGCACCATTTTATAAACCATTAAAAACTGTCAGGTCTCCCATGACATATTATATCCTCATAAAAAGACACAAATGCTAAATTAAGTTTGAATTTGAATTAGCAAAGAATAAGAAAATCAATTTAAGTGTTCCCAGTGCAATCTCAACCCTTGCACTCTTGCTTTGCATCTGTGTATTTCATTAGTATATTTTGTTACATGATCATGTAATATTTATGCAGTAACATAATATGCTCTGTACATCTAAGATTCAAGAAAAAGTGCAGTTCCTTTCCATTATTTTGTGCCCTTTATCTGCTGAACACGCTGTAACATTACCCGGGGTTTGGTGATTATGTAATGAGGGCCCCTATTGTAATCCAGGCTGCACAGTTGGAAGATTGCTGTGGGAACTTTAGCTCTGCAAATCCTGAGTTTTGGAACAATTAAAGCCTTGGTTTTAATGTTACATTCACCTCATTTTTTCCCCAAAATATTTTGCTTTTTTTCCTTAAAACCCATAAGTACTGCAGTAGAAGAAATGTAACAAGAATTATAGGAAAAAAGTTCCTCAGGAGATGAAATAACAGCTGCCATCTGGAGCATAACAGATGTGTGTTCCACCAGCTTCTTTTTTTTTTTTTTCTTTTGAGTTCTCTTACCCAAGTCCTAGCCAGACCCAAACACTATGCCTGGCTTATGAGATCTGACAACTTCACAGCCTCAGGCTGGAGGACTGCAGGTTACTGTTTATCTTTGAATACACTGAAGTCCCAGGGAAAAAAACTGACAGGTTCAAGAATGGTACACAAAGGTTATCTTTCCCCAGAATGCTGTGAAGAGTTGCCATGCAGTTCCTTTATAAGAAATAAAGTCCAAAAAAGTTTCCAATGAAGTGTTCTTAATTATCCTGTACCCTCAAAGAGAGAGATTCAGGACTGGGAGTCATTAGCAGATGCTTTCCTAGTCCCAGAGCCAGAAATCACCTGGGCGGCCACTTAGTTTTTTCCATCCAAGTAACATAGGCCAAACCTGATTAGCAGTTAGCATTTGCACAAGTGTAACCTGACTGAAACTGATAAAACCACTGCTTCCTAGCACCTGGTCATAGGCCCTGAAATTTCTGGGAAAAGTTATAAAAACCTTTCAGATTTTATAACTAGAAATAGAGCTGTTTTCAGTAGTTTAAAGACAACACTACAGTTAAAAAGTCATTTTTATTCAAAATATTTTATTTATAAATTTTGGTTTGCATTAGTACTTAAGACCTCCTTACATCAATCAGCTCTCAGATTTTGACATGATACTTGTTTCTATGGAGCAGATTCGTGTATTCTTAAGCACAGTGATCGTACACACT
Source organism: Talpa occidentalis (assembly GCF_014898055.3). Classification (NCBI taxonomy): domain Eukaryota; kingdom Metazoa; phylum Chordata; class Mammalia; order Eulipotyphla; family Talpidae; genus Talpa; species Talpa occidentalis. Next base: position 133,926,486 of record NW_023602073.1, on the reverse strand, counting down.
GGCACATCCTCAGTATTTTAACAGTACAATTTTTTTCTGTCAGTACGACCTTTGTTGGCTCCAGCACTGAGAGTTTAACCAAGGAAAAATGGGGGGACAATAACTGTCACCTCTAGTTCTGAGACAATACTAGCATAACTGCTAAACTCCCTGCTTTCCTAGCATGCTCATATTTTAGCTTCACCTGGTATGTTCCAAATAGTTCAAGTTTCCACTGCCCGTCATTTATAATTTTCTTTCTAAAGTCACTGTCATATAGAACACTTTGTGTCTGTAGTGTCCCATCCATGCTGAAGTTCTAGATACTGCATTCAGGGACTTCTAGCTCTTCTTAACTGTGAGGGATTTGCCTCCTTTCTTGGCTTATCTTGCTGCGTTAGTATGGATTCTGAAATTATGGGCTCATGATAAAATTTAGTATTTGCCACTTTGTCACAAAGCTGTGCTCAGTGCCATCATTACTTCAATTTTTTTCTCTTCTGACTAAGCCTCCAGCAACAGACCCAGCTTCTGCATTTGGTAGTAATAGGAAGAAACCTGTGGAGTAATTTCAAGATGATAAGCTATTTAGCCATAGAGTTGATATGATTTAAAATGCAAATAAATATAAAAATCACTACTGAATGCAAATTGTCTATCATAAATTGTCAATCAATAAACATTAAATAACACTGTTATCTTAATTGGAAATCACTGAGATAAATCTATTTTTGGCCTTCCACATGGTATGACTTTGAGATTTAAATCCTTTAAATAGGTTTGTAACACTGTTATTGGACTAATGTAGTCTCACTCTCTAGAAACCTAAAACAAGCTTTCCTGAAAGGGGCAGGTGGTATTAGAGAAGGGGAATGAAAACAGAAAGCAAATTAAGTTTCTGTCCTTACATAAAACAATGCTGACAGTAAAAGAAAATTTAACTTGTTTCCCCCAGAAAAATATTTGTTTCTGAAGGATGAGAATGTGAACCAACTAAATAGATAACTTATCAAGACCAACAGTTTGTTCATTAAGAATAGCTTCAAGACCCAAGCTAACCCAAGTCCCTCCATCTGAAGCTATTATATGACAAAGTCTCTGCAATCCCAACTAGGACTTTACCATGTGAAACCTGATTTGTCCAGTCCAGGCCCTAAAACTTGCTTCCCATCCTACCCTGAAACACTACTAAGATTTTGTCAAGGTAGTATTCTCTCTCTTCTAATAAATTTCTTGATGAACAGGCATTTCCAGTGGACTTTTTTTTTATTTTGTATATTTTTACATCATTTTTCATTTTTGCGTGTGTGTCTTTTAATATTTTATTTTATATAATTCTTACATCATTTTTCATCTTTGTACAATGTATGCATTTTCATTTTGGTTATATTCCCCATACAATTGCACACCCCCCCTTATTTTGACTCTAATACCAAAACCGAACAAGGACAACACAAAAAAGGAAAACTACAGGCCAATCTCCCTAATGAACACTGATGCAAAAATCCTCAATAAAATTTTAGCCATCAGAATCCAACAATGTATCCATAAGATAATTCACCACACCAAGTAGGATTCATTCCAGGGACACAAGGATGGTTCAACATCTGAAAATCAATCAACGTCATCCAACACATCAACAAAAAGAATTATAAAAACCATATGATAATATCAATAGATGCTGAGAAAGCTTTCGACAAAGTACAATACCCATTCATGATAAAAGCCCTTGAAATTCTTGGACTACAAGGAACATCCCTCAACATCACAAAGGCCATATATGACAAGCCAACAGCCAGTATCATTCTCAATAGCGAAAAGCTGAAAGCATTTTTCATTTTTGCACAATGTATGCATTTTCATCTTGGTTATAGTCCCCATACAATTCCCACCCTCCCTTGTTTTGGTCCTACTCTCTTGTCCTCCCCATAGTGTGTCTCTGGTTTATAGTTGCTTGTTGATTTTGATTTTTACTTTATTATAATTAGTATTTTTCCTGGTCCCTTATCTAGGTTTTCTAAATTCCTGCTATGAGTGAGACCATCCAGTATTTTTCTTTTTCTTTCTGGCTTATTTCACTGAGCATGATGCCTTCCAGCTCCATCCATGTTGCTGAAAATTGCATGAGTTTATCTTTTTTTGATTGCTGAGTAATATACCACTGTGTATATATGTACTACATCTTCTTGATCCAGGCATCTATTTGGGAAACCTAGAGATCCCATAAAAATTCAATCAAAATCCTTTACCTGTACAAGACCTGAAGAGGTACATTCCAAGGTTTCTTGATCATCTAAGCTGGATCTTTGGGTTCTGGAGTGTTGTGGTTATCACAACTGCTTTATGTGCAGAAGATGTTGGGTCAATTCCCAGTGGAGCCACAGAATTCCTTGTTTCCATTCAAAATTACCCACTGTGTTTAGATAGAAAGGGGGATTCTCTCTGATCACAAGAATGTGGTATAACCTAAACTGGGTCTGAGCTTCGATTTCTTCTCATCAATTCACAAACATTAAGTTTATTTGCAGTGAGAAATACAACATTTTAGAAGTTTTTTTTTCATTATCAAGCATAAAACAGCTTTTTTGTTTCTACCACTTTGGTTTCTATCTCTGTCTCTTTCTGGTATGTCTATAAGAGAAAGTCTGTAGGGAAATGAACACTGTCCTGAAACTTATCTTTGTGAGGTCAGAAATAATTTTTTCTGACCTTTGCTTCTAGCTGTTAACAATCCACCTTTGGCCAGGTCTAGAAACACAGAGTAGGAATTACCACCTCTTCTGACTTTCAGCATTTAGATGGGGTTTTTTCTCACCTGTTAACTCCAATACATATCTCTAACAGAATTCCACCCAGAACAATCTGAAAATTCAGTGGCCACCTTTGGGAAACTTTTGACTTTAACGAAAATGCTTATTTGAACAAAGCATTAAAACAAATAGAGCAAATACAGAGAGAGTCTCTGACTTACTTGTCTGTCTCAAAGAGAGATCTCTTTAACACCTGAAACTCCCTATCCTGACCTTACTTCAAGTTTGATGTACAATTAAAAAGCACACATCTTCATGAAATTGCAGAAAGCCCGAGCAACTATTAAAATCAGTTAGAATTTTCTTTTTGGTGCTATGTCTGTGTGTGTGTCCAAAAGGGTTTTCCTGAATGTAAGTCCTCTCTCTTCACAGAACACACAACAAATAATAATATTTGCCTTTCTCAGTGATGATTTGAAACCCACTGCCTCTCCCTTTTCTCTCCTTTCTGATTTCATTTTCTCTTTCTTGGATAACTTTAGAGATTAATTAATCAAAAACTAAGTGTTTTGTTATTTTATACACATATGCATGTATAAAATACACAAATTTTTGTGTATAAAATACACATGTATTTTATACACATATTCGTGTATAAAATAAGTGTTTTGTTATTTTATACACATATTTGGAATTTCTAGTCCAGATAAAGAATTATCAAAAATAACAAATTGCTTTTAAGTTGTATTTTTTTCCTTGTCAAAACTGCAAATCAGAATAAAATATTTTACTTGTGTGTTTGAATAATGGTCTTGTTAAATTAAAAAGGACAGCTAGACAAGTGGAGATTTTGACATAAATTCACAATCTTAGTTATTTTTTCTTATATGTAAACACAGAGGCAAATTATATTTTTTAAGTTCATGCAATATGAATGATTGTCTACATAAAACAAGTGATTAATTTTGGCTTCAAAACAACTGCAGTTGTCCTAGTATCACTACCAGAAAAGTAATATGAGCACAATATTTTACTTAATACATGAATGGGCTTAATTTCTTCTGTCTTTGTATAAAATTCATGCTTGGGGAAAAATCTTAATAATTACTGATCTTCTACCTTCTAGTTCTTCCCCTTGTTCACAGAAACAAAGGTTGGCTCCTTTAGGTAAAGATAGTAGTTAATATAAATGATACAGAGAAACAATATGCAAACAAGAAAGTCAGCAAAGTTTATCTGGTTTTTAAGGAATTGTTCCAGCTCATTGAAATGGTAATGTTAAAATAATATATGCATACTGATTGCTTCAGATGATTAGGCTAATAATATTTTAAAAAGATTAAAAGCTTCAAATTTATCATTTCTTTGCATAGATGTATATCTATCTAAACACATACACAAACTATACTGAGATTAATTCAAAGATGTATAAATATTAAAAGCAGTCAATTTTAACAATACACAATAAATGTGAAATTTGCATGGCAAGACAATTTAGTTTATCTGACAGAGTTGTGCCAGGTTCTGTTAACAGCTAACACAACAATAAAGCTCTAGGTGTTGGTCCTCAGATTCACATTTCTTGATTGAAAATACAAATATCTTTTATAAATCATGTTCCACCTAGAAACATTCTCAGGAAACTTCCAAAAGCAGATGACCTTTGGGAGACAAAGCTTCCGCTCAAAACTCTTACATATAAATTATAAACAGCTTCTATGCAAAACCATAAGCTAGAGCCAAGTATTGTCACAATTCTATCTCCATGCTTTATTTCTTATTTTTTCAATGCTTTTTCTTTCCTGTTAGCTGTGTTAAGTTTCCAGAGCTTTAACAGACAATTGTTATTACTTAATTTTGATATTATTAATATCACCTTTTGGCATTCTTAGTCACTCACTAGTACAAACAATGCCAGTTATAATATGCTTATGATTTGGCAGAAAGCATACAATCTTAATACCTGTAGTTTATGCTCATTTTCCTAGATGTTATGCAGTTAACCTTTGATATGAATCACTTGTAAATTAATCCGGTTGGTTTCCTTGACTAAGTTACTAAGCAACTTTTAAAATTAAAAACAATTTAGGGACCAGAAAGATACAAATCTATAAAATCCACTATCATGTCAAACCTAAATGGAGAAGTCGCACAAAAATAACCATTGTAGGACTTGGAGATTTGGGAACAGACAGTGTATATTTGGAAGCTGTCTCATTTCTCAGACCAAATAAAAAAAAAAAGGGGGGGCACACCACTTTGGCTGCAGTCCAAATTCTTTATTTCTGATGATCTCTACATTGTCAAATCATCATTGAATATGACCATATTTGATGGGTGGCACCAAAATATTATATACCATTTGAATACCACATAGGAAAATTTGGACTGAAAACATATCATTGTGTGTTCTTTTGGTACAGGATTTGTAGCACAAAAGTGTATTGCCTATCACCATGCAAATTGTACCTGTATCTGTTATCATAGCAAACTGACAAATCCCTTTATTATAATCTGTGATATCCAAGGATCTATGTGTCTATTAATTTCCCATCTCCAGAAGAGAGTCCTTGACATAATTTAATTCAAAGGCAAAAATTTATAATTGAACTATGTTTTAAAAATAATAATTTTGCCATTGAGAGGAAATTTGGATTGTTTTCTTCTGTCCCAAATTCTCTTTATTTCCTCATTTCAAAAATGAGGGAAAACTGATGTTGTGGTTCAGAGTTCAGGGGGTAAACTGGACCATGTCCTAGGGGTATTTTTGTCTCCTCATGCTTCCATAACTCATTATCACAAACTTAGTGACCTAACCCAAATTTAATATCTGAGAGTTCTGGTGGTCTGATCCAAAATTCATTTCACTTGGCTAAAATCAAGATGTCTGTAGGGCTGTGAGCCTTCAGAAGTCTCAAGAGGAAAACCCATCTCCTTTCCTGTTCCAGCTCTAAAGTTTGCATTCATTCATTAATATCTACTTTAATCTTCAAAGTCCATTCATTTCATCACTCTGATCTCTGCTTCCATTGTTAACACCTTTTTCACAGATTCTCCTGCTCACTTCTTTCACTTATAAGGCCCTTGTGACTACACTGGGGCCACCTGAATACTCAATACTCAAAAAAAAGGGGGGTGGGGGGAAAGGAAAAAAAATAAACCCTTATATTAAAGTCAACTGAATAGCAACATTAATTCCATCTGCAAACTTAATTCTCACTTGCCACATAATAGCATATTCATAGTTCCAATAATAAGGATATTTGGGTGACTTTGTTGTGTCTATCGTAAAGACCAAGAGTCTCATGAAAATTGCACGGGGGTATTTTAAAATCAAGCCATTTTCAGCACAGGGCTCTCTAGATGGAACATGTGTTGTTTTAAGGAAAGAAAAATGCTGCATTCTGCCCCTACCTATCTTTCAGGTATATTACTATATTTCCTTGGAAACAAGGAACTCATGAAATAAGGCCATTTGGCTAATATAATTTAGCCAAGTCTACAGTTTCTTTGGATTGGGAATAGAATCTATTCTTTTATTTTAATTTGGAAACACTTGGCTCCTGATTAAGAAATGTACCTTAGGGCCTCCCCTGGTGGTGCAGGTGGTTGATCACCACACTGTGAAGCTGCCCGCAGCCTCTGCAGCACCAGTTTGATCCCAGCTGGCCAGCGAGGGTCCCACATGGTGTGGTAAACCTCTCCTGTCTCACCCGCAGCTCCACTCAGCAGTGTATTTTGTCTGTTCTGTTCCCCACTCTGTCTCTGGTGAATCCTCTCACCCTCCCGTGCATCTGGCCTGTACCCTGGTTCTTGTATAAATAAATAAAATAAATCTTCAAAAAAAAAGTACCTTAAAAAATGATCATAACTTTTCTCTTAGCATTTCTGTCACAGTTCTCAAATGTGAGATTTCCATACTTTACATACTGCATGAAGACATGCAAACAGCTTTCTGGTAAACAAACAAGTAATATTCCCACAAAAAGAATAATAAAACTTGACAAAGACCTAGGCTGGGGCAAGCAGCATCAGAATTTTTGTATAGAAAGTAATGGCGAAAATTTAAATCTAGATTGATTATATCCCTAGAAGATAACCACCTGTCTTCCAGCTTATAATAAAGACAGACCAGTAGGAAAATACAATTGAAACTAACTTTGCCCTAAGCTTAATACTACTTGGACCAGCAGGCATAAATTCCTGTCCAATGTTGTGTTACACAATACTGGAAACAAGTACACAAAGCAAAGATAACTCGGCTGCTTTCTTCAGAAAACATCTGTTTCTAGAAGATAAGCTATAAACCAATAAAGGTTGATTACTTATTGCAGGTAACAACTTGTTCATCAGGAAGTTCTTCTAGATCCTCACCTCTGTACCCACCAATCAAAGCTGCTATATTATAAATGTTGCCTACTCCCTCCTGACTGGTTCCCTACTTCAAAAGTCATTACAATCATCCAACTCATGTTCTACAGACTATAAGTTTATATCTCTTCTAAAGACTATAACTATTAGACATGAAGAGGTGTCTTTTTCAACTATGACAGTCACGAACACCTTTTATGAGAACCTTTTTTTTCAAGTCAGTGATGAAGTTTGTGTGAGGACACTTATTCACATGTAAATTAAATTTGTCAATTATCCTTGTCATGCCAGATTGCCATAGGGATCTAAATTAGGTTCCCAAATGTGAAAAAAACAGTTTGATGGGGAAATAACATTATCATATATCTTATTTCATATATAGCATGTATATGATATCATATAACATGTTTATGTATACTTACATGAATATATAACATTTATATGTGTTATATATAATATATAACATTATATTTAAATGAATATATACCATTTAAAAATTTAGTTTCCTAATTTTGTCAGCTGCCAAAAAGAAAATGATGACTATAATAAATCCTCTTTAATAAATCTAAAATATATACAACTGATATATACAGATGAATTAAACTCCCCAAGAAGAACCTGGCTTTATTAAAATATTTCTCAGTACTTTAGTTCCTATAAAAAAGGATATGTTGGTCCTCCCCTGTGGCGCAGCATTTGAGTGCTGGGTTGCGAAGCTGCCCGCAGCCTCTGCAGCACCGGTTCAATCTCCGGCCACCGGGTGAGGGTCCCACATGGCGTGCAGACCTCTCCTGCCATGCCTGCTGCTCCCCTCAGCAGTGTATTTCATGAGTCTGCCTGATCTGTTCCTGGGTCTGGCTCTGGTGAATTCTCTCACCCTCCCACACTTCTGACTGTACCCAGTGCTTGTATAAATAAATAAATAAATCTTAAAAAAAAAAAGGATATGTTTTGCTTATCTAATTATGACATTAGAGCATTTTATTAGAATGATAATAGCAAAGTGACATGTTGTTTTATCAATTTTCACTGAGAATTTATAGGTCTATTATTATGAAAAGGCCAGAGATACCAGACATATGCTATTTTAATGCCCATTTCTCTCACAAATCATGGCTTCCATCATGACTACTTTTACTAATGATGATGATTACTCATGTAATCTAAAATTTAACTCCTCCAAAATATAAAATTGGTCTAATTTATTCATGTTGAATGAGTCCCAAATGAATATCCTATCCTAGCTCATAATTTGCAGGTTAAGAAAATAACACATGGTTCAAGCTCGGGGTGAATTGTTAAATGTCTGTAACCACTCGAACCAATCCTTTTTATACAATTTGTAATTCAACACAGTAGATTAAGTCAAATTCAAAGTAAGGATATAGATAATGACCTGATTATTTTTTCATATGCAGCTCAAAATTCCAAGGTTCTACTTTTTAATTGCAACATTAAAAAAAAAAAAAACAGGAAAGTAATATTTATTAGTTAAAATTACAACAGCACTAACCTCAAAAGAAGCATTTATTAAATAAAATTCAAATTGTTTTCAACCTCACCCTCTCTAGCACATTGTCTTCTCTCTCTCTCTCTCTCTCTCTCTGTCTCTATCTCTCTATCTTGGCCTCTCTGTCTCTGTCTCTGTCTCTCTCTTTCTCTCTCTCTCTTTCCCATTTCATCCACTTGGAACATTCTAATGTAACAACTTAACTCATTTCAATTTGGGCTTACTTCACTGGCTCTTGATAAGTCTTTTCCTTTAGATAGACCTAAAATAAATCATGTCACTTCGTATTCAAATTAATTATTTTTTTCAGCAAATCCTGGATTATAGCTATAAAGTTTCTAAAATGAAAACTAAACTTTTCTGTAAAGCCAGTATAGGCCAATCTAATCCCAGAGGGAAGGGGAAAAAAATGATAATGAAAAGCAAATGTACAACATATTTTAAAGACGAAAGAAGTGAAAAAAGGGATGGCGTGTTTATGGTTTGCAACAACTACAAGCAGATCTTTCTTAGAATGCTAGTTAAAGTTCAACAATTCATTTGCCAATGCATGGCCAATCTTGTTACTTATCATGAAAAACAGAATATGTCAAATTAGTTAGCATTGTATATTTAAGCATATTTATTTATGAACTATGTATTCTGCATTGACTTGGTTTGTAACTTTGTGAAATCATTTGACCTTTCTGGTCCCAAATCTTTTATACACTATTGAAAATAAAACAAAAAACAAAGAAGTTGTAGAATTAAAAGAAGTTTTAAATTAAATTACTAAAGTCAGTTAAAGAAGAAGTCACTGAAAGTTTCATGTATTGGGTAAATTTTCAGATTAACTACATGGTAGCTTCACTTCCCTACATCAACTTTGCCAAAGTTTTAAATCAATATGATAATAGCAATAACTATAAATACAAACAATGATAATTTTTTTCATCTTAGTAGAGATCATGGTAGATAACCAATCTTTGTTTAAAGAACAGTTTTTTACAAGAAACTTTTCCCTGATATCCCATCATTTTCTCTCCACATTAGGAGAAGGCACTGCCCTAAAACACTAAGTGAGTTTACCATAATCATTTAGCACATAGGCGTGCTATAGAAAGAATTACATACTTAACATAATAGTTCTGAAAGTAAGCCAAGAACTGGTTTTAAATCCCCAATTTTTCTAAATTCAAATTTTATTTCCTGCTTCTGTGACTATGCTACCTATAAAACTTCTTTTAATCCCACATTCTTTATGCATAAAATGACGCTGATCACTCGGGAATTTTGGAAATACCCTCCACCTACTTTTTGACCACTGAAGATATTGTTTACTTCAAGATTGTTCCAGCACACCCTTTTGTTTCTGATTAATGACTACATCATCCTTTAAAGTGAAAAGAATGTGCTAAGATAGTATTTGATGATTTTTGCATTTGCAAAATGTGGTAATATATTCAATCCTGACTAGACTAGTAAAAAGTAATTTATTATTTGTCAAATATTATATTTTTAAAGAACATTAGCCAGAAATTGGCTCCCAAATCTGAAAGTTTATGCTTCTACCTTATCATAACACAAATGTATTCACATTACTCTAATTTAGATTCTTTCTGGGCTTCCTTGATTTTATCAGAAAGTGTCAAAAAATAACTTTTTTATAGCTATTTAATGTCTGCCACTTTATTTAAAGCAATTGATTGATGCCAGAGATTGTAAAATACCATTGATTATTAAATGCTTCAATTTTAAATATGTCTGTTTTAGAATCAATGAAATGAATATGCTTAATCATTCATGATCTTTTATGGCTAGCAATCTGATCCCAAGTTTTTTGAAGTTTTCTTCCACTAGCCCATTACGTGTGCTGCCTCCATATATACTTTCCTCTAAGTGCTTTCCTTCCTCATTAAATCCCACCTTCTCACTGAAGTCTTTTCCCAGTCCTCTCTCCTCAGAACACCTGTAATCCTTTATTTGTTCTACAGTGTCTGCATTAACACTTCCTGCCTTGCATAATGCTTACATTTCCTTTTGTTTTGTATAACAGTGTGCCAACTTCTGAAAGCACACAATATGCTTACTTATTTTTTTTATCACTTGCAGTGCTTTATATAGGATAGAAACTTTACATATGTTGTTTTATCAAATAGATCAAGCTGTAGAATTATATGCATTTCACTGAATAAGTTTTTTCAAGACATTGCAAAGATAATAAATTACACATAGCAAAATGATATTCACCTAAATAATCTCATTTTATGTAAACACAGAGTTGTTCATTAAATTATGTAAAGTGGGAAAACATTAATTAAATAAAATGAAAACTGGAAATACCCTGCACCTTAGTTTTTGACCACTTTTAAAGATATTGTTTACTTCAAGAGTGTTCCAGCACACCATTTTGTTTCTGATTAATGACTATATCATCCTTTAAAGTGAAAAGAACATGCTAAGACAGTATTTGATGATTTTTAAATTTGCAATAAAATCCTGAGTTATACTGAATAATCATTTTTATGAAAATATGTGCAACACCATGACATCCCCAGGAATACTGCCAAGGACCAATGAAGGGTCTAAGATTCCACCCTACTTGCAAGTCAGACTCCTCAGCTGCCACTGTTTCATGGAAACTGACCAGACATGAAATCCCTGAGTCAAAACAAAGGAACATTTCGTACTCAAAGCCACAGCAGTAGATCATTTTTACACTAGATTTCTCCAAGTCTTCATTCCCCCAGGGTGATAAGAGGGCTGAGTGACATCGCAACATACAGTGGGCTGCCACAAAGAAGTCCTAAGTTTGGGGAAGTAAATCTCTTACTTAGGCAGTAAGCACACTTGTTCATTATCTGGAGGGGAAATACTTTACTTTCCGAGACTATAAACTAACCTGCCCTTGCTCCAGAGGGCAGACACTTTCTCTAACTTCCAAGGCTGTTAGCTCTACAAATATCCTTGAAAAGATCATCTAGAAGGCAGATACTTCCTGCCTTTGCTTCAGATCAGTAGAAAAGTGAATAAACTACAGATAATTTTCTCCCCCAAATGCTACACTTAGATTCTCATCAGCCTACCAGATTCCAAGGTTCACTAGTATAACATGTATTAAATGCAATCAGTTCTATAAAGTATGGCACATACATTTCTTTTAAAAAAAAAAGTCACATAATGTAAATTGTTTGATAAAAAGAAACAGCATATGGGGAAAATGAAGCTAGATACAGCACACTCAAAAGCTTTGTCAATGACACATTAAAAATGATACAGAAACTGATAAAATAGTGACATAGTTTTATTCATGTCAAATAGATAAATAAATAATGCTTCAAAAAACATGGCTTTGCCTTGGAAAGACTTACCTTGGGGAGGTGAGTGTTGACAGCTTCAGTTTTGAATTATTATTGAAATGTGGGAAGGGGTTAGCTAAAATCAGATAAAGTTTAACAACAGATGTACATGGTGTGACTTATAACACACCAGGTAAACTGAGATAGATGGTAAATGTATGCGGTATGCACACAATTCTGTTTGTGTGTATGTGTATTGTGTGTACATTTTGTTTTCCCAGTGACTCAGTTCAGTTGGGTGACATTCTCTGCATTCACCAAATGTTTCTGATGACTGAAGTCACAGATAAAGAAATGCAGTTGTGCTTTGTACATTATTCCCTAATATATCCATCTCATTGGGAAACAGTTGTATTTTCCAGACAAGTGTTATAGAACTAACTCTATGATATGATGTATTCATAAGTAACACATTGTCTTATTCATTCATTAAAAACATAATTCCTGCAGACTTCTATTAGCTAACATTCTTTTTAGCTTAGTTTGAATTAATCTGTGCACTTGAAAGTGCATTCTTTTTATTGCTTTCTGTTACCAAAATAAAATAAAATTGTAAACATCTAGAACAATTCAGTCATTCACTCTTCATCTTTCCTGGCTGCAATCCCATTTTGCTCCCCAAGTTAAATGTGTGGTAGTTTTGTGTTACAATTACAGGTATTTCTTAAAGTTTCACACACATAGGTGGGGTGCTTTCTTTTTTTTTTTAACCTCTATGACATCATTCTATGCTTATGTTTCTGAGATTTACCTTTATTCTATGATTCACAATATTGCAGATATTTCTGTTAATACATCATTCTCATTAATTGCTACATAACAGTCCATGTTATGAATGTAGCTTCAGTGACATCAATTAACTGTTTCTCTAGAAACATTCTTGGAAGAAAAGTTATTGGTGCTCACATCTGAGTTTTCTGAAGAATGACTGATAGGAAATAACACTAATGAATAAATGAGTATGTGATATCACATTTCAGTAGATACAGCAACATACCTTAGACAACACCACTACCAAGTTAATCATTACTATTTTCTCCATAACTTTATCAACACTGGATATTATCCATCTTTTATAATTTTTGTCCATTTGATGGTAATTTATTTTTAGTGTGTATATAATACACTTTACAACTGAAAGTGAACTATTTGTCACATGCTTCTGGGCTATTTCATTTCATCTCTAAATTGTTTATTCATAACCATTGCCCACTTTTGTCATTGAAGTTTCTTGGATATAGTTTTCTAAAATATTTATTTCTGGGAGTCCTTTCCTATTATTAACAATCTGTTGTCACCTACATATGGTGCAAATAATTCCTTCTAATACGTTTTATATTTTAACTGTGGCATGGTTAATTGCAAAAAAGAAAATTGGACTCCTATAAAATATTCTGAAATTGTTTTATTGTTTACCAAATTTAGAGAAGAGTCTTGGAATTATTCCAATGTTAGTAAGTTAATAAAATAAGAGGTGGTTGGACAGGCAAAAATACCAAGCAAGAACAAAAGGAAAAGAGCCCAATGTGGTATAAATGTCAGTGATGATGGGAAAGAAACATCAGCCTATAGAGCTTTTCTCCTAGGTGAATCCTCTTAGAGTATTATGACTAAAGTAAAGCTCTTTTATCTAGTGAAGAGAGAGGCTTTTAATAAAGAATAGCAGGAATCTATAAATAATACTAAGCTTATTTTTACATAAGTAAAGAAAATAAAATGGGTGATGCCATTATTAGCTTTAATTACATCAATTAATTGTAAAGGCTCTACTTGATGGATATGTTAGTATCATAGAAAGTTTCCTATGAAAATTTCTAACATCTTAGAATTAGTGCCAACCCATAGTTAAACTACATTTCCTAGGTCCACAAACTACAGCTCCAAGGGTGGGTTGGGTGGGAGGGATGTAAAAGCACTAGAGGTCTCTGGACTTGTAAAAAGAAAGTAGATACAGATGAAACAAATATTATACTATTACATGGATTTTTTTCCTGAAAAACAATCATAAAAAATAGTAGGTGAATATTTTCTACTTTGTTTCATAATTTTAAATTATTCAACTGTATTTCTAACTATTGGTACCTTTATTTATTGTAAGGAAAACATTTGATAAGAATTAATCCTTTTTTCCAAATGTGATTACCTGAGTTTGGAGCATCATACAAAATAGGCCAAATTGTGACAATTGAATGATATCTGTCCTCTCAGTTTAAGTAGAAAGAAATACACAATCTGCCGGGGCTGAAATATGTGGGGTATGATTGTGAGACCACAGTCTGTTAAAGACTTAGTAGAAATAAGATATATATCTCTTGAGGCCATTCCAGAGATGAGAGAAATTTAGTGAATACAAACAGATAGATGTGTTGCCCACATTTCTCAGCTCTAAACATTATGTTGAGCATAGCTGGGTTCCATTATTGCAGTTAGGCTGTAGGGCAGTGACCTGGACTGGCTTTGTTCTCCCCAGTAAGAACTGATGCATTTCAAGTCGCTAATCAGCATTGTCTGTGCATTTGCTCAGCTAATCTTCTGGCAATGTGCGATGAACAATCTGCCTATTGACTGTCTCAGCAGTTGCTACCCCTCCACCCTCACCCCATGTTGATCCTCATCTAGTTTCTGCTGGCTGCTCTTTTTTCCTATAAAAGAAGGGGGTATAAAAAGCTGGCCATTCCTTCCCCTCCCCCAAAAAACAATTCTGGCTCTCCTAGCTAGTCTTCTAGTCCCCTCCTCTCTGTGATACCTTCTGGAATTTGAAAAATTCTGCCTAATTCTTAGCTTGGATAACTACTGAATTTAGTCACCTTGAGCTCCCTCCCAAACAAGAGAACATTTCTGCTATATTTTGTGTGTGTGTAGTGTGTGTGTGTGTGTGGGTGGTGGGTGGGTGGGTGGGTGGATGTTTGTGCTGAGAAGAATTAATTTATAACAAACAGGGGCATTTTGGTAACATCTGTCATCACTTCATCCAGAAAATACCTGTGATTAACACTTATTATTTGGAGAAAGAGCAAGCAGTCAGGAAGATATTGACCTCCCTGAGTTACTATGCTAAATATGTGAATTTGCCAGTGAAGCCCTTACAACATTACTCCTATGAAAGGAATACAGAAAATCTCTGGGTTTCCCACTTTAAAAATGTTATCATTTACCCTCTTGCAATAATAAAAGATCAAATTTGCCAAGACTCAGCATGAATTTACTTTTCACAGAAGGTGTAGGAGCAGCTGTAGTATAAAATATACTTAATTATAATTTTTGAAGCTACTAGCACAACACAAATTATTATTGCTTGGGACTACAAAATTTGACTTCACCTGTTCATGTAAAGCTGCTCACACTCAACCTCAGGGGAATGTATTCCTTTGCCGGGGATAAAGTCAGAAAGGAAACCAGATCATTACCTATGTTGCTACTTAGCTTTATCTTCTGGTCTCAACTATATGTAACTACAACCAAATATAACTCAGTAACAAAAAACCAGTTATATACATTTATATATATATGCATATTTGTATACATTTGTACATGTATATGCATATACATTTGTATACATATAAATATGGTATATAACTACATATAAATCCAAAACACCAAAATTAAAACCTTCCCAGCAGAAGACATACAACAAAGAAATGTTAGCATCCCTGGATCCCAATCCCTTCTCCCTTTTCTCATTTTTTATTCTCTAAAGGAAATTGATATACATGTATCACTAGAGATAAGTTTCAAAAATAAGTAACATTGCCCTGCTAATAGCAGGGTGTTAGGAGAATACTGCTTAAACACTCAAGATTTCTGTACATAATTGATGCACATCTATAAACTCAAAATACTTATCAATTGATTCTAGATCATCTGTGTTTTTGCCCTTTGGAGATTCAAACAGACTAGATTTTACCCCTGGAGCTATTAAATGTATTAATACTTTTTTTTTTAAACTAAGCAGGCTATATCTCTAGGATTGTGCTGATGATTTCTCCAAACTTTCTGTCTAGCCCAGGAACCTAGGACTTTCCTAAGGCATGTAGTAGAGTCCTGTAAACTGAAAGGAGTCATTGAAAGAAGCATTTGGAAATCAACAGATTGTTGACAGAGTTGCTATATCCACTATGCTCCCACAGTGCTTTGCCTGTCTCTTTGTAACAGTATTACTCATATTGTGTTGTAATTTTTCTGTAGCTGAATCTATCCTCTGGTAGACTTGTTCCCTTGAAGGACAACTTAAAATAACTTTTATTTTTCTTACATGAAATCATTTGTGCAATGATACATATTATAAACATATATGAATATGAATAAAAGTTACCTTTGCATCCCCCAAACCTAGTACAAAACCTCTCATATATAAAGTAGACAATCAGCTTATTTCACATCAACTAGTTTGTGGATAAAAGTGGAGGAAGGGAGGAGATGAAGATCTGATTTAAGCCTCATGTGAACTCAAACCTCTTGAGCAAAAGAAGTTCTCTTTCAAGCCACTACCTCTTTTCCTTATTCTTTTTCTGCCAAGTAGCTAGCAAGAAAAATCTACATTTATACTCTCCAAGTAGAAGGGTCCAGGACAATTAGAAGTCTTAAAAATTCATATGATTCCAAAGTGTAAACTAAGAGATTGAAAAAGTCTCAAAAAAAATATTTTAGCTTAGTCATGAAGTATTGAAATCTCACCTGTAAACATTAAAACTCCGAGCCCTATTTAAATGAGGTCAGGAGGCTACAAAAACAGTGTGTGCATGTGCTTAAATCAGACCTTCCATCTCCACTGAAGGGGTGGACAGCCAAGGGATTTGTAGGGGGGTTGTGAGTCTGGAAGTACACGTGGTGCTAGCCAAGTACACACTATCCAATCTGCCAGCTCTTCTGTTGTTTTGTTTCTGAATAAGACCTCTTTGTTGTCTAAGTAACTAATTGCTTTTGTTTGAGGTCAACAACTTAAAAAAAAGCAAATTAGGAAACCTAAAAGTCATCTACAAAAAAAAGTCATTTTCAAAAATTCATGTTGAGATATTTATTGCATTTTTCTTATTTCATTATGGTTTTCTAACAGTTTCCAGTCACAGTCTTCCCTCCTAACGATACTTTTTAAAATGTTCTGCAATCGCTGGAGAAATGTTTTTGAGGATTCACTATCCAGTCATCTTGGTACATGGTATGACTCATTTAAAAATGCTTTCACCTTCTGAATCTCTACCAGAGCTTCAAAAATACATGCAATCTTTTTGAATCACTTGTGTTAAGTAGCTTTGTTTCAGAAAAGTGAATTTACCTAGAGCAGGGTTACTGGAGATTCAGTCACACCCCCGGCCCCCCAGAAATCTGGGAAAGTTCTCTACCTTGTAGCTGGACTTAGTGAGTTTCAGGTGAGGTGACGCTGAGGAACTTAGTCTTATTATCTCACCCAATGAGGTTTTGTGCTTGTAATTGTTTAATAAACTTTTACCATGAAAGTGTGGAAGTTACCTAATACCATCTTCCAAAGATAGATGAAGTTCTTCATTCAGATTGGTAGACGTTATTAATTCCACTTTAACAACATAGTGACAGGAAAGACTAAAGGTTTAAAAAAAAAAAACAAAAAAGTGTTATAATGATATAAAAGCTTCACACCTACTGCCCAGTAATTATTGCTACTTATGCTCAAAAATATCACCCAATATGCTATCATTTAGATTGGTTTTAGCATTGAATTAGAAAATTTTGAAGGTAGAACCAAATGCTCCAATTTATTCTGATGGAGCATATGTCAAGAACCTTCTCATTCCCATATAAAATCCTAATGGAAAAGTCCCCATAAACTTAATCTCCAAATATATCCTCTTTTAAGTGTTAAAAGTCTAAATCTAGAAGTAAATAAGCTTTAGGGGAAGCTCTTAAGTGACTTCCTTTTGTGATCACAAACAAGCCTGATAATACATGAATGGAGAAGTAAAAAAATTGAAAGGGGTGATGCTGAGGCGGGAATAAGCACATTTATTTTTTTTCTCTTTCTTTTTTAATATTTTATTTTATATAATTTTCACATCATTTTTCATTTTTGCACAATGTAAGCATTTTTATTTTGGTTATATTCCCCATACAATTGTACCCCCCCTTATTTTGACCCTAGTCCTTCCTTTCCCCCCTTCTTGCCCCCCCCATAGTGTGTCTCTGGTTTATAGTTGCTTGTTGATTTTGATTTTTACTTTGTATTAATTAGTCTTTTTCCTGGTCCCTCATGTAGGTTTTCTAAATTCCTGCTATGAGTGAGACCATCCGGTATTTTTCTTTTTCTTTCTGGCTTATTTTGCTGAGCATGATCCTTTCTAGCTCCACCCATGTTGCTGCAAACTGCATGTGTTTATCTTTTTTGATTGCTGAGTAATATTCCATTGTGGAATACACACATTTAAAAGACACATCAGTCACTATGTGCCCCCAAATGTTGAGAAATGCTAGACCTTAATAGTAAAGCACAAATATGATGATAAGTAGTTAATGTTATAATTTGAAAACAGGATTCAGGACTTTTACTTTTATTCATGCCGAAAAACAGGTCAAAACTAAATGGAAAAGAGATTTACACCTGTTTGAAGAAATTTTATAGACTCCTAAAGGAACCAAAAATAATGTGTTCATGAGCTTAAATTACATCACAGGTGTGATCAAAATACTACAGTTTTAAAAAAATGATGGAAATGGAAAGGAGAAAAAAATCTAAGAATCCTGAAAGTAAGAAAGAAAATATAAAAGCAATTTGACACTTCAGAAATTATCTTTGTGCTGTGTTCAATGATAAGGGGGTTATTTATTATTGCTATAATTATTTTAATTAACAAGTGAACATAGGTTTAATAGTTAAGAGAGGAGCTCTGGAATCAGAACACTTAGGTTCAAATTCCAGCTCTGTTTTTCTTAAACTGTGTGTTCTTTAGCTAGTGACTTAACCACTCTGTACCATTTTCACATGTGTAAAATAAAGATTATCAACTTGAGGCCACATTGAGTTAATACAAGTAATGCATTGTGCCTGGCCCACTGTAAATGTTTCCTCAACCTTAGCTATGTTTAGACTCACACACCCATATCAGGTCAACACAATAATATATAATCCTCAATCCAGGATTTTAAATTTCATTAAGAAACAGGGAAGTCATGATCCCATTTTTGTGTATCTCTCAACATAATATTGGACATTGCAGGGTGGTCTGGAGTCATTCAAAATGGATTGATGTCAGAGGAATGCAATCAAGACCCCATCCCATAGTCTTTGTCTTTCACAGAATGAACTCTTCCACAAAATTATGTATCACCAGTTTCAAATGCGTTTCCTTGAACTAGGAGTTTTCTTTTCATTTTAAAAAAGATATCTGATAAAATAAAGCCCCGCCCATTGGCTCCCAGATTGCTGTTTCTGAAGCTGCTCTGCCAAGTCAACATCATCCATCAGGGAGAGAACGTGTCAGCAGGGGCCTTCTCCTCTTTTTTCTGAGGGTCTGTGATGTTTGTTTTTCAACAGAAACTGAGCTCTAAGTAAACACAAATTTTCATTTCAGAGTAAATGTTTTCAAGTTGTACAGCACGTTTGTTTTCTGAGAATGCCCATTTTATTTTGGTTCCCAAGTGATAGAAAAAGAAATAAATCATTTAAAGAACACATTTATTTCTTGCAACAAAGTGGTTCAAGGAAATAGTCAAAATGTTCAGTAAAGCAAAGCATTTGCTAAAGAAATGAAAACTGAACAAGTTAAATAGTTAAACCATGTATGCATGCATACCCATAGAAAAAGGGAGAAAAAGAATAAGTGTGTTTTGCCAGCCTTCAATAAAAAAGTATCAGGACATTACACATCTCTGCAAAGATTTTAAAACAAAACCAGAAATAGTTTTGGTCTCTGTTTCCCCAAAATCTTGGTTCAGGTTTATGTTCCTCTTCTGAAAAAAAGGAACTTAAAATTCAACATGAAACATGGTTGTGCTCAAATTCTGCAAAATATACTTATTAGTGTAGTTCCAAAATGTTGACATCAGTAAGAGAATCACAAACATGTGGGAGACAACGGAAACCCTTCTCATTGCTGATAGAACAATCTTGTTATTTTACATGTTAATTTAACAACTGCTTCTAAAACTCGGAGACCACACTAAGACTCTCATGGGCTGTATCCACTGTATCACAGACTATCATTCACATGTCTCTCCAAGTCTCTACAAAGCTGTCTGCAAGTTGAAGTTTTAATGAACACAGTTTAAAGAGCCACAAAATCAAGTGGAAGGTTGGCAACCATCTGTTGAATCTGTGATCCATAGATAGACAATCCCCACCATTTAGAAACTGGAGTGGATTGTTTTGCCCTGAATGGTGTGAATTTCCTCTCCAGGCAGTCCAAAAGCACAGATAATGACCATGTTGTACTAGAGAGGCCTGGCTTAAGAGCTTTGAGACCAGAAATAAAATCATACATTGTATTCCTTCTTGAGGAGGTCAACTTGCTTTATGCACACTATCTAATCAATTCTCAAAGCATTCCATTGAAGTGAGGGAGAGGCAGATACAATATTCGCTTTACAGATGGATAACCTGAGGCTCAGAAAGGTTAAGCAGTTTTCCAAGGTCACATTAGGCCATTTCCACACAACTGCAATTACCTGGGCAATGTAGGCAAAGAGCAACAGACAGACCACAGACAGCTCTTGCTTAAATGCAGGCACAGTACCTGAATCACTACAGGAAAACAAGCACCCGGCTGGAATTATCCAAATAAGCTGGCCTATATGCCCAGATTCACCAGATGATTGACAATTTTCTACTCAACTCGAAACTGGAAACAGCAAGGCAAGGGAGAGAACAGGAATGAGGTCACAGATCTGCTATTTATAGGATATCAGCCACCACACTCAGCTGCTTTTCAGTTAAGGTGAATATTGAATGTAATTTTCTTTCTCCAACTCCATACTGAGAAACTACTTTCAGAAAAGGAAATTATAGAATTTAATGATATTTCTTGTGACATGGTGATTTGCTTTGTGACGGTCTCAGCAACGTTTACCACATTTTCATCTGGGCTTATTGACCATAAATAAAAATGCAGTCACATTCTTTCTTGCTTCACAGATTTTTTTTTAAAAAATCAAGCAATAAAGATTCCACAGGCTTCCCCCACCCCCCCCTTTTTTTTCCTCACCTGCAAAACATTCATTACATTTGCAAATTTATAACAATACAGAACACTAGTGTGGGCAGGGAGAGTACAACATGGCCCCTTATGAGGTCAGGGACCTAATGCAATCCAATTGCCTGTTTGGCTGCAAGAGTTAATTCCTGTGAAAAATACACTTCCGCACATTTCCTTTGGCTGAGCGTGGTCTGAGGCTCATGAAGGTTTCAGACACGGAAGGGGGTGGGGGGCGGAAGCCCCTGATCTTTTGATGTAGATTGATGCATGACAGTAGCCCCTGTGCTAAATATCAAGTTTTCTTTCTCTTCTGCATTTTTCCCAAATCATGAAAGGAGATTCCTTTGGCCCAAATACACAGATAATAGTCATGGAACACACCAAAAATTGCAACTAAAAATGCCTCATGCTTTCTGTGACTCATCGGCTGTAACCAAAACTAAACCAACAAGCTGAAAGGAGAGGTCTGAGTGAGATTCCAGATCAAAAATAAAAGGCAAAGTAAACAGAGAGGAAACAGTCCAGGGAGCTTTTAATTTGGAGGTGACTCAAAGAGGATGAGGGACTGAGAATCCCTTACCTTACCTCCAGGGCAAAGGTTCTTGGCCACCTGCCCCTTCCTGCCCGCAGGAGTCATACAGTGCCCTGCCAGTCTAGATATGCTCTGCAGAGTCTGGCCTGTCCCCAGGGCCCTGCAGCTGGTACTTATATCCATCACATGGGGGCTCCCACTCTGGCTTGTGGGAACAATTGACTAAAATCTTGTTCAGCATGCAGATTCCCAGGCTCCACCTGAACTGATAAGGATGTGATCATTTTTTAGTGGGTCCTTGGAATCTCCACCACAATAACCCTATTTAATGGATAATTGCATGTCAAGACCTAATAATACCTTTAGAAAATAGCATTTAAAAACCTCTTCCTAGCTGCCAAATGAAACCAAAGTTAAACTTGTTTAAATCTATCAATCTGAAATTGACAATGGGTTTTACAAGGCAAGATTTGACCAAAAAAAAAAAAAGAATCATTCCAATCATGCTATCCACCTTTCACATTTATTTATTTTTTAAAAGATTTATTTATTTATACAAGCACTGGGGTACAGGCCAGAGGCGCAGGAGGGTGAGAGAATTCACCAGAGACAGAGCAGGGAGCAGAACAGGCAGAAGGAATGAAATACACTGCTGAGGGGAGCAGCGGGCAGCAGGAGAGGTCTGCGCGCCATGTGGGATTCTCCCTGGCTGGCCGGGAATTGAACCAGCACTGCAGAGGCTGCAGACAGCTTCACAGCGCTGCGCTCAACCCTCTGCGCCACCGGGGAGGCCCCCACCTTTCACATTTAAAAGCTACTAGAGAAACATGGTTCAATGTGTGTGTGCTGTGTGTGTGTGTTTCTGTGTTTATTCCTCAGACAGTATCTTCTGCGCCTCACCCCTCCCTCACACCATAGGCCTCTTCCTTAGTGCCCTCTCTCTGTCCACCTCGTCTCATCTGATGACCCCTTTCGCCCCCCTTCTCCCTCATCCAATATTATCAATACAATAAAATTTACAAAGGCGATTGCTCATTGGTAAGACTGTTGGCCAATTTACAGAGAAGGGCACAAGAATCATCAAAATCATAACATTTTCAACACTTTAGAATTTATGCATGTTCATATTTTGTCACTGACTTTCACACACACACACACACACACACACACACACACACACACACACACACAAGGATGGGATTATTATTATGCCCGAAGAAGACACTGATGATACTAAAAGTATAAGTGGCTTGTTCAAGGCCACATTGGTATAAAGGACAGAGCAGTAACTTGAACCAAAACTTCTGCTTTTAGTTGCATGGTTCTTTACCTATACAGAAAAGGAGGACTATTAGAACTACTGAGATTTTTGATATTATTGAAGGAGTCCAGTTTCAAACTCAGGTTAAAAAAAATTGATTACATAAAACCACTGAACTATAAACAGGATTCAATTTATCCTAAGGTAATTTGTCCAATGGTGTGAAGAAAAGCACTTTTTGCATTTTCCTAGAAAGGGGACGGGAAAAAAAAAGCAGAGAGCGGTTATTCTATAAACTTGTATAAGGAATGAAATACTCTGTGTCGCCACATTCACCTACCCTCTCCAAGGGCTGCTGGTCACCTTCCAACTCAGTCCAGTGACTCTTTGTGCATTTTCCAATAAGCAAAAAGATAGCAGTCAACCACCCACACTGTTTTAGTTGGAAAAATGCAGCATTAGCTGAAATATACCACAGAACAATGTGCTGCTGCAACTCTTCTGTTAAATTAGTCGATGCAGTTAAAGCAACAACTGAGAACCTATTGTGTGTAGGCTAAGACACCAGACAAGTGATATAAAGAATCACTTGAGAAGGCCAATTTTCTAACTCAGCTACTAAGCTTGATGAAACAAATTTCACAACAACTAACTCTCCATTGTACTTTACAACTTGTAGATACAATATTTGAGGTCCAGAAGGATTCCCAAATTGCACTGTTATTCTTACAGCAGGAGACAACAAATGGAAAATGAAAAAGGTAATCAACTCTCAAGTGCTGCGGTCCTAGAGGTGTTGTAAATCATCCTTAGCATTATTTGAAGCAAATATAAGGTTATTTTTAAAACGCCTCCTTCAAACCAATTACAAGATAAGTTGAAGTGGCTTTCAAGAAGGGGAAAAGAACTTAGCACAGTTTTAATTTGCATCCTTTATTGCTGGAGTGTAAAATTTAGAATTTGTTAGGAAGGTGATTTCAAGTAGTTCAAGGAATAGTGTTGCCCCCTTGAAAGCAAGCAGCATAAACCTTCATCAGAAGACCATGCTTTAAGTCACAATTCTATTTCACAATTCCCCAAAGAGAAAAATGACATCTCACATGGCTGGGTTTTTGTTTTTTTTTTTTTGTTTTTTTTTTTCTGGTTAGGAGTATGATGTAACCTTCTGTGAGACCAGCACTTAAGACTGAGCCAGTCCTCTTGCTTGGCTGCTACAGGCAGCAAGAATTCTGAAAAGTCAGCTGTACATGGATATTTCCTGCTTATGGAGGTCAAGAGAAGAAGTGGCTACAAATGTTAGAGAAAGATTTGACCCAAAGGAGAAACTTAATGACAGAATCTTGATATGGGTAGTAAATGAATTTAGTTGGGCCTTATATGCAGAATGCTAAACAAGATCTCATGTACACTTGGAAAGCAATTAGGCTGCGTGACTTAGCCTGCTCCAGCATTCTCTTCTCAAACCCCACCTACATGCTCTGGAAGATGACAGTACTCGAAGATATGCTATCTACAATTTGTTCCTAAAACACCACTATAGATATGTCAGGATTTATCTAACTTTCTTTTATTGCACCCCCATGGTTTATAAAAATAACCATTCTACTGCGTACCACACTCCCCCTCAACATGCTTCCATCATGGATTCCTCCTTCTTTAAGACTTACTGGCTTACAGGAAATGGGTCAGAAGTTTTCAGATAGAGAAATCATTACATAGTCCAAAATTGTCTTTGTTTGCTATTGACGATTGCAAAGGTTTTCTTACAGGCTATTCAACTTAGGGCTGCAGATGATCAAAACATCCTCTTCTAATAAGCCTTGACCTTGAATGTAGAACAGAACTGCCTACAATTCAGTGTAAAATTATGTTAGTAAGGAAGACAGAATGTCATGTCCTGCCCTTTTGACTACTGAGACCAATAGTTTAAAACTATGGAATAGTTTTTAGGAGGCTAAAATTAATATCTCAGAAACTAACAAAATAATCAGCTAAATATAATAGGTAAATACATAATGATTAAGGTATTTAGCTCTTGTATTTAAACTGATTCCTACAAATTAACAAAAGATGATGAAATACTTGAAAATCAAAACCAAATATCTCTTAATTGATCCAATAAATGTTTAACGCTTCACTTCATCTTGTGGATGCAACAAGGAAGCACTTAGTAGACTGTGATTTGAGACAGTTGTTGAAAATTCCCTCCAGGGTGGTCATGCTGTATAAACAAAGCTAGTACTTTTAGAGAACATTTAATGCCCTGGATCTAGGTTTTAATTGTTCAGCCCTGGCAATTCCCTGGGCACTATACAAAACAAGAAGACAGATAAAGACAAAGAGAAATGCTGGCAGTTTGCTCTGGGGGACCAAGTGTGTTTACATGGGTATGTATAAATGTTTGCATATGACATACACGCATGGATGTGAGGGTGACCTTTTTATGACATCTGAAATCACTCGGCTCACTGAGGAACCCAGAACAATTAGGTTGAGTTCATCATGTTGTTTCCTATCATAGGTGGGGCCTTAGAAATTCTTATTTGGTCAAAGAAGAGTTATTAGGCCAGGGAATATATCAATTTACACAAATAGATAACTAAAGAATGGAAATACTTCGGAAAAGACAAATGTACTCTTTTGCTCTGTATATACATGAATTGCAATTTTTTTTTTAATTTTAAATATATCTAAAGTAGCCAATCTAAACTAAAAAAATCCCAATCGGAAATGGCAAAAATATCTGCTTCTTTAAATAATATTATGAATATTATTTCTTTTTCTTACTATCACATTATTCAGTCCATTTTTCTAATAAATAAGAGAGGAAGATAAAGGAATGAATTTACCCTTAAAAGATAAATTTTACAAATATTTTCACACTGCGCTTGTGATAGATTTCACAGTTAATCAACTCTTGATACATTTAGAATAATTCATTGGGCAGAGTAACTAATACTAATAACACTAAGGGGCCATATTACGATACAAAAATTCTCACAAAGCATAGAAAAGGAGTAAAACAAAGCAAATACTAACAATTCTATTCATTTACTAAATCCTTATCCTAAACCCACATGTATTGTTCATAAAACATTATCCATTAATGGTCAGAGAATTTATATATAATGTAAAATCAATTCTTTTCTTTCATGATTCAATTATATAATGGATATATGCTGTTTTTGTTAGGAAATTCTTAGCACAATAAACATATTACCAAACAAGTTTTAAGAAACAAAGTTACTGAAAAACTGATGAAAACAGAACTTTCCTAGAAACACTAAAATAAGCTCATACATAAAATAAATATTTACCAAAGATAGAAGATGAATGATATACAACCAAGAAAGCTTAGTTTGGTGCTGGAATGCTAAGACCTAATCAAATTGAAGTTTCCTAACAATGCTAAAAGATAAAGAATATGAATAAACTGCTAAGAAAAAAGTGCTTTAATGGTAATAAGTTATTATCAAAAACAACTCAAGCCTAGCTCTCAAGTGTGCTAGAAGTTTCACACTGGGAGGAATGGAAAATAAGATGAAAACTTATCAGGATGTCTCCTGGGACAAAACTCTTCCTTACTGAAAGGATTGGTCCCTTTCAGATGAAACAGCTAATAAGATATCAAGTCCAAGATGCTGTATCCACTGAAGGCAAATGTGAGTCCTTTCACTTCAAGGGACATGTGCTCCTTACTATGTAACTCCAATAGCTGACATGATTCCACACTGAAGAAAGAAACAAGAAAGTGAGGGAGAGAGGGATGAAGGAAGGCAGGAGGAAGCCATGTCTGAGTGAGTAGAGAGAAAGAGAGGAAGGAAGAAGGTGGACGAGATTATGAGACACACAAATCCTATTTTATTGTTGTAATGAGTTAAAATATTTAGAATTCAGCAAATTAGTTTCAATCTTCAAGAAAATTGCCTAAAATTTTAGAAAAGAGAATGAGATGCATTCCAGAGCTCACAAAGTAAGATCAAAGTTAATTTCCAATCATTCTCTAGAATCATTTGTTAAACAGACAATAGGTAGACCCTTGGAAAATAATGTAGTGAACACTAGACCTCAGGCTTCACTAATAAAAAGTTGCAACAATTAGCCTTTATTTTATTTTTAATTGGGTTTCTAGATAGTATATATGTATGATGTATCTCTAGATAGTAAATATATTTATAGATAATATTTCTAGATAGAATTTCTAGATAGTAAATATGTATAGTAGCAGTCTAATATAGTGTATCTTAACTTTAAAAGGTACTGGGCATGACTACATGATATCCTTGATTGTTTAAAGCTATGTGGACTCACAGTTGCTTCACACTTATATCAGAAAAGTGTTTATTAATAAAATTTTATGAGCCAAAAAAAGTGGTTTCTAATATCTTATTCCAAGATTATAGTTCACAGTCCAGTCATTAATGGATAAGTTGGCTAAGGATAGAAACGATGTACCAAAACTAAAAGAAATAGCAACAAATAAGATTCAAAATTATCATGATAGACTAAACTGTTAATCTTAATATAAAGATCAAAATTTAAAAGGCTAAACATTAAATCTGGGTATAATTTATATAATCAATTGCACAGGTACATTTCATATTTAAAAGTCCTGATGATGTTACTTAACCAGACTAAAGCTGAGCTAACTGATTCACAACAGTCCAAGTGATTTCATGGATAGAATTCAGGAGGTCCATAAACTTGAGGGGAAAAATACATCATTATTTTCATTAACCTCTGACATAAATTCACCATTTACTTCTGTTGTGAATATAGGAACAATTCCACAGTAGTACTAGCAATACTTGTAAGTTTGTCAGTCAATATTAATCACAAATATGTTCCCATTGCATTGCTATTTTTGCACATATCTCAAAATGGCATCTATGTCTCACTACAAACTAAGATAATTTTTGGATCTACAACTAGATCTTTTTAATAATACATTGATAAAGAGATGTGCACATGCATATGTATAATATCAAGCCACTAATTTCTTCTTAATGTTTCCACAACTACATTGTAATAAAATTTGTTGGTTTTTAATTCTAGGCATTATATTTTATTCATTTCTAAAACATAATTTTGAGATGGAGACATTACTAACCACTGACATAAGGAATCTGTGGTAAAAAAAAAAAAAACACATACACAAAAAACCCTTAGTTAGAAACCCCGTAGATAAAATGTATATATTGCTTTCAAAATATATTTATGGAAGTCTTTGGCAGAGAATGTCTCATGGAAATTCTGCTAGTTAGCTCACATGTGCACAGATCATACTTGACTCTGCGATTCATATTCTATTTGAAATATTGACTATTTGGAATATATTAGGGAGGTTGACAGAAGACATGACCAGGAAATCAAAAATCTAGAAATTATATCACGAGGAAAGTAATTCCTTAAGAATAAAATGCTAATTAGTTCAAACCACTAGAGAACAACCATGATATGGGGCAAAAGTCTCTGTGCTTCGTATAGACAGAACAAGAAGCATCTCCCACCTCCACCACTTATGGCAGTATTAACCTGAAGTGGTTATTCAATGCTCTGATTCTCAGTTTTGGAATCTGTCATGAAGATAATGTGTGCAATAAAGAGCTGCAATGAGCATTAGAAGAAAATGCACTAAACACCCTAACAGTACCTAGCAATAGGCCCCCAAGTCTCATTGTGGTTGGCATAGTCTTGGCAAGGGAAAAGATGTACTTAAATTCATACTCACAAGTGTCCTGTCCCCCAGTAGAGGCTGGCACTTCTATCCCTCTTCCTTCTATGCACGGGAAAGCAGATGAACTCTGATTTACCTTGTTCCAGGTCACAGTGTACAAGACAAATTCAAGTTCACTGTTCTGAACCATTGTCCAATCATCAAAACTGTCCAACAATGGCCTTTATCCCTTCATAAAACATAAGAATCTTTTCTCTGCAAGTTAGGAACAACCAGGTACTCGCACAAAGACTGGATCCCCAGGGACACTGGGTGGTAGGAGAAGAGCATGGTGAGATAGGGTGGGCACCCATAGGATCTCACTGGTTACTTCCAACTGTGGGATTCAAAGTCTCTATAGCCACACAGAAGCTAAACACAAACAATATATCAGGCTGTCAGACTCAATACATGTTTTCCCCTCTACTTCTGAGGATTCTAGTATTCATTTAAATAAACAGATCATTAATTTGAGAATAGAATTCCCAGCCTCTGGTAAAATGTACACAATATTGGACAGATACTATTTGTATTTCAAAGAGTTAGAATGTCAGTCATAGTAACAGGATTCCAAAATGTTGTAAAGCTCAATTTTGTAATAATTAATGACCATATAAAATGACTTAAATGATAATAAAAATGTACACGAGTATGCTATAATCAAGGGAATACTTAAACTGTCTATGGCTTTGTCAGGGTAATTATAGTCCTAAAGTTAGTTCCAAATAATGCCAGCAAAACCCTTTAATGAAAAAGTCCATCTTTAAAAACAACTGAGTAACAGGTTGAGAATTTCTTCTTTGAATACCAGCAAAGGAATCATAAACATTTTCTTGCCAGATGTACTTGCCAGATGTAAGGACACTCAATGTTTTAGCAAGTAAGAATAGACAGAGAGAAAAAAGAAAGCTGGAAAGTAATAAACAAGTTAATCAGTTGTTTTAATAAATACTCAAATACCCAAGAGACATTTATCATGTTTATATAGTTAACAGAAAGAACATTCTCTCTCTGTTTCCTCTCGCTCTCTCTCTCTTTCCTTCCCTTCTACCCTTCCCCCCTCCCTCCACATTTCCTCTCCCCAAAGGGGCCCCTTGAATTGCTTAATTGTTTACAAACTTCAAATTTTGAGGATTCCTCATGTTCTCTGCTTCCCTCCCTCCATCTCCATTTTGTAAAACCTATTCTTCAAAAACAAACTTTTCCAAAGGAAAGTACATTTTGATAAAACCACAGCTGATAAATCACTCATATGTCTAAATATGTTATGTTAGCCATAATAAAAAAAAGACACAAGAGGAAAATCTCATACCATTTAGAACTACTTAGGAGCACATAAATATGTACTACTATTTGGAATTTATCCAGATACAGGAAAAAGATATTATTAAATATATCAACATTTCAACATTTTCCACACACAAAAAAATAAAGTGGGCATATATTCAATTCTAATCTAATATATAGTTCATGTGATATTTTACTTTTGTCATCTTTTCACAACTATTTAAATACTTCTTATGAAGATACCACAATATGTATTATATAGTAACTTAGAGATCTGAATAATGTGCATGATTAAATGTTGTAATGTCACAGCAAAAGTTCCAAGAGGACTAGTCACTCTCAATGCAATACTACCCCTAATAAACTGATCCCTTGATTATAGTGAAAAATGAAACTGCTAAAGGAATCAACACATTTTCTACCTGTAAGAATCTTGTGGGGATTCAGACTAAGATTCCTTGGCAATCAGTGCATCAGAAAGACAGGACTTAAAAGATGAAGAGAATGTTTAATAGGCCAGCCAGAGCTGTCTTTGCTAAGATTGGATATCCCTGGACCTGGACAGGTCATTTTCTCAGAGCAGATAGCAGTTACCCGGGAGAGTGCTAGGAGACTGCTAGGAATGGCCCTTTTCTTCCTCCCCATAACATACCAATAGTCTATTGCTGTTTTCTTTAGATAAATAAACTTTCAAAAATGTATACTAAATATTGATGATCTGGATACAATTTCTATTTATGCAATTAAAATTTTATTTTTCATTTTTCTGCTCTGATCTATGAATTTGTTGATACTGTTTTACTCTAAGGTGAACACATGGCAATTTCTATTTGAAATACAAGTATACTTATACTTGTATTTATAGATGTACACTTATTGGTAATATAAAATGTAGCTAGGAATATTTTTATATCATCACATCAAACATGATACATTTAGAAGGTACAACCCACAGAGAGTGAAATTGGCTCTGGGTCCTGCCATATGCCACCTTGTAAACACTGGCCAAATTATTTAATCTCTCAGATCCTTGGTTTGATTATCTACAAAGTGAGAATAACAGCTGCCTCTTAGGTTGTATCATGAAGACTTAATTGAGGGAGTTACATGTAAAGGAGTCTGATGACTAAGTAGTGAGGCACATTCTTCAAATGATTTTTTTTCCCTCGTTACCCACTTCCTTCCAAAAAATAAATTTTTTGCATTGCATTTCTAGCAAGTTAATTGATTTTATGGAGACTCAAGCATGTTCCCCTGATTTGCATGCCTCCCTCCTTTCTCTCCAGTCACCTATGGAGATGTCTCTTTTGATGAGCATGGTCAAAGTCACCTTTAGGATTAACATCTCCTACTGCATTAGCCCATAACAGCACTGCTTACCAATCTGCTTTATGTCAATTTACACTTAGTGACACATTGTTCAGTTTCATTACTTCCTATGTTTCTTGTTGCCCTAATATTTCAACTCCTTGAAAATAAAGATTTTGCTTTCGAGTTCTTTTAAAGGGGCCCTTTCAGTCACTTAAACCCCCACTCCTATCTCTAGTTAATGCTGTAGTGGCATTAATTTTGTGTTGACTGTCTGGCTAATGAGAAATTATTTTAGCACTACAGAAGGAGGAAGTCTACAGAGGAGCTGTGAGATATATCAAAGCAGCAGAAAAAAGGAGAGAAATCAAAGAAGGTAAGGAAATTGCTTACTCCTTTCCTCCTCAAAAAGGCCAATGATTTATTTTCTTCAGTCTCACAAAGAATACTGGTACCTTCCCTGTGGCTACTTTGTACAAATTGTGGTAACAGAGAAGAGTCAGAAATGTAAGTATCAAAGCAGAGATAACAGAAACTCTTGAGAACAAAGCCATAGTAAATCAATAGGTACTTAGAGTTGCAAAGAAATTAAAGAATGCAAATGTAAACATTTTTCTTAAGTATATCTTATGTCATCCTAAAACATCCCCTATAAAGAGCAATATTGTAAAAAATACATCTATTTTGGGTTATATAACTGAATATAAATGGATGTAAATGGATATAAATGGAAATATTATTAATTAAACCTAACTACAACTTCTGAGCAAAATCTCTGTTAGCTGAAGTAAAAGTAATTTTAGAATGGATACAAAGCAAAGTTCTGCCATGATTAAAACTGTATTAAAAGAAAGAAAACAGGAATGCCGTAGGAAGTTATTGTCTCTGCTTTTCTGTCGCATTAAAAACCCTTGAAAAACTTTTTTACCTCCTTTCATTTCCCAGAGGAAAACATTTATTTCAGGAATGTGCTTCTATCAGGATGGAAACCTGTATTTTTGTTACAAGTGAATTACACCTAGGAATGAGTATTTAAATTGTGGACAGATTTGGAGGGAAATTAGTAAACAGGATTCAAATTAGGGCAAAATCAAATCATCATAAACAAATGGGAAAACAAATCCCATCTGGATGTGTGGTTGTCAGGTTTTTACTAAACAATAAAAATGGGAAAGTAATTTCAAGATTCAAATCTCATTTAAATGCAACCCCATTATACTACTTGATAATTCTAAGCAAATACAGAAACTTTAGTAGTGTATAAACTACATAAAATTTTTATTACCATGACCTGATATAAGCGAAAGAAATTTTCATTTAAAAGTAGTTCAGAATTGGGGGCCTCCCCAGTGGCGCAGCGGTTGAGTGCTGGGCTGCGAAGCTGCCCGCAGCCTCTGCAGCGCGGTTCCATCCCCAGCCGATGACGAGGGTCCCACATGGCGCACAGACCTCTCCTGCCGCGCCCACTGCTCCCCTCAGCAGTGTATTTCGTGAGTCTGCCTGTTCTGCTCTCCACTCTGGCTCTGGTGAATTCTCTCACCCTCCCGTGACTCTGACTGTACCCAGTGCTTGTATAAATAAATAAATAAATCTCAAAAAAAAAAAAAGTATTTAATACTTTCCAAAAACCATCCTGGAAAAAACTTTCTGATTAACATTAATATGGAATTCATATTGATATTTTGAGACTTTTAAGGGGCTTCATGACACTCTGAGAAAATTTTTGATATTAGGGAGACACAAACCATAGGTATTAATTCCACTTACCTGAAGGAAGACTACAATACTCTTCAATTAAGAGAAACTTAAAATAAAATGACTAAAGAAACATCTGCTATAGAATAAATGTTGAAAACAAATGCAACTTATTTGAAAAGTTAAGCAGAAATCCTCAGATTTAAAAAGTGTTTCTCATTAAGTGTTTGTGGCTTTTTTTTTTTTTTTTCTATATAAATGAGTTAGTTTCAAGTCAAAACTTAAAGAAAGGGCAGATGGAAAACAAAGAATTGCAGCAGTCTGTGAGAGTTTTTGAATGAAGCTTATCAAGATAAAGCAATTCTGACAGCTCTCTGTCTTAGATAACTCTAGGATTATGGTGTATGCACATTTGCCATAAATAAGGTCAGAAGTTATTGCCAAAAAAAATTCAACCTATGCAAAAGTGTGTGTTTTGCATGTGTGTGTGTGTGTGTGTGTGTGTGTGTGTATGGTATGTTTGAATGATTGGAGCCATCTATGTTGATAAATTTAGTTGATATATGTTTCTTTTCTCCAGGACCTAGACAGAAGATTTTAAATGTGGAAGTTACTAGTTAAGGTCAGTCAAAGGGATGAAGCACAAATAGTTGGTTTTTTTAAATCAATTAATGAATTTTTATATTATATTTTATATGTTTTTTACATCATTTTTCATTTTTATACAATGTATGCTTTTTCATCTTGGTTATAGTCCCCATACATTTCCCACACCCCTTATTTTGACCGTAATCCCTCCTACCCCTCCCCCCCAATGTGTCTCTGGCTTATAGTTGCTTGTTGATTTTGATTTTTACTTTATTAGAATTAGTCTTTCTCCTGGTCCCTTATTTAGGTTTTCTAAATTCCTGCTATGAGTGAGAACATCGGTATTTTTCTTTTTCTTTCTGGCTTATTTCTCTGAGCATGATCCCTTCTAGCTCCATCCATGTTGCTGCAAATGGCATGAGTTTATCTTTTTTGATTGTTGAGTAAGATTCCATCGTGTATATGTACCACATCTTCTTGATCCAGTCATCTATTTTTGGGCATTTGAGTTGTTTTCATAGCTTAGCTATTATAAATAGAAAGCAAAAATAGTTTAAGTTCCCATTTGGGATAAGAGTGAGAATGTAAAAGTAAGAGAAACTAAAGAGCTAAAGAAAAAAAAAAAGGAAAAGGTAATTTAAAGAAAAACAGCAATTTTAGTTACTAGGGTTATTTTATTAAAGCTACTGAATAATTTCCAAAATTCTTAATTCTGAATAAGGGGAGAAGGGGCAGGAGGAAGAGGAGATAAGGGATTAAGAAGAGTCAGACCAGAGAAGAAAATAAAGAAGAGAAACCTGGTAGAGAAAGATTGTTGATTATTACATATATTTTTTTTCTTGCAGTCACTCATGCTCAAGTTAGTCTGTACCATTTTCACTGATGTGTCATGACTTAAATTTACTGAAAATTTCTAGAGAAACTTTAAAGTTGGAAATAACAACCATTGAGTGTCTATTTTGTCCAAATTCTCTGCAAAACTCTTTACATAAATTATATTAAAACCTGTAATAGCCTTAGAATGTAGGTACTACTATGACAATTATTTTAACAATATGAACACTAATGTAATGTGCCAGATCACATAATGTGCTGATACCAAAGACTGTTCTCTACAGTCTCATTATCTATGATTGCTACAGTAGTTACAAGTCCTGTGGTGATTTCTACCAGGACACCAAGTTGTCAGGAAAGTATCAATAGTTTCATAGTGTTCAACAACTGCTTCAAAGCACCACACAATGCCAATGGACTGGTTGCTATGTTGCTCCCAAAACATGATCATCCAATTCCTCCTTCCGTTTTAATATGATCCATTTCTGGAAAAACCTGGTACTTTTTCTGCCTCTGGATTCTAGGAGGTACCACCATTGAAATCCAAAAATTTTTGTTTTTTGTGTGTGGAGGGGAATGGTGAGGGGATTAAGTCCGTGTTGGAGAAACCATAGATAAAAATCATAACGAGTTGTAGTTTTTAACCTGAGGATTCTTAATCTTAACTGGCATCTGCTTTAACATTGACATGTTCTGGGACCTTCGAAATAATTTAGGTAAAACTCAACACTTCCAGTGGGAATTTCATCAGTGGACTGGATCTCAACTTCTGAGAGAAAAAGTTTAGAGGAAAATAATTCAATTGGGTGCATGACTGTGGCTATGTGTAGTCAAAATTTCTAGGTTTCAATACTCTTAAGTCAAACTTAGATTGTAGACTGAAGGCAAAAGAGATGTTTCCCTTCATCTCTTCCACCTCAGCTTTCTGATGTACGGATTGGTTATAGCCTGAGTTTATTTTCCCTGATGAAAAGTAAACCAAGACACATTCTAAACAAGTTAACAGATTGAGGGCCTCCCCGGTGGCACAGCGGGTTGAGCGCAGCACTGTGAAGCTATCCACAGCCTCTACAGCATGGGTTCAATTCCCAGCTGGCCAGGGAGTTCCCACATGGCGCAGCAGACCTCTCCTGTCATGCCTGCTGCTCCCCTAAGCAGTGTGTTTCAGTCAGTCTGCCTGTTCTGTTCCCCCTCTGTCTCTGGTGAATCCTCTCACCACCCCGCAACCCGTACCTCTGGCCTATACCCCAACTATTGTATAAAAAAAAAAGTTTAAAAAAAACAAACAAGTTAATAGTTTGAATTTTCCATTAGTTTCAATAGTTTGAATCACCATTCCATTAGTAACTATAACATAATATAACATGTGGTGTCCAGGTAAAAACTTGATCAGAATTTGCAACCATTATATCATGACTACCAGTTTTCTAACTTCAAAAATCAAAGTACTTCATATCTTTCCAGCACTTACTTCACTAAACGAGATTTTAAGTTTTGCTTTGTATCAATCAATTCCAGGTACCAGGTTCATTGTGACTTGTTTTAGCAATATATAAATAATATCCATTTAAACAAAATAATTTATTTATCTTGCATACAAAAGAACCTCAAAAAGAGCTTATCCAAGGAAGGTCTAACAGTTTTGTGACTCAGTAAAGTACTCAGACTCTTGTTTTTAGCTATCATTTTACTATCTTTAGCACAAAGTTTATATTACTAAGACTGTACTGACCCAAGATGGTTGCTAGAAAAGGAAACAGAGAAAGAGAAGCAATCATCATTATAAGGAAACTTTTCGGAAGTGTTATAGATGACATTTCTACTTTGTTTTCATTGGGTATAACCTAGGCAAATGGTCACACTCAGATGTAAATGATAAATGTCATCTTTTGGCTGGGTTGCATTGTGCTAAACAAAACCATGGGGACTTTTTATATCCACAGCCTCTGCAGCACGAGTTTGATCCCTGGCCGGCCAGGGAGCTACCCACATGGCACAGTAGCAGACCACTCCTGACTTGCCTGCTGCTCCCCTCAGCAGTGTGTTTCAGTCAATCTGCCTGCTCTGTTCCCCACTCTGTCTCTGGTGAATCCTCTCACTCCCCCATACCTCTGGCCTGTACCCCAGTTCTTGTATGCATAAATAAATAAATCTTTAAAAAAATAAATAAAAAATCTATGTTATGAGATGTATCTTATATATTGTTATGCATAGATGTTTTAGAAATTTCTGGTAAATTTTCTGTGTCTATATTTGGCATCAAATGTTTTTAGTTATTAAAGCATTAACAAATGATTTTTATTTGTCTTATGGTTTTATTATACACACCAGAGAAACATCTGCAAATTTAGAACTTTTTGGAAAATAAACTGAATATTTATACATGTGTACATATATTGATACAGACATAGATACATATGTATAACTGACATAGGGCCTCTATCTGTACCTACCATAATGAAAAACTTACCACCAAGAAGAATTTGTGCGAATTTATTGTTTAGAATATTATTTCCTTATTTAGACAATATTTACCATTGTTAAACCTAGTAACAAAAATAAGTTATTCCAAAAAAATTATATTACTGAGATGACTCTTTGGCCAAAATTTAAACTGAATCAAATTTGTAAGTTTGAAAAAAAAATTGAGTTACTTTCCCCATAACTATAAACTTCTTGAATTCAGTTAGCACTAGACATAACATATTACAAGAAAGGCTGTTTGTTTTGCTGTTTATAGCCCAGAAAGTACTGGATATCTCCCAGGAAATTCCAGTCATAGAAAGATTCCAACAAACATGCAGAACTGAGTGGTTTAGATTGAAGTACAGATTGGAATCAGAATGTGGACAGTATTCCAAGTCCAAAGTGTCTGTTTTTGAGATTCAGCTTTTATTCATGCACGTTCCTACCATGACATAGTTAGGATTAAAATCTGAAGAGAATATAGAGTCAATATTTCAATAGATAATCTTCATCACTGGCACAATGAAAATTAAAATTTACCATTTTCATATGGTCTGATATTTATTATGTCATAGATGGTAGCTGCTTATAGTTTTTTTTATTGTTTCATGCTGACCCATAATACCGAAAGTTGCTATAAAGAAATGTTGAAAATCTTGAGTGCCACAAAAATTATAACATCACATATATGAACATATGTATACACACTAACTTTCACAAAATGAAATATTTTTACATAATTTGCATAATTTAAAATAGGGTTTTGGTAATTATTTGTGTATAAGTTAGCAAATTTTTTTTAAATTTAGCATTCTTATTTATTTATTTATACAAGCACTGGGTACAGTCAGAAGTGAGGGAGGGTGAGAGAATTCACCAGAGCCAGAGCGGAGAGCAGAACAGGCTGACCAATTACAATGCTAAGGGGAGCAGTGGGTGGCAGGAGAGGTCTGCGCACCATGTGGGACCCTCACCCAGGGATTGAACCGGCACTGCAGAGGCTGCAGGCAGCTTTGCAACCCAGCTCTCCACTGCTGCACCACCGGGGAGGCCCAGTTCACAAAATTTTGATTCTAATATACAATATTCATCTACTTAATAGAGGTACTTATAGCTCTAAAAAAAGAGCAGGTAATACACAGTGACCCAAATATTAGTAGACATAATAAAAAGTTTTATGTTTATGTAAAGTGGACCCCTTCTTTCTTTGACTCTACGTTCTTGGTCCTTTTAATTTCCTTACCTAGTAAAATATCCTGAACATGGAAGGTATTCAATAAATGAGGTTAAGTAGTAGGTAGGTCAGTGGTAATATTAGAATTACCTTTTTACAAAGAGATACATTAAGAAGGAATGTAGGTCAGTTCTGCAAAGTCTGAGTAACTGGTTCTAATAACTGACAAATGGCTCATTTTGGCTAATTCTAAAGATCACCTATTATCAACATATGAAATTTTAATTTATTGGAGTTAGTATCAGACATAAATATGACAAAATTATTCAATCATGTACCTCATGAAACTCACTGAGAGTTCATGGACTGAGTCTCTGATCCTAAACTCCAGAGAGGAGGGATATCTTTGGTGCCACAAACCTGAGTCAGGATACCCCTCAACTCATTCACACAAGCATTATAATCTTTCCAGGCACCACCCCTCACCCTGCTGACTCAGTAACTGCAAAACAGTTATGAGTATATACAGAAGGAAAAAAAAATCTTATCAAATAAAAACAAAGGACCACTGTGGAAAATATAAAATTAGTTCAAACCTCTAAGTTACTGTTACAGACATTAAACTTCAAGGAGTAAAATGGACAGCCAAAAATTATAACACATGGCCACTCAAGACCTCAAGAAAGTATGATATCACAAGGCAAGAACAACTGTCTAGAATCCAAACATAAAGGCACAGAATAACAAACTTCCCTAACAGGTAGAGAGTTAAAAAATGGTGATGAAAAAGAAACTCAGAAATAGGAAAATTCAAAAAGGCAAGTCAATGTAATATAAGAGACTCTGAAAAATTAATTAAAGAAATACAACAAAAT
The DNA here is from genome assembly GCF_014898055.3 of Talpa occidentalis. NCBI lineage: Eukaryota > Metazoa > Chordata > Mammalia > Eulipotyphla > Talpidae > Talpa > Talpa occidentalis. Next base: position 133,887,644 of record NW_023602073.1, on the reverse strand, counting down.
TCAGAGAAACAAATTAATGAGCTCAGAAATAAAATCAATGAATAAAAGGCAAAAATTGAAGCTTTAACATAAGAAATTGAAGCTTTACAAGCAGAAATTCAGGATGTAAAGTGCTCAGTAAATGACATCAAGAACTTTAGAGAAAGCAATGGAATTAGAATAGACTTAATGGAGAATCAAATCATTATACTTGAAGGTGGTAATGCACTAAGGTCCTAGGATGAAGAAGAAAGAAATGAAATGTAAAAATAAAAAAAATGAAGAAACACTTCAAGAAAAATCCATTAGGAAGGGCAAAATGAAAAAATAATATGTATCCCAAAAGCAGAGAACAAGAGGGGAACAGAATTTGTTCAAATAGATAACAAAGGAATTAAATATACAAATCCATGAAGGTAAATCAACAGCGTGTTGTATAAATGCAATAAGACCTACACCAATTAACATAGCAGTGAATCTAGCAAGAGTTCAAGATAGAGAAAGAATATTAAAGGTGATTTCATAGATAAACAAAATCTGAAATAGTTTACCAACAGTAGATGCCCTCTACAAGAAGTGTTGAAAGGAACTCTTCTAGCTAAATCAAAGAGAGGAAATTGATCAAAAAATTGAATAAGGAAATGAGTAGATAGAACCAGAAAACTAAAGGAAAAAATGACAGTAGTAAGACCAATATATCAATAATTACCCTAAATCTAAGTGAAATAAACTCACAAATCAAAAGGCAGAGAGAGGTTGATTGGGTCAGAAAACAAAGTCTAACTTTCTACTCCATCCAGGAGACTCATCTGAGTTCCAAAGATAAACAGAGGTAAAACTGATATCAACCACAAAAAGAATGCAAGAAATGTCTGTAACATGTGGATAATGAACAACATATTACTGAATAACTACTAAGTTAAGAAAGAAATTAAAAAAAAAAAAAAACACTTAGAGACAAACAAAAATGAAGATGGGAACTCCCAGAACCTATGGATGCAGCAAAAACATTAGTAAGGTGGGAGTTTATAGCAATACATTATAGCAATACATCTTATTACATTAAGTAATAAGAAAGGTTTCAAATAAATAATCTAACTTTACATCTTAAGGAACTGGAAACGAAGAAGCGAAAGCAAAAGTCAACAGAAAACAGGAAACAATAAAAGTTACAGTGGAAATAAATAAAATAGAAATCAAAAACACAGCTCAAAAGGTCAATGAGGTGAAAAACTGGCTCTTTGGGGAAAAATATGCATGATAGACAAAGCACTAGCTAGACTTAAAAAAAAAAGGAAGAAAATTTTAGTGACTAGAATCGGAAACAGAACTGAAGTTACAACAGACATTTCAGAAACACAGAACATCATAAGAGAAACAAGTGTTGGAGAAGGTATAGAGAAAAAGGAACCCTCCTACACTGTAGATGTGAAGGGAGGCTGATTCAGCCCCTATGGAAAACAATTTGACATTTTCTCAATATAATAAAAATAGGTCTGCCAGGTGATCCACCAATCCCATTCCTGAGTATTTACCTGAGAATAAAAACCCACTAGTTTGAAAGGATGTATGCAGCACTATTTATAATAGTCAAATTATGGAAACCCCCTAAGTGCATAAGGACAGATGAGTGGGTAAAGATGGAGTGAAATATTATTCAGCTATTAGAAAAAAAAAAGATAAAACCTTACCCTTTGTGACAACATGAATCAGACTGGAGTAAATTGTGCTAAACAAAATAAGTCAGATATAACAAGACAAATAAACCATTATATTTCACTCATATGTGAAATATAAAGAAACAAAGGAACAGACAAAACTAAACCAAAATAACCCCTCAAAAAGTATTTACAGAATTGAGATTACAAAAGGGAGAGGTTGGGGTAGAGAGCAAAGAGAGGAAGATGTCCAGTGGTCTATGGTAGAGAATTATGGGTGTTTTAGTGGTGGGCCTGTGGTGTGGTAACATACAGCTAAAGAGGTGTGAACCTTTTCCCCTAAATCATAGAGTTGTAAACCAATGTTACCTCAGCAAAAAAAAAAATAGAAAAAGAAAAGAAAAAAAAAAAACATAGATATATGTGATACTAGATAATTGTAGGTGTATTTGTATATTAAATTTGTAATTTAACTTAAAAAGGTGAACAATTAGCCTGAAAATTGGGTTTTCATTATCTAACTCAGTCTGTACTTTCTGGATGACCTCGCATATGACAGTTACTTTCTTGAGCAATAATTTTCTGTCAGCTGTTGGGAACAGTGCAGCTCACATTTTCTTTTCCATGGCTCTGTGGTAAGAATTACCTGGATCATTTTATATCAAATACATTTAAAGTACAAAAAAGGTTATAGTAAACGTTAGCTTTCTTAAAACTCAATCTGAATATATGTCATCATCATAAAGGATGAATCAGGTCCTCATTATGAGCATTTCAAAATGATTATTTGCTTTATAAACAAATTTTCCACAGAAATTTTTTTTCCTTTAAGGGAAGTATGAAAGAGGAGAAAAGGGAAGACCAAAAATTCTGCATCTCTCTGGGGATAAATTATTAGTCCATTTCTTAGTTTCTGGCATAAAATTCTTAGTTTCTCTTTGAATTATTCAAATTATGTTAGGAAGTAGGTTATAATTTATTATCAAAGTGAATTTTACAGCACTGCATTCCACCAAGACATCTATCTCAGTGTCCTCCAGTGTGATTACTATATCTCGAATATAAATATTAATTTTTCAGAACCCTATTTAAATAAGACCACATGGCTAGAGATAGTCCATGCATGCGTAATACCATAAACTACAGGACTCGACGTGCCTTGCACCACCCTTGAGTGAAGATGCTATTTCACCAGTGAAACTGAGAGGTAGATTCTCCAGTGGTTACTTAAGGGCTTGTTAACTTTGGATTTGGGGAGGTACATGTGGATCGCTCCAAGAACACATGATCCAGTGTATCTACTTTTTTGTTTTTTTGATTTGCTTATGTTTCTGAATAAACATGTTTGTTGTCAGAATAACTGTCTTTGTGGACATCAACGCCAATGTTGGACTATTGTGAAGGTCATTGTTTCTCCTGTAGTAGTTTGTGTGGTGACTCGTTGAGGAGAGCCCATGCAGCCTGCACTGACACGTAAGACAATCCTGGTCATGGAATAATGGGCCTGTTTCCAATATATTTGAACCTAGTAAATGATTCAGGGATAAATAATCAAGGATCTCAGAAAATATGTGAAACTGCGAATCCTGAATTGAAGAGGGCAGAACCTTCCCTACCTTAAGTTTTCTAACATGCTTCTGAATGGACGACCACTAATTTCATTTTGGTAGAATTTAAGATCACAGTTATCACATAAAACAAGGTTTGCAACTATTTCTATGATCTCACTACTTCAGAGCTCTAATAACTGGTATTTTCTAAATCAGAACCTCACTTTTTGGATGCACTTCACATTCCCATCATTCTAAACACTCTTTAAAATGAAGAATATGCTTTTGCCAACCACCTACTTTAAATATTTAAAGGAACTGGTAGCTCTGGAGTAGATGGAAATATATGTGAGATACGTGCTTTAAATGTGTCATATGTTTATGTTTTAAGATCACAGAGTTAAAATTCAGAATTTCCTTATGCAGACTCATCTTTGGAATAATTTGTTGCTGACGAGAATGAAAAGTCATTAAAGCATTATCATCAAAAAGTATGGTTTCATTGGCAAATTATTTTGCAAAGTGAAATGAAGTCCAAATGAAATTCAAAGTACAAAATTATTTAATAACTCATAAATGTCATAAATTTTGTGAGTGCTTCCTTCCATCCCATTTCATTTTTCAGTTCCTTTCAGCAAGTCATTGTTGTTGTTTTTTTTTTTTTTTTAAAAAAGAGAAACTTCTCTACCCATGCTTTTGTACTGCTATCCATCGACTTCAGTTAACCACACATTGTTTTCCTGGGGTGGAAGTCGAGAAAATAAATCTGTGAGATAGGTTGACACAGTTTACACAAGGATACTACTCCTGAAAATTCACGTTGATAGTAAATTGATTACTAGCCAGGTTTGCGCGCGTGTGTGTGCACACACACATACACACACACACAGAGCTAAGCAAACCACTGAAGATTACATAGTTTTGGAAATAATCCTTAGGAATGAATGAGCAAAATATATAGTTATCAAGACTATTTTTTTCTCCTTTTCCACTCCTTCCTTCCCTCTCTCTCCTCCTCCTCCTTTTATTTTCATTCTTTTTCTTCTATTTTTCCTGAAGAGATTTTTGAAGTTCAACAGTGAATTCTTTAATTAAGAGAGAAAAAGAGAGAGAGAGAACAAGAGGGAATAGTAAACAGTTCCCTCCACTGCCTAAGGGGTTAGTTACAAAATAAACATTTCATAGACTAGGCCACATCACCTATAATGAGACAGTTCTAGCTAGCCAGACTGCAAGTCAAGTCCCCTATTAAGAGCATTCACTTGGAAAAATTAAGTGACCCACTTGTGTTGACTAAAGAGCCTCACAGAGGTTTCTCGAAACCACCTACAGCATTTTTTGACAATCTGCCTTGTGCTTCCCACCTCCTTCCTGAGGGCTCACTCTGCTGTATTTTGTTTTAATGGTTCAACCTCCTCACTGCTGATTCAAAGTCTAAACTCTTCTTGTTAAGCCTCTATATAAAATAAAATCCCTAACCCCAGAGAAAATGAGAGGTGAGTAGGGTGTTCAGTTTGATTTTTGGTGGTACACACAGAGGCAGAAAAATAGTATTACATTTTTTTTCCTCTCCAAACCAAAACATTCTGATAAAAGAAGATTGTTCACATTTGCAAAATTTGCCTGGAGCTCCTCGGAAGAAAGATGCTATATAAAATCTAAAAGAAGTAATGAGCAAAATACATTAGAATAAAAAGAGAACATTTTAGAAATAACCAAAGAACTTAGCATTGGTCCAAGAAATGCAGGGAGAAATTTCAGTAGATATTTTTATATTCAAGTGACATGTCATACTCAAAAAATATCATGATCCATCAAAATTAGGTCACTGTCTCTATGTAATAAATACCAAAAAAAATTAATGAAAATGAAATGTTATTTTTATGAAATCATGAGGAGATAGAAGTGGGGCACTAAATTGGTCAAAAACAGCTGAATTTTAGTGTTCCAATGAAGAAAAAATCAACAAGGATCATATTTCATAACATTATAGATGAAATAAGAAAAAAATAATTTTCCATTTATTTACTTTTCATGCTACAATTAGGAGCGATTAATCTATGAAGGTGTTGCTTGCTTCAGCAATAAATACTGAAATATGGAATTCACTTCAAGTTCTCTTCTATCCTCTCAATCTATTTCTTGACCCACTTGCAAAAGGCATTTTCTTTCTACTATATTAAATCATTGATTTCTGCTCTGTTTTCACCATTGTGTTTCAGAACCCAAGAAAAAATACACCCCTATAAATTTGACTTCCCACAAAGAGACGTGTGCACTTTTAAATATCAATTTGAAAAATAAATTATTAGCAAAACATCTCAGGAGTAAACTGGGAACTAGGAGAAACAGAGTGCCTTAGTTTACCCCCAGAATGGCTAGGTCTTCAGTGTTATTCATTTACAGCTGCTGGCTATTGCTGCCTTATTTTCTTTAGCTTTAATATCTCCCTTCTCTGTGCCACATAGTCAAACCCAAAGTAGATTTCACAACCCTGCGCTAGGGCCACCATTGTTTTCTTCAGAAATCATCTTTGAAAATGTCAACTTTAAATTTTTTCCCTTCTGTGTATCCCAGATTTCATGCTGCCCTACTTATGGGCAGATTCTTCTGTATTATGATTCTTTTGTATTATGTATGTTAGCCTTGGCATTCACTCATTCACTCCATAAACCTTTGTTGAGTTTATAATATGTTCCAGGTATAGCTTTTGTTGTTGTGTGTACAGGAGTAAAGTTTAGAAACTCCTGCTTCAATTGGAGTTAACATCTCAGTAGGAGTTGCAGACAGTAAATAATATAAATACAATACACAATATAAATAAGTTAAAACTATGTATCAGGCAGTGGTAGTGCTAAGAAAAGAAGTTAAGCAGAGAAAGGAGATTGGAAATCCCTTAATGAAGATATGTGGGGCCTGGGGGAGATGGGGAAAGAATGTAAACATGTGAATAAAGGATTTGTTTATCTCACTGTGCTGAAAATTTCTGAAAATGCCCTTATAAACTGTCACAAGAAAAGGTTCTTGCAAGCCACTGCCGTTTAGTTCTTGAACACCGTGATGGACATGGTACAGGTAAGAATAAGTATTTACTAATTACTATTTTACTTCTCTGCATTGGTTTTGTTCTGTAACTATAAATAAGCTATGGTTTCCTCTGACATTAATTTTTGGATGATGAGGAAAGTAAAAGATCTTACTACTATGCTGTAAAACAACTGTAGTGTTTTGGAGTTTAAAGTCTAATTTTTTTTATTCACCTTTACCATCCATTTGCTGTACAACTTTGGCCAGAACAACAGTTATGGTTATACTTGCTTCACAGAATAAAAATGAATTAGGTCAGTTATTTAACAAATACAATATTTGTACGTTGTTATACAACTGGTGGTTACTACTATTACTCAATGAGAAGTTTATTTGGAAAGAAATTCCCAGAATGCTCTGTAAGGAGGGAGTTGCATGTGAAAGGAATCTTAGGTTGCAAAGAACTGAGTTAGAACACTAGAATTTCAAGAACATATTCATAACATTTTTCACAAGGCAATATTTTTAAACTTGCCCAAGGGCTTCAACCAATAAAGTTGAAGTTGCCACTGGCTAAAAGGAATAAATCTCCAGAAGCTATACAGTATCTGTTTTTTGTAGTAGATCCTCAAATGGAGAAAAGCAATCATGCACAGAAATACCAAGTCAATCAGCCCTGAAGCCATTACCAGGAACTTGAGGCAAGTCACATACTTTTGTTTCAATAACTAACTGAACATATGCCTCACTCAGTGTGTTCCTAGATAGTTTTATGGCTTATAGTTAACTCTGCTGGGTAAAGGTCTTGCTACTTCTCTGACCATAGTCCCTGACACCATTATGAAATTGTTCCATACCTCCATTCTCAAGTCTGCAGGGAACATACTGTGTATTCTACTTCAGCATTTGAGAAATAGTGCGTCCCCAGGAACTGTGGGAAAAGATCCAGCATGCCTGCTGTCACTAACAAGCTGTGCATTCTCATAACTCTTTGTTTTCCATCTAGGGAAAGCACAAAAAAAATGGAAAGATAGGGTATGGGATATTTAAAAAGTATATATGGATCATTCAACCATTTCTGTAAAAGAACCATAGTTGAATTATTTGAATTCCATTCAGAGGCACAAAGAGAAATAAAAATATGAAACTAAGTGTATGGATTAAAGAGTCTTTAAAAGAAACAAAGTCTTGTGTTTGCAACCAGTCCAAAGGAAGGCTCTTTCTGTGTCTTTTCTCATGAGTTCTCACTGGAGCAAAATCTGTGTAGCCCAGCTGTGGAGTCAGCGGTGGTGACACTGTTATCACAAATCCTCTTGGCATTCTCTGTGATAACTCTGAATCAGATTTTTTTTCAAAGTAATCTCTTTTCAAGCCAAAATTATGTTTCAGTGGACCATTGGAATAGTGAGTATTCAGTGAACTTCACAGTTGCCATGGGGATAAGTATTCCAGATGTTGGGAATCAGAGGTTAAAGTAAGTTTTGTTTGCATTACTAACAGACACGTTTCTACTAAAATCAGAAGGACTCATGGGCCTAGAGGAAGTGACACACAACCTCAGAGGTGTTTACCATCCACAGTCTGTAATAGCATCTCACTCCATGCACAGTTGTAACTGCAGAGACTTTCTTGGACATGTGTTTCCAGCCCGAAGTAATCTCCATAAACCTGACCATAAATCTAGCTACAGCTAGACGTGAGAGTTTCTGTTTTGTTATTATATATCTTAATCTTCCATGTGGAAACATCACTCATTCCACAAGAAAAAGGAGAAGAAAGGCACTGAACAATAAAATCAGCAATATGTCTCCCCAAATCATGAAATAGTCAAGAATGAACTCCACTTAAAGTAAGTACGAGAATGTGAGACAAAGCCTCTCTCAAGACCATCATAAAACTGTGGTCTGTTTGGGCTGCCTCTGTTTAGTAGTCAATCCATGCTGGTGAAAACGCTGTAAATGCAGAAGAATGTGTTTGTATGTGACTGTTAGTAGCCTGAAGGCAAGTAAGGAGAGGAGATGATAAAAGTTCATATCAACTTTTTTTAATACCACTATCTAAAATGTTCTTTTTCCACCGTAAAATTGAATGGATAGATTCCATGCTCATAAGCAAATGTTCTTATCTAGTGATAGGATACAAAATCATTATAGTGATAGGAAATTAAAATATTCAACTATGTTGACTTATATAATGGTTGCTCAGGTAAGGAAAACAGAGAAACATAATTCTTGACCACAGCTGATAGAGATAATTTATCTCTAGGCCTAGCCTTTGTATATCTGCCTATAGATGAAAACAAAATAAGAAATAAAGGGAGTTCCAGATAGACAAGGAAAGTTATTTACCATATTTTCCTCTCAAAGTGGCAGTAAAAATACACCACAAAAAATTTTAAAAAAGAACATGCTTCAAAGGCATCAAAAAAAGGAGAGGAAACAATAGGAAAATTAACGGGAAAAAGGACAGCAAAAAGAAAGATAAGTAATAACCAATACAACAGGAAACTGGGCCTATTTTAAGGGAAATTAGAAGTGAGTTAAATCATACTAGGATTCTGAAAAACCTTACAATATGGATTTATCAAATAATTATAAGATTAAGATATTCAGGCCAAACTCTATTGATATTAGCTAAAAGCCTATTTAAGAGACAAATAAAAACCTGATTATTTACTCAGGCATAGCCCCTTCTCCACCCCAGGGAGAAGACCAAAGTTTTATGTTCCATGGACATGAATAACACACTCCCTCAATGCAAAAACAAAAAACAAACAAACACAAAAACCTAAGTTCCGATGAAGGCATGCATTTAGTTATTAAAAGAAGATTAGGTGAAAGTTTTTATTCTGAACACTACCCTCCAACAAGTGTCTCCTTGCTGAAAGGGCATTGCAAGAATGGCATTCAGGCTTATAACTGCCCACCAAAATGGGAAAATTACTCTAAGGAGAAAAGCGCCACAAGGCTATCATTAGGCATGCTCCCAAAGAAGATGTTCAATCCTGTCATCCTACTGGGAGACAAAGGATTAACAAGATCCACTCATGAATAGTTTCTAGTCATCTTCTTAGTACTTTCTCAATAAATATAAATATCCCAAAAAATATTCAAATATATTTGATGAGAGATAAAACTAAATAGCATAAAGGAACTTGGAGACATGAAGGCAAGGAAGACAGACATAAACATAAGGCCTATCAACGTTTATAAGACAACATTACATGCATACCACAAAGAATAACATTTTTAACAAAAAAAAATGTATTTAAAAGAAAAAAATATGACACAAGAAATAAGAGTTTAGTAGAAGTGCTAGATGAAATTTGAGGAAGTTCTGTAATATAGAATAGAATGGAATTTTAAAAATGGGAGGGAGGGAAGGAGAGGAAAATAAAGATAGAACACCAGTGAAAGAGGTGCAACAAATGCATAATAGGGGTTCTTGAAAGAAAAAAAAAAGGTAGAAAAAAATGGAGGGGGACAATTATCAAAAAAAAAAAAATCAGTAAATTTTTCATAATTAAAGGGGGTGGATTTCTAGATTAAACAGTTCCATAAGGGCCCATTACTATTAAGATCTGCATCAAAGCACATTGTTATGAAACTTCAGATCACTGGAGATATGGATAGTAAAAATACTAAAAATTTCTGTATCTTAAAAAATGTTTAATTTTAAACCAACAAGAAAAGCATAGTACAGACAAGGAATCTGAAAAAAAAATGCCATCGGTTTTCTCAAAGGCACCATTGCAAAAATAAGATGCCTTCAAAATAATGAATGAAAATTATTTCTCCAACTTAGTATTCTATATGAGCAAACTATCAAGTGTGAGAGGAGAATAAAGGTATTTTAAGACATGCAAAGTCTCATAAATTTTAACTGACAAGTGTACTTTCTTAGTGACTTGCCAGAAAAAGTGCTCCAACAAAATGTGTATTTAAGCCAAGATAAAGGAGTTTTTGGAATTCAGGAAACAGGAAACCAATAAAAAAAAAAAAAGGTACATTCCTTCGCAGAGAATGAAAGAACAACCCAGGACGAGGACGAGGCCTGTAGGCCTGGGAGAACACTGGCTCAGATTGAAGCAGCAGGATGGAAGATTCCAAAAAAGATATCTCCCAGAAAAAAAAAGAGAGAGAGAGCAAGCTCACCTGACAGGATTAGAGGACACTTCTGCAAAGAATTTTGGAAGAACTTAATAGTAGGTATATAGAAAGGTTCGCTTATAAATTTTTAGGTAAACAAGAGGTTTATGAAACAGAAATAAATAAACAGTTCATCTGTGAATCATAGTTATCATAGAAATGACAATGTAAATATGAACATTGGTTTACCCTAAATACTGATTTTATTGGGAGGTTGAGGAGAACATTAGGAGTAGAATGGCACTAAGAGGAAGACGTTTTAGGAGAAGTCTGTAATATTTAGAATAGAAAGTTAAGAATCGATACTGAAAAATCGAGAATTAGTACCATAAGCATATTACTCTGAAAAGCGGTAACTAGATGAAATTGCTAAATGAGCTAAAAGTGGAGGCTTCTTAGAAGTGGGAACTGAAAGTCAGGAAGAGTGAGGAAAGGATGTTATTTTTATTTGTTTAGTCTATATCTGTTGATAGGGCCAGTTTTCTTTGAAAACCTCACATATGCATAACTGATAAAAACAACTTTTAATTTTAATCAAAAAGTAAGAAAAGCTAAAGAATAATACCGTTTGTTATAACACTATGTTATAATACAGTTTGGTACATCCAGCTACTAAATAACTGGGAAAATTTATATAGGAGACTATCATTAGGTTAAATTTTTATGGCAAATTAGTTTCCCAAGAAGAAATAATGAAAATAGGCATTCTTGTTAGAGGAAAGCTTGTATGTACAAACATAGAAAGGCCATATTCAAGACCCTACAGTGATGTGGGATGGTCAAAGCGCAGGCAGTGACCTAAAATGAAGTAGGTGTGATTACGTCCAAATGGATGCTAGAATCTTGTAATCCACACCAAGGAGTTTGAACTTTTCTCTGTAGACACTAGGGCATTAGCAGCAGATTTAAGACATAGAAATAACAAAACAGATTACTATCTTGAAAAGGTATCTCTGAAGTTTTATGGAGAATAAACAGAGAGGCCTGACACTGGAGGCAAGAACGCTTTAGGGACTGGTATAAAAACCTAAGCAGAAAGGAATAAATGACTGACTCAAGGAAATAGTCAAGCGCAGATAGCATGAGCAGGCTGGGAGCTACCTACGGGGGACACTGATGCAAGAGAGGTCAGAAATCTCAGTCATCCACTGAGACATATATTATCCCCACTTAAGAGGAGATGCTGCCACTTCCAAGAAATTTGACGAGAATGGTAGAATCAGGCTTAAACCTAAGTCCTCAGAATAGAACCCTGAGGTTCTCTAGACAAGATCATAGTGACAACAATATGCTTCACTTATAAAATGGAAATGTTATAGGATCTAACTCATATGATTTGGGCAGGAGAAAATGAAAATGCACATAAATTTGGTTTTTAACCTAAAAAATATTTACATAATGATGGCAGTTAAAATAACTTTGCTCTAGGGCCAGTCATTACCAAACCTCTTTCTCCATCACAGTCACTCACTTCAGAGTTTTTATTCTAAGACCTGAAAAGTTTTATTTATTTATTTGATTTTACATAAGGTATTATTTCATGCATTTATACACATGCGATGTAAATCTTGCCTTCTGAAAAATGATCCTTTTGTTCCAACCTAGACTAAGTTCTCCTGAAATCCAGGAGATTATTTTAGACTCTTTATATACTTTTTATCTAATCAAATATATACTGATCCTTTAATTTTAAGTCTTTTTCTAATCTGTGCATTGCTATGCAAGAATCAAAACAACTCTCTTTCTCTCCCAGTAAGGACAAAGTTAAATACAAAGACAAACTCCTATGCCTGTGGGTTGGGTAACACAGTCAAACACAAAATCTGTTGGAAACAAAAACACAAAGGTTTTATCTGTGATATGCTTAGAGTTCACTCAGGGTTTTTATTATTATTATTATTTCTGTTTTACTTTGACACACATTGTTCACAGGGTAGAGAGGAGGGGCTCCAATGGCAACTGGATTATCTATGCCTCGTTGTTAATCTCAGGAAAAATATCATTTCCTCTGCCACCTTTGTAGCTCTTTGAGAATCACATAACCCACCTATGCTTTGTAACCATTTGAGCCACATACACCCTCCAAAGAAGCTGTAACTTCTTGGCACTGACTTCTCAGGCTAAACTGTTCAGGGCCTGAGACTATACTAGCTACTTCACAGATACTAAGGATAAGAGTTTGGTGAAATAAGCTTGACTATTGAAATGAGACTTGCTATACTGGTATTTCTTATACTTCGTCATCCTGTCTCTACTCAAGACGGAGACTGAAGTAAATGTACTGCTGCAGAAAATGTCCGCAGGGAAAGGTGAATGTTGAGTGGGGAGATTGGGGGGAGCTACCTAAATACTCACGGGATTGTCAGCAAGCATGAAATCACCTGACTGCTTAAACCATCTATCACAACAACGGCATTCCTGAGTATTCAATTGCATTGTTGGTGCTAATCCTGAGCTAGAAACATCAGAGGAAACTGGAAGTGAATGTGCATTTTAAATAATGGGACAGGAAAGGAGTGAAGGCCTAATTCAGGGAGAGAGAACAATCACAGCTGTCTGAGACACATTTTTAGGGGAAATAAATTAGAAGCTTCTTTGGGTTTACACATCTGCAGAAACAGTCAAGATGGGGACACTTCATCAAGATGAACAGTCATATTATTACAAGTAAAGCTGTTTTGTGTTGTTATCATGACTATATTATTAGGCTTAATTATTCATCACCATTTTTCTCCATTTTGGTATCATTGATGGTACTGTTTTCTTTTACCTTGTAATAAAGCCACTTTCCTTAATCAGTCACTGTTTATTTTCTCTACTTCTGTCTCTATGGTGCAAAGCAACATAATTGTTTTTCATTTTTCAGCAGGCAGCAAGGAGAGACAAGAATCTGGAAAAGGAAGGTTCTCCCCAGTGCCTTGTATATCACACATGACGAAGCTGCTCTCACAGGCTTTGCATTTTTCATCTTATCCTCTCAACACACTTAAGGTGTGGCCTGTTTCAGAGAAGAGGAACTTAAACTGCAGAGGACTTAACCCAGCAGGACCATTAAGCTATTACAAGTCATAAAATGCTTGTGTCCAAATGAGAGCCATAAAAACTAAAAGATAAAGTTGTTAAGTCTATGCTATTGCCTCAGAGTATTTTCTCCCCCTCTATTCTTGTCTAAACTTAGCTTTCTTTCTATGAACAGTTTATCTTATAATAGTTACCTGTAAAAGCTATTTAAAGTCTCAATATTAAGACAATAATTCTTTAAAGCACTCATTTTACAGATGGAAGAATTGAGGCTTAGAGAGGCTGGATAACACCCCCCCACACCCTGCCCCAAGGTCACACTGATAGTTACATTCTCTTTCTGCCCTACATCTAACATTCCCCAATGACTTCCCAAAACCAGCAATGATGAAAAAATAGCTTGGAAAATCACTTATAAATTATCAGTTAAGGCCATACTTGTCAATGTCAAAAAAAGTTTTACTTGCATTGGCATTTATCCACAAAAATCTGTTCACCAAATAGAACTTATATATGTTAAGTCTTTCATTGTTATAATTTACTTTGAACAAGTTGCATTATTTCTTATGTTAGCTGTGGTAAATCAGAGATCTATATTATTCCAATTCCCATTCCACCACATATGGAAAACCAACTGTGTGAAATACTGTGTCAGATGCTATTGGGGAAGAAAAAAGCCCTTCCTTATAATCACAGTTAGAGAGGTGGCCTTAATCTCTTCCAGAGACTACTTCAAAATGTCTAGATCAACTCTACCTGCTTCACAGGAAGACATGCTTCCAGCTCAACCTATTGCAGGAATCCAATCTTCTTTTTCAGTCAATTTTATCACTGAGTCTTTCACACCATCTGAAATCCCATCCCAGGCTTGCAGCAGGATAGATGGTGATGAGCATCTGGGATATTACAATTACCTCTTCAGGACCCACTGTATTGATTGGTTGAGTTGTATTTCCAGGAATGTATACTGAAAGCAAGTCTGTTCTTTGTCTCCTGCTACTTGAAAGTCATCTATGAGAATAAATATGGGAAGATAAGGGAAAAGGGAGTGTAGATAATACAGTGAAGCCCATATTGATGAGAACACTTCTATTAAGTAAGCAGTGAAGTCAGAGTCCCATCATTGTAGATAGGTATGGTGGATTGAATTAGCAACTCCAATTCTTTACCCTGCCTTGTGTCATTGCCAAGCTAACATATAGCTTGGCAATTCCTCCCACAAAAGGGGTAGGGATTTATCTGCTTTTTGAATGGGGGTTCCTCCATGTGAATTTGGTCTATAGAATTTGGGCAGAAACAGACATAAGCCAGTTTCAAGGATAGATTATAAGTCATCCATGTGTTTCCTCCATATCCCTGAGTTAATAGCAATAACATTAGGAAAGTGTTCGTAGAGTTGCTGTTGCTCATTCAGTCTTGGACTTAATTGAGCACATGCAAGGCAGCCAAGTCAACCCATGGTAAGGAGGCAAGCAAGTCCAGTGAAAAGCAGAGCCCTCCAGAGCTCAGTCAACCTCTTCCAACCTACAGGTGCAGAAGAAATGCAAATTGTTGCTAGATGCCACTGGAATTTGGCAGTTGGTTATTAATGCAGCAATAGCTAAATGACAAAGAAGAATTTTAGAGTTTTTTAGTTAGTGTTTTAATTATTTTTTTTTCTTTTTGGTTCTTGGAGTAAACCAGATCAAGGATAGAAACATGCTATCACTGAGTGTATATTTTCTTCTTGGAATAAAAATCTGTTGAGTGTCCATTCTGGTGATGACCCTTTAAAATCCTCACCAAGTGCTTCTGGCTATTCGGCCTTCATTTATGGGAAAAGGAAAGAGGGTGCTCCATTCTTATAGTTATGAACTTGTATGATAACAATGAGTAGAACATTATTTTTGGAGCAGCCATTCTTGGGAGGAAAAAAGGTTGGTTGGAACTAAAATACACAGATTTTATAAATGTACAATTGAATCTGTTTTGTAAGAAGTTAGACTAATTGTCCATTTCACAAATATGTAATGAGGGCACATTGGCAAAGGAACAGAACAGGAAAGAAATAACTTTGATGAGAAAAGAAGGCTTAGGAGGAATCTCAGTTAATGCAATATTTATTTATTTTATAGAGGAGGAGGAATCTGCAAGAAAACACAGACAGAAATACCAGAGGGGTCAGTTGAAAAGAGAGTTGCTGTGGAAGACAAGGAAAAATATTTTAAGAAGTGTGAAGGTGCCAGTAGTATCCAGTGCTGTTGAGAGATCCAGTAAGATGAGGGACAATGCATACACATTGGATTTACAGATATCAAAGTACGTGTGAGGGTGGAAATAAGTAATCAATCACCTATTCAATCTTTAACAGGAAGTCCAACAAAAATAAAAATATCAGGGAATAAAAGAAAAGGTTTTATTGGAGTGGAGGGGAGTAAATCATTGATTAATTTTATAAATCGGTAGTATGAGCTGGCTAATTTCTCTGCTCTACAACCCTTGGTTGAGACATGAGAAAATAAGTGTAAAAAAACTCAATGAAGAATGACTACAGTGATCAGGAGGATATTAATCAGTTATGTTCTGTCTTAGGGAGAGGAAGGTACAACACTTTGAACTGATAAAAAAAGGTGAACATGAAAAAACTCTATAGAAAAGAACTTTTTTCTGCTGTGGATGAGAGGTGGTCTATCATGTACCAGGTTTTATTGTTTTTTTTTTAATGTCTTATATGCAGTTCTCACTTAATGCATGTAATTATAACCAATACACATTACTATGCATCTGTATTTCTGTAGTCTTCATAATTAACAGTTCATTGGCAATTTTTTTCCAAAATGTTACTAATACTTCCTTTTTAAAATGATAATAATGAACAAGTTCAGTAAGGTTAAGGAATCTGCCAAGAGTCACAAACTAATAAACAGTACACCTAAAATTCAACTCCTTGAGATCAAAGTCTATGCTATATCCACCCTATCAGTTTTCTTAGCTGAAATGAAGAAGAGAAGCAAAACAGAATTAGGAAGTGAAATCAGAGATAACTGTGAAAATGTTTACATTTATTAATAAACTATATTTTGGCTTGGATAGCACATAGAGCATCCTGAAAGTAACTTTGTTAAAATTAGCTAAGAGTAGTAGTAGGTTCTATTGAAATAAGAATGAGGAAAAAGAAAGAGAAATTCAAAAAGCTGGAACACAGCCTAATACATTTTACAATGTCAACATTACATTAATACTGAAACCAAATAAAGAAATCACAAGAAAAGAAAATTATAGACCAATATATCAAATGAATATTGAGCAAAAATATTCAACAAAATACTACTAAATGTAATTCTATGTTCAACAATATATCACAAGCATTATATATGATCAAGTGGGACTTAATAAGAAATGCAAGACTGGTTTAAATATATTCAAATCAATCATCAGAATACATTATATCCATTAAAGTAAAGGTAAAAAATCATACAATAATATAAATAGTTGCAAAAAAAAAGAATTTAATAGGGTCCATCACCTATTTATGCAAAAAAAAAAAAAGAATAGAAAAACCTACCTCAATTCTCATTTTATAACCATTTAAGACATATTTTTCACTAAAATAATTTTACAAATGATAGAAAACAGTTTTAATAAAAATCAATTTGCTGCTGTGGTCATTGCTTATTGAAAGGTCGTTGCAGGGGGCAGGAATGCAGAAGCCCATATAGAAAAAAATCAGACAATAAACCTTTTCCTGCCCTACAAATCTTTTCCCACCCTACAAACCCAGTTTTCCACCTGACCTCTCCTCACCCTATAAAAGCTTGCCTCCCCCTAGCAATGGGCTTGACTTCACTGACTCCCACCTTGGGTCCATGAACCTCACCCGGGTGTGCAATAAAGTTTCCTGCCTGTGAGAAACTTGGCCTGGCTCTCCTTCTCTTTACTGCACTGATCCTTCCACTTATGATTCAGATTTTCTGGGTTCATCAGTATAGATTCTAGTCTATACGCTTTGTTCATAAGAATTAAGTAAGGATCAGACCACATTAGCAGATGAAATTAAAAAACAAAAAAGAAATGTCTTAGGTTCCTGCAGGGGAGGCTCAGGGGTGTCCCAGCCTCTATTTGTGTTAAGGAGAACTGCTTTTTGCATACCAGGCAATGCTCTCAATGATCTCTGAGGGATTTGAGGTTTTGGTGGAGGTGCGATTCATCCCTACACTGTCTCCTTCAGCTCTTAATTCACACAAGCTGTTATCCTTTTGTCAACATAAGAAGGACCGAATATATGAATATTTTTAAAAAAGATTCACTTCTTCAGTGCTCAGAGACATTTTTTTTTCTTTTCTTCCCTAACTCTAATTTCTTAACATATTTTTCTCTAATCCTCTTTATTTTTAGTTTCAACGTCTTAATTTGCCCTACTTAGTTTAATTAATTCTGCTAATCCTTAGTTTGATCTATTTTACATTTAAATTTCTTATCTTAGAGGTTTATGTATTTTATCTTTTTTATCTTACTCTTTAATCATCTATAGTTTTACAATTTTAAGGATCTACCCTTTTATCTTTTAAATATCATTTATTTAATCTTATTTTCAGCCTCAACATTTTATTCTCCTGGAATACTATTTCCCTTTTACTATTTATGCTTACTTTATTTTGAGTATTGAATAATATTCTTACTTTATTTTTTCTCTTATTCTCAAATTTTATTTATTTTCTCCTATAAACCACCACAGACTGCACTTCTTATCACTTTTTTCTCCTACTTCTTCTCTTTATTTATTTTTTGTGGTGAAAATGATTATAATGATAAAGATGATGTTGATGATGATGAAGATGATGAAGATGATGAAGATGATGGTGATGATGATATGATGATGATGATGATGATGATGATGATGATGATATGATCATTCCTGAAGAGAGGAGTTGAAGTTCTTCTTTCTCTTGATAGCTCTTTGGGCCTTTACCTTTACCCCAGGTGAATCCCTAAACCTCCTAAGGTTATCTTCCTTCTCACTACCAAAAAGTTATCAATTAGAAGATTGGAAAATCCTTAATCAATAACCTAAAGATTACCATTTCTTTACCATGAAAGAACAACTCATATTGAGATATTTTCACTTAAGGTCTTTTACTGTCAATATATTGGTTTTGATGATTTGTCAACATTGTTAGGCAAGGGGAAATGACTGGTGAGTCATCATTCCTGAGGGGTACTCACTATGCAAAAATCTGGATATGAACTTCTTATAATGTTGGTGAGCTCTGAACATTGCCATAGATACATATGAAAGACACTCAGTGAACAATCCTAGAGGGTTTTCTACACTGCTTGAGCAATGGCTTGCCATTGGAAATAGTAGTGCCTACCTCAGTAATTTATGAAGACTAAGTGAGTTGATTTTTTAAAATAATTTAAAGTATACCTGGCAAATAGTAACCACACACACATATATATGTGGATATGTGAATATATATAAAAATTAATAAATATGGGTATATATGTGCATAATATGTGAATGTATATATATATATATATTGCTCTCTAAGCAATGTTTAAAACTTATGCATTGGCATAAGGAAGATATATTTTCTCTAATTAATGACTATCTGATCACTTAAAATATTTAATACAAATAAAATAGGTGAAATTTATATACATAGATATATGTACAAATAGATACACATATCTCAGATTTAAAATGTGCCCATTTTTAAGTAAATCCTTCACATTTACTGGCATCTCATATTAATCCTGTTGTGGTTCTATTTCCTTACATTGACGATTACAGTTTCAACAGATATTTACTGTTGCTTTTTGTTTTGCTATCGCAGTGGGTTTACCTGGCTTCCTAGACAAATTTTGTAGCTTTCAGAACCCATAGTCTTCAAATGAGTCACATTTGTCTTTTCCATATTCCTTTCTCTGAGGCATAAGTTAAGTACCTGAGGCTGGCCTTCCTTGAGAAACTTTCCATCTTAAAGTGGGACCAATTACTCACAAAAGTTTGCCAAACTGAAGGAAGAATTAATGGCTAAATATCTGCTTCATAGGGATGGTGACCAGTGATTTATAAGATCCAACTTATTACATTGGTACTTCAAGAAATTTTCTCCCACCAAAAGTAAGCTTGAGTATCCTTGAATTAACCCCTCCAGAAGAAATGTCCTCTCTATGAAAGCACTTGTCACATTATTAATGATTGCCCTCCTCCTCCCCAGCTGTCAGAAATTGATATTTTTGTTTTGTTTTCTTTGCACTAAATATTGGTTTTCCTCACCATTTCTCCAAACTCTCAGGCAACAAATAATCTTTCTCAAGCTGATTCACCAATAAACTCTACCTCAACATAGGTGATCTGCTCTTGAAAACTTGTACAGTACCCATTTCCAGAATGTACTACCTTATTCATATGCATTGTCAGGTCTTGGGGATCCATTGCCAATCAGGGCAATAGTTTTTACTGGTAATAATCCATTAGAAATGCTGGGATATACATTTGTTACAGCTAATAAATTTCCCTTGAATTTTCTCTCAAAACCAAACTGGTTTTGTTTTCTGTTTGAGGAATTTCTTTTCTCTCTTCTGGGACTCAGTGCCTAGGATCTGATAGAACTTGTACTGTGGTAAATATTTCTTTAAGAGAGCACTAACTTCTAAAACACCCATATCCACAGTTTTTGGGTCATTTATTTTTCTGGTAGATTCGTCTTAATACTTATGTTTATTTTAATGCATACATTCTTTAGTCAAAACTCATTCAGTGTAGACACAGGATTGCTCTTTTACATTCATTTATCCTACATGTCTATGGCAGAATTAGTCATTCTTGAGTATGAACACCAAGATTGCTGATGGCTCGCATGTTAACTACCAGGGCCATTGGAAAGTGGATGGATTGCTTCTCCATGGACTACCTTTTAAAGACCAATATATTTATGGAAATATTTTAAAGTCATTAAAGTTATTGATGAACAGAAAACTAGTGGTGCTGAGTGGTAACACATGGAGTGAAACCAGAGTGTTTATTTTCCCCACATTTTAACCCCTAGAGTGGCTCTTATGCTATGTGTCTGCCATCTGGTTAGATTGGGGGAAGTAGGGAGACTGTAAAGTAAAAACTTTACAGAGGGGCAGTTAAAATTTATGTATTCACACATAAGGAAGATATATCTTTTCTAATTAATGAATATCTGATCACTTAAAATGTTCATATACAAATAGAAGAGGTGAAAAAATAATACAATAAGATTGTTTTCCTTCTCTGATGAAATTACTACTAAGGAAGTAGCTCTTAATGAATATATTTTATTATATGATTTACTGTATCACTTAGGGATTCTGAGACTCTGGGTTCAAAGAGTCAAAGCATCACCTTAATAGTTAACTCCTCTGTATGGGAATTGGAGTTTATTTTCATTTCTGAGAGGTGCAGAAGAGAAGAGCCAGAAAAATTTGGAAGAAGAGCCTCCAATGGTTGAGGTCTGTCATGCAGAAAGCAGGCAGGAAAACCCTCTGAGGATATGCAACGACTTAATTCAAACATTTGCTATAATTAATCTCCATGAAGGCAGTTATTTTGACATTTTTGTTCACTGATAAACCCATGTAACTTGAACTGTGCCTGCCACAATGTAGACACTTAGCAAATGTTTGTGTTAGGAATATATGAATGACTGAATGATGAGTAGGAATTTTCATCATTCAACTTGTGTTTCCAGACTGTAAACTCCTCCCCATCTAAAAATATTGGTCATATTTACTATATTCTTTAGGAGCTAAAGAATTTTCCACAGACACTGACACTGAATTTCACCTTTGGTGAAATAGTGCAGAATAGAGACAACATATGTAGAAGAACAGGATGATCCCCTAAACAAAGTAATTTAGTGAAAGCAGGAACCTGAGCCAAAGTTGATGTGAGAAATACAACTTGAATGCAAGTACAGAAAGGCTGAGGCTAGCTAATGGACTTCATGGAATGGCGCTTCCAGATGATCTTTTCTATATTCTGAGAGACCCATCTGATATCCAAGTTCCATTCATCGATATCCCACCACATGGAAAGTTTTACGTGCATGTTCTAGATCAGGACTTCCAAGTGCAACACATTTCAACATATAAAAACACACATATAGCAAAAAAAAAAAAAATGACAAGTTTGTATCGTGACTAAAGGAAAGGTATAGAAATTGATTACTTCCAAAAAAGCATGACATTTAAAGCCTCCTACTCCAATGAAAATACATTTTGTCTTTTTAAAGGCTTAGTGTAAAGAAGGTTTTTTTTTTTTCAATAATAACATCCCATTGTATTCAGTTAACTCAAGTCAATTCCATTTGCCTCCACCAGAAGAATGGCCACACTTACCAAACTCCAAGACCCATGTCTATATTTGCATTCCTTCTGTCTCTCTGTTATTTCCAATGTGGAGCTGAGATTGGGAGTTGATGGACAAGTTGGGAAAGCACCATCTCACATACGGTTGTTTCCTCACTCCTGGCCCAGGTTGGCACTTTGCTCACCTGAGTCAATGCTACCTACACACTGTTTGCCCTGTGCTGCTTCTCATGCTGTTGCAAAGTATCTCTGTACCTACAAACTCTGTCCAGACCATAGGTCATTGTCTCCTTTGTGGAGATATTTCATTCATGACCTCCAACCTCCTCTGTGAGGGACTAGAGCATTTAGTCTTCCCTGCCACTGCCTCTTTTTTTGTAGTTCATCTTGTCTCTAGTGCTCACTCCTCTCACACTCTTCCTGCCTTTGCTCTTTAGAGGAGGAACTGCGAGAGTTAAGCTTCAGGTGGGCTCTAATGATACTATTCTGACAAAACACGCAGCTATCTTGTTTGAAGTCTAATTTTACTAATCTTTAATAGTTTCTGAAGCCCTTTTCCCCAAAGACACAAAATCTTTTCCTCCCAAAGCACCTGGACAGGGGAAATGAAGGCTGTCCATTTCCATATGTAAACAATTCATTTATAATCAATGCACTTGCCAAACATTTTTCACAGAAACACTAACTGGTCTTGATCCCAGCTTCATCTCACCATTATCCTTATTTTCCTTGAGTCTTTTCTTCTAACTAGTTGTTTTCAGTTTATGTTTTCTAGCTGTCTGAAAGGTAAATGTTCTCTAGTTATTTCTCGATCAAGATGGTCTAAAATTAAATAAACACATACCTGCGGGCTTATGTTCCAGCCAAATGAGACTTTTCTCTGAATCACTGGGGAACAGGACACCATCTTCATCCCTGTTTTAGCTCATGTTCATCAGATGGTCCTGACTAACATGCTCCCCACCTTTGTTTTCATTTACTTTGGCATAAAGTGGTATCACAGCAGTTAACCTATCTCCAGGGTGTGTTCAGGTTTAATGAATAAATGTGTATAATGTCTTCAGAGCCTCACGTGAGATGTGTTGTAACTGCACATTATTAGAGCTGCTATTACAGCACCACCTCGGGACCCTCAGCCTTTAAGCTGGCTGGAGACAGGAGGTCTCAGAAATAATAACAGTTCTTCTCCCAGTGTGTATTTCTCCCCCAAACCTCAGAGAACTTAAAAGCATTGCCTTTCTAATGTAAAGCTCAGCACGAGATGGATGGAAATGACTACTGGGTATTCCCTGTTTCCAGGTGGGAGACATAAAAGCAACACTTTTGTATTTACTCACAGCTCACCTGTAACATGAGCACTTGCCAACATTCTTCATATAAGAGACAGAGCCGACCTCACTGTTCTTCCACTGCAGCGTTGCACTGGGTGGTATGCAAGAGTGGTTCCAGTCTGGTATTCCTTAGTTGTTTCAAGGTAGGGATGTGAGAATCAAGCCACATTTGCATATTAAGAAGGTTAATGGTGGTCATGTTTTCTAATTTAGCCATGGATTATCTGCAGAGGTCAACTAAAGAAAGCATCCAATTTTTCAATACCAACCCCCCTCCCTCCAACTGAACTCAACTGAATGAATGAGAAGCTTCTATTTGTAGTTATATAAGTCACTGAGTAATATTCAGTGGTTGACACATTGGTGTTTAACAGACACCATTTAGTAGTCAAAGTATTTCAAGTTACAAGAGACTTAATAGATAAGAAATCATTGGCTGGGTATCAGAGGGCATTTGCCTCTAACCACATCACTTGAAGGATGAGGAAGAGAAACTGTTGGTTACATGATTATAGCATCACTCTGCTTAAAAGTAATTCAACTACACTTCATCAAACTGTTCTAACAATCTGAAAGCCCTTTGCACAATTAGTCTGAATCGGGAAGCAGTTTGATATGGCATCCAATATCTCTCTTTTGTTGTTCTTGATACCTGTTATGATGAGCCATCATATCAATCTGATGAGCCAAACTCCCTCATGATAATGTTCTTTGAGTTCTTCGATAATGAAGTCTCTGAGAATTAGGCTCCGAATGCAGCTGGTTACACTGAAGACTTCAAGGATACAACTACCATTTCTCTTGTTCCTTTTTCCTCCAAATTTCCTCTAACTATTTTATAAGTGATTTTTAAAATAAACTCCATTATTCCACTGCAGAAGATAGGCATTAACCACTGAGATGATGGGATTTAATGAGTTGTCTGTTCATACAAATACATATTAGAAACAGAAAGAGCACCTAGACTCTCTGTCACTTGGATAAACCACGGGTACTTAGCTGACATCATTCTTTGGCATTTGTCTTTCTTCTCTCACTTTATTTTACCAAAGGGAAATGAAAGTATAGTTATCAACTTCAAATCATTTATGTGTGAGAAAACTAATTCCTAATAACACTGTGCCTTCTCGGTCGAAGCCTCAACCAGCCCCACACAATCTCTAGCACCTCAATACTTTTAAGAGTTAGTGGGAAGGAAGTCGAGCCAATCTCTATGGCAGCCATTTAACTTAGTCTCAGGCCACTTGTAGTGACTGATTCCTCATGCTTTATGTAAAAGCAGAAATAGGCAGTGATTTGACTGGGCAGGTTTATAATGATGTTGTAGCAACTGGCTTAGTCTTTGAAGCATGGATTTGATTTCCCTATTTTAGTATGCTTGCTCACAGATACTATTATTGATCATAAAATTATCTTTAAAATATATATCTACACTCTTTGATTAAAGTAATTTATACTATCATAAATTTCAGATTGACTTCCCTTTGGTACAGAAATTTCTTTCTCTTAGTTTTTTAATGTGTCTGCCATTAATTTCCTTGAGCAAGCCTCCCTGGTGGCCTAGGGGTTAAGTCTCAGCACTATCACTTGACTAAGTTTGATCCCCAGCCAGAGAACTAACCCACATGGCATAGCAGATCTCTCCTGTCTCCCTCACTGCTCCCCTTAGCAGTGTATTTCAGTAAATTGGCCTGTTCTGCTCCCCCCACTCTATCTCTGGTGATTCCTCTCACTCCCTTGCCCCTGCTTATACCCCAAATTTTCTATAGAAAAATAAATATATAAAATAATTTCCTTGAGCAATTTTTGAGTCCCTCATCAATGGATGGTTTAAGCAGGAGAGATTGGCATTCATTTTATTCCCATCTTACCAGGAAGCTAAATTGTTCTCTAGAAAAATGCTGAGTTTTGCTGTTTACTGAATTTCTGAAGAAAAGTGCATACTCCTCTCTACCTTGTGAGGACCTACACTTACAGAAAATCCTGATGTGATTCGGGGTTGGTCACATCTTTCATGCCTATACTGACATAACTGAGCCAGATATTCCTGGGCCCTCACTTGTAGACTCTCTTCTCCCAAGTCAAAGAATAAGTTCACCCAACTGCGCCACCAAAGTTCTGCATGCAGACAAAAGGGAACTACCATAGTTTGCTGGCTGATGATCCTAGTATTTCTATCACAAATCATTTCAAGCTGAGACACAGCTTTCTGTCACCCCAAAGAAAGAGATTGAGACCAGTGCATTACAGAATAGATTTTTAATTTTCCTAAATCTTAAACTGCATGTACCAATAGCCAAAATAAACACTCCAGATTATTTTTAATGATGCTATTAGAAAAAAATTCCTAATTATTTGTGTGGAAAGATGATTTCTTTGGAAATAGCTTTAAAATTCATTTTCAACATCAATTATTGGGATTGATATGTAATTTTTTCACTGTACTATATTAGATTTGGCCTTAGGAAATCTTTTGGAACATCGCTCTTTGAAAATTCACTCAGCGTCAGCAATCAATCACAATTTGAGAGTGCTTTATTACCAAAAAGACTAAGAAAGAATAACCTATCATCACTCTTGATGTTAGCACATGTCACTGCTGACAGTGTTTGCTACCTATGTTATGTGGTTGATTGAAAAGACAGATTTGGTAACAACATTTTTTCCCATGTTATGGACATGGAAAAATGGCCTTGGATTTGTGGCTTTAGACCTTATTTGATGAACCTTGTATTGCTTTCAGTGAAAAAGGAGGAGCTTTTAGTAATAATCAATGTGATTTTAAGCCTCAGTGTTTTTATTTACCCTAGAGATCAATATCTCTACAGGAACACTCCTTTCAATCAAAAACACTATGTAGAAGCTCTGTTCATCATCTTAACCACATCCATTTCTCAGCACCAATGATTAAATAACTTCAGCATGTATGAATTTATTTGGGGTGTCCTTAAAGTAGGCTAATTCTGTTCCAGTTGAATGTCCTTGATTATATGGTACTCAGACAGAAGGAGATTACAAAACACTAGAAACTGTTCAAATGTCTTTGTGTTAATTAAATTGCCAGAAATTTTATCATGAGGCTGTAATGATTCCAAAGCCCTGGCAGGATGTAGATTCTCTAAAAGGAGCAACACACTGGAAAGGCAGCTTCCCTTCGCTGACTTAGCAGGGCAACAATCAACGTGCCTGCAAGAGTCCCCGGGGAACTGGCAAAGCAGCCCTTTAGTACTAAGTGCATGCACAAAAGTTTGCAGGGAGATTTTTAAAATGTGTGCAGTGTGTCGGACCTTGAATCTGCTCAAATTAGGGCAAGCTTTCTACTTTTTTATTGCAAAGTCCAACACTACTCCTGTTGGAATTTGGAAATGTGACTTCTCTCCTCTCCTTCATAGCCTCTAGAACTCCATTCTCAAACAATATTTAGATATTTCTATTGAGCCTTGTCACTGTACTTTCTTTTTCTTTCTCATTCTTTGGAACTTGACTGGAAATGTCCCATGCATTCTTTTCTCTCATGTGAACTTTGAAAAACCATCTGGGGGCACATAGCCCACCCTCAACATGACTTTGAATGTGTGAACCTTATGATATGATGTGATAATGAACAACATGAAATGGTTGGTGCAGTGATGGCATCCGCTTAACACTCCTGCATGGTCTAAACAGAGCTGGATGGGTTGCTATGAAATGTGTCTCCCTGGAGGTTTATTCTCAGGCAATTGTCTCTTCCAATATATTATCCCAAATGAGAAACTGGGATTTTTCTAGATATCACAAGCAGTCTTCTTGCTTAGACTGTGGAAACTTTTAACACTTGAAATGTGAAGCCAGGTAAAACTTTCACATTTCTTTTGGAATCTGACACTACCCAGTTTACTGGAAGATTTGCCAAGATTTGATGAACCTTTCTATGAACCTAGGGAAATTTCACGCTAGGGCTGAAACCGGAAACAAAGCACATTTCACTAGGTGTCAGATTTCATTCTGACCAGCTCACCAGGCTCTCTCTCCAGGTTGTATTAATTATTTCCTGTCTCAAGATGAGGGAGAAAGATTAACTGGCCTCTCACTACCAAATAAAATATTGCCAAGGAAAAAAGGAATTCTATCAAATATTTTTGGAAGAACTTGACATCACAGTATCATATCATTTTTATCTAGACTCATTATTTGAACAGTGGCTTTGTCACAACACTGATAGTGCTCTATGAAAATGAAAGTACAGATGGGGATTAAAACTAAGACTAATAATGATAATGACAACAAGACACACAATGGAAGCTTCAGAGGAATAGGAGTACAGAAACTCATAAGGTGTTCTTGGATTTTAAATTAATCAGTGTTTTCATTGGCTCAATAGAACCCTGGATATAGGAGAGAGAATTCAAAAGCAAACACGCAGCTTATAAAATGTTGCCGATGTAATATATCTAGCAAGTGATTTTGTGTAATTCATGTTCCTTCTTTTTAAATGAAGCTTTTATGTGCCTAATAAATAATATTTCCTTCTTAAATGATTGTGTAATTCAGGCTTTCTCAACCTCAGCAATATTGACATTTGGGACTGGGTAATTCTTTGTTGCGGGCCCTCTGTTCTGTGCATATTTAGCAACATCCCTTCCCTCCATCCACTAGACCCCTCCACCTCCAAGCCATAATAATCAATACACATTTCCATATATTGCCAAATGTCCCTTATGGGGAAAAATCATCCCCAGCTGAAAAACATTAACCAGGGAGCTAAACCACATGATGTATCAGACCTCTCCTGGCTTGCCCACTGCTCCCCTCAGCATTGAATTTCAGTAGATCTGCCTGTTTTGCTCCCTGCTCTGTCTCTGGTGAATCCTCTCAGCCCCTGCACCTCTGGCCTGCACCTCAGTTCTTGTTAACATAAATAAAAATAAATCTATATGTAAAAAAGAAAAACATTAAGTCTTATATGTCCTATGTTTTAAATATCTCCAGGTTTTGCAATTTAAATATCAGTTTGTTTCTTTCCTTAAGTTCAAAGTATTTTATATTTATATCAGTAGTGCAATTGTTAAGCAGTTTCAAAGAACATCTAGAAACCATCTTAGAATCTATGAGTTGGAAGAAACCTTAGAAAAAAAGAATCATAACAACAACAGCAGTAGCAGCAGCAACAACAAAATGAATTCTTAAGTGCAAATCTATTAATGAGAAGACAAAAATGTCCTAAAAATAAATACAAGATCAAATCCTTTAAATTATTTTGAAGAGACAAATTGTGAAAAAGTTTGCTGACTTAGTCTACAAAATATTTGAGTTGTTTTGTCCAATACAATAACCATTAGCCATTAGCCTCATGTGATTATTTAAGTTTAAATTCAATTACAATCAAATATATTTAATTCAAGTACAATCAAATATATTTAAAGTTCAATTTCTTAAGTCATTAATGTTCAAAATCAAGTGTGGTTTGTGGCTACCATATTGGACAGTGTAGACAGAGAACACTTCCATCATGGAAAAAGATTCTGCTGGACAGTGCTACCCAGTGGGTAGAAATTTAAAATGAGATAAGTTTCAATTATATATATATATATATATATATATATGAGAGAGAGAGAGAGAGTGTTTTGCAACAGTCAACCTCTCAAAAGCATGAATAATATTTAAGCAGATACCAAGAAAATTTTTCTGGGTAGACTACTAAACTCAGTGAACAGAATCTTCTGGGTAGACTACTAAACTCAGTGAACAGAATCTTCAAACTCATCCATTAGTTCTATGAATGAGCTTTTGTAAATTTATCTAATGAGATTTTTATAATTTCTAAATACAAACTCATGGAACCCAAAGAAACATTTATATTTTAAAATAGAAACATATCAAATATAACTTCTAGATCAAAATGATAGTCACACAATGAAAACTACTTAATTTCCCCTGATGTAAAGCAGATAGCTGCCTTCAAATTTTTTTAAATGTTTACATTATTATGTCAATAATCTCAAATGAAATTTCAGCCATTTACAAAGTATAAATCTTGATCACATCTCATTTTAGTTCATACAATATCCAAATTCAAGATTTAGTCTTATATTTCAGGGAATAAGGACCAGACTTCAGCTACTCAGAGGATGATCAGTAATCAGAGTGTAGATCAAATGTCATACTACTTCAGTAGAGGAAGATAATGCTCTTCTATGTAGCAAAAAAGCTCAGTTAAAAAAGACATACTCTTGGGCCTCCCCGGTGGCGCAGCGGTTGAGCGCTGGGTTGCGAAGCTGCCCGCGGCCTCTGTGGCGCCGGTTCGATCCCTGGCTGCTCCCCAACCACCGGAGGAGGGTCCCACATGGCGCGCAGACCTCTCCTGCCGCCCGCTGCTCCCCTCAGCAGTGTACTTCGGTCCTTCTGCCTGCTCTGCTCCCTGCTCTGGCTCTGGTGAATTCTCTCACTGTCCCGCGCTTCTGACTGTACCCAGTGCTTGTATAAACAAGAAAACAAACAAATAAATAAATAAATAAAGCATGCCTCTATTAAAAAAAAAAAAAATTAAAAAAAAAATTGCTAAAAAAAAAAAAAAAAAGACATACTCTGGGAATCTGCAATTCAGGTGATGACTGGGGTTAATTTATGCTCAAAAAGAAAACAAAAATCTACATATTGAACATGGTCCTTTTTTTCCAAAGTAAAAAGTATAATAAAAAACATACACACATAGAGCCGCCCTGGTGGCGCAAGTGGTTAAGAAGCAACCTATGAAGCTATCCGCAGCCACTGCAGCATGAGTTCAATCCCCAGCCAGGGAGCTACCCACATGGCACAGCAGACCTTTCCTACTTGCTCACTGCTCCCCTCAGCAGTGTATTTCAGTGTATCTGCCTGTTCTGTTCCCCACTCTGTCTCTGGTGAATCCTCTTATCCCCCACACCTCTGGCCTGTACCCCAGTTCTTGTCTGCATAAATAAATAAATCTTCAAAAAAAAAGGAAAAATACATACAACATAATTTATAATATAAATTCACTGAATTTCAAGGAAGCTACTATCACTTACTGAGAACTTTATTTTATTTATGATCGCTATTTATTTTGCTTTATACTATTGGTAAGATAAAATTAAGACATAATCCCTACTCTCAAAGAAGCTTATTAGTCAGTTGAATTAAAGTAACACACAAATACAGTGAGAAAATTAGTGTTAACACAGTCAAGAGACTGCTACAGCTATAATAGTCAATGAAGGCTTCATGGAGGGCATTAGAGAAGTAGGATTTAGATAAATAAATGAAGAAGCAAAAAGCAAGTCCCAGGTTATGTGGCTAATTTGGGGCTGGGACTTTCAAATCAGGGACATACTGTTCACATCCTGTGGCTCAGAATTGGTCTCAGTGCCATTTAAAGCGTAATCATGGATATATTGTGCCTGAGAGAAAAGATGTTATTTCTCGTGGTTGTAGGTTATACTAACCATAATGAAAATTAATGTTAACACAGTCAAGAGACTGCTACAGCTGTAATAGTCAATGATGTCTTCATGGAGGGCATTAGAGGAGTAGGATTTAGATGAATGAATTAAGAAGCAAGAAGCAAATTCTGGAGATGAAAAGCAAAATATGCAAAAGAAAAGCAATGTCCTAATATGGGCAAAAAAAAAAATCTGGATTGGGAGTATGATAGGGAAATAATGGTTGAATAATGGAATATAATCCAATTGTGGGCAACCTTGAAAGAAAAGCAGGGATTCATATCTGATGTGTTGGGAAACAGACTATCTTAACACACTTTACACAATTAGTTGACAAAATGAAACAGTGATTAAAGGAAGCTCACTAGGCATGGACTGTAGAATTAATGGGTGGAGTGGGGGGATAGGAGTGGGGGGTTAATTACTCTACTAGCCTAGTCTGAAGGCTGTGACAAGTGTGAGTGCTGGAATGTAGTGTGGAAGATGGCAAAGTCTGAGACAGAACTTTCTAGTAATGAAGAATGTTAAACATTGATATAGATTATAGTCAAGAGCTTGACATCTCTACTGAATAAACTCATATATAGGCTTCCCCACAAAGACAATAGTAAGCTGCTATCTTCTTAGAGACTCAGATGTATGGTGCTCTAACCCTCAGCAAAAGAGAATCACAGAGGAATTAGGTAATTTCTTTTCTTGATTTTATTCTGCAACTCCTTGCTGAGCCACTGGAGTGCTAGAGCAAAAAACATACTTTCTTTGTACCTCAGTTTTAGTATATACAAAATATAAATTGGTTTGCTACCTATCTCATAGTGATGCCACAGGGCTTGTGAAATATTGGACCTTAGGAAATATTGAGCATTTGTTGGGGGGGAACCCCTTATGATAAATAGGAGACAGAAACCACCTAAAATCAGATATAGACTTTTACCTGTGAGAGCTGCATATTTCTTATGTTGCAGTTACCAGACTGCATCATGGACAAATACATTCACACACATAAACTCTGAGCAGTATGGAATATTAAAGTACACAAATCTTCTAAAGTTCTAGAATCTCAATGTTGCATTATGAATGTGAAAGCTTAAAAAAAAAAGACCTCCTCAAGCTAAGTGATTTTTCTATGTATTTAATACTCTAAAAAGGAATATATGAACTGAATGTTAAGACAAAATGAAGGACAGTCATGAGCATTTGTTAGGAGGTAAAAAGAGATAAATCATTCTTTTATAACTAACATCGCTGAAAATCAATTATCATCTCCTAGTCATCAAGCACATCACTTCCAACTACACAGAGGACTACTGTGTGGTACTAAAAGCTACACAGGGAATATCTCATTTATGGTTGAAATAAACTAATGTCAAAATAGGAAAAATAAATCCTGGGGAATGGCTATTTTATTTTAAGTGGGTGAAGGGAGCCTGAGGCTCAGAGCATGAAGAGACAAATCCCAGGTTACATGGCTAATTTGGGGCTGAGGCTTTCAGATCAGGGACAAACTACTCACATTCTGTGGTTCAGAATTGGTCTCAGTGCCACGTAAATCATGTATATATTGTGCCTGTGAGAAAATGATTTTCTCTATTGGTGATTCCAATCTTGCCAGAATTCTGGCCAAAACTGAACAATGGCAGTAAAGCAATGGAAAACTATGAGAAAGGTAAATATTTGAAACATTTAGATTTTTAGTTGCTCTGGGTTATCACCATTACTGGTCCTTATTACAAACATCTAATGTTAAAGGCCAACAGAAAGGAATAGGAGGGGCTATACTATAATTTGTATTACAGATAAAATATATGCTAGAGAAAATTTAAAGAAATTTAAGGGTAAAGTTTCCATCTTTGATGTATTAGAAAATATGATGGGTGGATGCTAAGAAAGCAGAAGTTTCAAAAAAAATGTGTGCTGAACGGGATGAGCCTAAACTCATGATTTTGGAGACAGCATAATATATCAAGGAGGAGAAAAAGCACATCGAGGGACCCACACATCAGGCCATCACTAAACTAGGTGAATCAGGATTGTCTAAATAAATAGGTTACTGGCTTCACAGAATATTAAATTAAGGGTACCCTTGACATGAGAGATATCTGGTAGTTATTGCTAACTCTCAGAAAAGGAATTTAGATTTGTTGCTGAGTTAATGTGACGTAGTAAGGTAGAAGTACAATAACATGCAACATCTGATGGAGAACTCGCTTATACTTTCTGAACCTGTCAACTTCTGCCAATTTTGCTTATTATTCACATGAACCAAATAATAGGGGGGACAAATAATAAGACAAAAGTGAGAGACAGAGGGGCCTCCCTGGCGGTGCAAGGGGTTAAGATGCAGCACAATGAAGCTGTCTGCAGCCACTGCAGAATGAGTTTGGTCCCCAGCAAGGGAGCTACCCATATAGTGCACCTCTACCCACCTCTCCTGACTCGCCCGCTGCTCTCCTCAGCAGTGTATTTCGGTCAATTCACCTGTTCTGTTTCCCACTCTGTCTCTGGTGAATCCTCTCATCCTCCACACTTCTGGCATGTACCCCAGTGCTTGTATACATAAATAAATAAATCTTTAAAAAAAGGTGAGAAAGAATTTATATCTAGTGATACTGATTTCATGGGGAGACAAAGACATGAAGACATGTACTATTTGCAATTTTTTTTCAAACTGAGTCTTGTGACTTAGTAAAAGAAAGTATTTGGATGATTATGAAAGATTGTATACTAAAAAGCTTACTAAAAACAGAGAAGAAAATTATAAGCAAGTTGAAGGAGAACTGAAATAAATATTAAAATTTTGATTTGATCCATACATTTCTGTCTCTGTAAAGAGGAGATAATTACACTTCATCCTTTCTCAAGAATTGTTGGAATATTCAAAGCAAATATGCAAGCAATTTTGTGATATATAAAGCATTATACAAATGCAACTTGATGTAACTATTTGTAGACATGATGACCTGTTCTAAAACTTATTAACTTAAAATTTGAAAAAGGAGATACTCAGCTAAATTGATAAAGTTGGGAACTGTATATATATATATGTATATATATATACAGTTCCCAACATACGCACACACACACACACACACACACATATATATATATATATATATTTATATATATATATATATATATATAGAGAGAGAGAGAGAGAGAGTATTAATTCAAGAGAAAAATAGCAGGAAAAAACAGTAATGTTAACTGTCTCAGATGATTGTATTCTATTGTACCAAAAATGCTATAGTAAAAAAGTTGAAATTTTTGCAAAATAGTACACAAACCTGGTGGTTAATGAGATTTAAAGTAGAGCAATGAACATCATATTTACCCAAAGCATATCAAATAGAAGTGGTTAGAGTACAGTACAGTAGAACAAGACTTACACAAGACTTACACAGTTATATAAATTCCATGAACTACCAGTGTAATCTGGAGAAGAGGCTATTAAGCTAAGAATTAAAAATGAGAGAGAGAACAACAGAATGAGAGAACACTTTTGATGTAGGATGATGGCTGGTCCTTGTTAGCCTTAATAATCCCAGTATATGTCTGGCTTCCAAGTGTAATTGCTAATAGCACATCTGCTTTCAAAAGTGTCACGTTTATAAAAAGCATGTGGTGGAAGTAAATAGAAACTGCAAATTTGTATTACATTATAAATGCATAGTATGCCAATTAAATTAGAAGAGAGATTCATTGTATTTGAGTCACCTATAGAGTACTGTATTCAAACCTGGTTCCTAAAAAAAGGAAAAATACTAACAAACCAGAGTGACATGGGCTGGTAAAAGGCTGCAAATTATATCTTCAAGGAATCAATGTAAGAACTAAAACAAGAGAATACTTAAGTCTAACATGATATTGTCTTCATCTTTTAATAGGTTTTTCATGAAATAATGATGACTCAGCTCCTCCTTTGCATTGTAATAGGAAGATGTAAGATCAATACATAGAATTTATGGAAAAGGCAGATTCAAAGGAACATAAGCAAGTTCTAATAGTTAGAGCTGTTATTAAAAGGAATGAACTGCTTTTATAGCTAATGAGCATGTTGCCCCTTGTTGAGTTCAATCAGAGGCTGGGTATCTGCCAGTCATGGACCATGGAGAAGAAAAATCTTGCTTCTCTGGGAGTGTACACTATAGTAATTGTAAGACTATTTGTCCATAGCTAAGTCTTCCACAAATGAATAGCTCATTTTCTTTGAGCTCTCTGTATTTCAGTAAAGGCACATGGCCAATATCCACTTACAGCTATATATTCATAAATAATATTTACTGTTTATGAATATGAGTAATAGTTATTAAGGATCAACTTCATACCAAAGGATTTCACATGCATTTCCACATTTAATCTTCACAATAATCCCATGAGAAATTGACTGTTATTCCTTCCTAAGAGAGAAGGGAAATGAGGTTCAGAAAGCTTTTAATATGCCCAGAGTTACTTAGTTAAAAACTGGTAGAACTGTGATCTTAATAAATACTCTGGGAAACCAATCTAGTCAAGCTGATTTTTATTTTGTACTCCTACTACCTCAGCAGTGTACCCTCCTGGGAGGAGTTCTGAAATGCTCTGTAGTGTCACCTCTTTCTGTATTTTCCATAAAATCGGTACAGCATAGCTTTCTGCTGCAGAAAATTAAATACCAGATGATACCAGAGGAATGTGCTGGAGAGTGTCTTTCTCTCCCTTCTGTGTATGTGACCTCTTTGGGTGATATACCTCCCTTCTGGCTCTTACAGCTAAAATTAAACCAGTGGAAAATGTTTGCCTCAAAGTACATGCTCTCTTAATGAAACACAACTATGCTTAAAGGTCAATAGATTAACAAGGGAATATAAATAAATACCGTTCCCTATCCTACTGTCCTCCTGGCAGGCAGAAAGATGGTGCCAGCACTGGCATTTGAAGAGTAAGGAAAATCGTATTTTTGGGGAGTGTAAAACGCACAGAACAGGAATATCAGGTAGATGAAAATGAAGAGATAGGTGAAGCCAGGGAAGTGTTTGAAAGTCATATTCAGACTAAGCAATTTAGAGGTCAGCAATGATAGGTTGAAATATAATTTGTCCTAGAATCTCTGCAGAATAATAAATACTAAGCTTTTCATGTGTGCAGCATTTTATGCTTTGCAGGACATATTCACCTGCATTACTTCATTGGATTGTAATAACACATGTAGACAATAAGTATAATTAATGCTCATTTTCCCAAAGAGAAAGCTGAGCTCTAGAGACATGAATGACTCACTAATACCCATTATGGAGAACAGACTCTTAATACTGCTTTGCTACTGTATTCCTTTCATTCCACACACATTATCTGCTACTTTGAAGAGTATTTTGTCACTTGATATAAAATTGCATGTAAAAATAGTTTTGACTCTTTGTAGAAAATCTGTACAAAAAATGCTAATAAAAGGATGTAGTTGCTGCTTTTTCTTTTCAAACAATTTTTTATTGAGTTATGTTGGTTTACATCATTGGCTGTTCTTATTTTTAATACCAGACATATTTTCTTTTGAGTTGATGTTTCTTTTCTCTGTGTGTGATTATATTGAATGAATAATTCCATCTGTTGTGTACAGATTAAAATCTTATGGACTCTGCAATGAAAAATATTGAAAAGTGTGAGGATTATCTTCTGGCCAGTTTCTTGAGCAATTCATCCCAAGGCCTCTATCTCTAGGTGACCAAACTCATCTTGACTAGATTTGATTTTCACTATTGAACTAGGTCATCTGAATTATTCCACACCAAGGGTCAGTGAAGCTCATGGTTTCAAAGTCAACTTGAGGGAGCAAAAAGACATTGAATTGATTTTACATTGAAGAAATAGCTGTTTTGCCAGCAACATGATTCACTTAGTAGAACCATAAAATTTCCAGCCATTTTTTTTAAGATTTCTTTTTAACCCCTAAAAATCTTGTAAATACCAAAATAAATAGCAATGTAAACAGGATAAAGTTGATCATAATGTTTAACTTTTCCTTTGCAAAAAAAAAAAATGGAGTCACTTGTCTGCATATTGACTAGGAAGCACAAGACAAAGTAGATTGAGTTCAAGTTCCTTTCAAAATGAGATGGAGTCAAATTAGAATAGTTTTTTGGCATGTTGTGATTTTTCTGCATTTATTCTGTCACATGCAGCACCTTCTCATGATCTTCACATAGAAGCACTCTTTTCTTTTCACATTCTCACATCTAAAAATCAGCAGTGCATAACACATCAACTTACACTGTTAGTACTGGAACACTGGGAGTATTAATTTGCTTTATAAGAGCTTCCAGAGGACACTGGGTACGGGAATGAGAGATGTAGCTTTATTTTGGCATGATCCCTAAATGGCCTTTCCACATGCATGAATGTATTAACTGGCGAACACAAGTCTGTACTCTTATATTGGATTGATTCAGATATTATGGAGGACACTTCAAACAGCCCACCAAAATATGCCCTCCCCTTTTTCCTAAATTAGTCTAGGACCACACGTCTACAATCCATTTCCCAGTCTCCTCTCCCCTGCAATTCAATAGGTAAATATAAGATATATTTATTACCAATAGATTAGTAGGGAAAGTGATGTGTCCCATTTTCTGGTCTGACTTTAACAAAGCATGACTTTTCTATGTTTATTTTCTCCTATGAACTCAGGACATGGTAGAACTTTGAATTTGACTATGGAGGCATAGAAAATGCCCAGACAATGATAGATCTGTCCCTCAGCCTGAACTGTTCACATTGTACTTGAAAGCAAAATAGACTTTTATCTTCTTTAAAACACTGGGCTTTTGGTCATCCCTTTACAGTAGCAGCACTCACTATTCTAGTCAAAATACAGATGGACTGAAAGTTCATCTGCTGTCTGGTGCCATCTACATAAAGTAAAATGCACCAGGCTGCAGAAATTGAAGTTAAGAACAGTAACATCTCATTATTAGAAGGAGCCAAACAAAATTCAATCTTCAATGCTAATACATACAGAGATAGCCTGCACTTTTGCAGAATTTGTGTTGTCTTCCTTGCTGTTCACTAGAAGGCCACTCATTTTGAAGACTATAGACTTGACAGTTTGTTGTATCTTCCATTTTTGAGTGTATAGTGGTGAACAGTTCTTCTGGTATATGCTGCACTTTGTCAGATATTAGAAACAACATAGTGATCCAGTATTTGATGAAGACGTTAACTAAATTGAAGGTGACTGCATAGAACATTATTTTCTAATGAGGGCTCCTTAAAATGAATATGTGCCAGGTATTTTTTTAGCAGAAGTAGAGAAATGTCCTTGAATTAGAAAAGTGCCAGGGCATTGTTACAGACCTGGTAAATCACGTTTTGTGTCCTAACTTGTATCAGAATAGTTAACAGTTTTCAGCTACCTACTATATGTTGTTGGACACAGTGCTAGGGGTACTTGGATGAATAAAACAAAGTTTAAAGAATTTACATATATTGTAATTTATCCACAACATAAGTACATGGCAATCACTATTTCCCAATTTTGACATCAATACCTGCTTGTCCTATTCTATTTTCCTCAGGATTTATTACCTTTTAACACATATTTTACCTGTCATATTTATTGTCTCCACCTGCACTATCAACCAGAAAGTCAGAACTCTTTGTTTTGTTCATTGAAATATCTCAAGAATTAAAACAGAGCCTGACATTCAGGAGGTACTAAATAAATATTTATGGAATGAATGTCACCCAGAAGAGTGACAGACATACACCAGTGGCATCACATGATACACATCCAGGATTTATTGGGATGGAGAGGAATTAC
This sequence comes from Talpa occidentalis, assembly GCF_014898055.3. Classification (NCBI taxonomy): domain Eukaryota; kingdom Metazoa; phylum Chordata; class Mammalia; order Eulipotyphla; family Talpidae; genus Talpa; species Talpa occidentalis. The sequence continues at coordinate 133,849,380 of NW_023602073.1, read as the reverse complement.
AGAGAAGTAGTAGAGTAAAAACAACCATCTAAATTTTATTTTATTTTTATTTTTTAAAGATTTATTTATGTATACAAAAACTGGGGTACAGGTCAGAGATGTGGGAGGTGAGAGGATTAACCAGAGACAGAGTGGGAAACAGAACAGGCAGATCGATTTAAATACACTGCTGAGGGGAGCAGCAGATGAGTCAGGAGAGGTCTGCTGTGCCATGTGAGTCATCTCCCCTGGCCAGGGATCGAACTCATGTTGCAGTGGCTGCAGATAGCTTCATAGGTTGTGTCTTAACACCTTGTGCACAAGGGAGGCCCCAACCATCTGAATTTTATAACTCTGCATAGATTAGTGATAAACGGCCTTTATATCACAAGACTAACATTCTAGATGCGATGGTTTCCCAACCCATAATGCATTTATGTGGTAATTGTTGGAGAAGTTAGAAAGTGGTACCTGTTGAACATGAGCATTTTCTTGTAAAACTAGATAGAGTGCATTCTGCTCTTTCTAGCTAGAAAAATAGGACAGACACAACAACCTAAACCTGAACTTTTTTCCTCCAACTATTTTATTGTGGCAAAATATACATAACATGGGATTTACCAACTTAACCATTTTGAGCTGCACAGATCAGTAGTATTAAATATATTCATAAAGTTTTGCAAGATCACTATTATACATCTCCATGACTCTTTGATCTTATAAACTGAAAACCTATATTCACTAAATACAAATCTACATTGACCTCTTCCTTTCTACCTCTGGCAGTCACCATTCTATTTTCTATCTTTGTGTGTCTGACTACTCCAAGTAATTTATATAGATGGAATCATATTTGTCCTTTTGTGATATTAGATAATGTCCTACAGTTTTATCAGTGCTCTAGCATGTCAGAATTTTCTTGCTTTTTAAAGGCTGAATAATATTCCATTTTATGTACATACAGCATCTTTCTTATACATTTATCTATTAATCTACACTTGAATTATTTCTACATCTTGGCTATTGTTAATAATTTTGCTGTGAACACAGGTATGCAAATATCTCTGCAAGTCTCTACTTTCAATTCTTTTAAGTATATACCCAACTGTGAGATTTCTAGGTCATATGGTAATTATAACCTTGAACTTTTTCCATGAGATAAATCTCTATTTGGTTAAAGCTTTATCACTCAACTTCAGATGTAGTTAGAAGTCCAGGTTATAAGGTTTCTACTGTAGGTGGATATTGTAGAAACTATCAAAGATTCACATGTAAAATGTTTTAAACTATGCATAAGAGTGGGAGTTTTTCCAATATACTAATATTAGAACACAGCTAATATTAGAACAAGTCCTGTCTCAGGCTTATTTTCCTCTACTAAGTTCACCATATTTATATAGTCTACTTTTTAAAACATTATAAAATATGACCTCCTCTAAGTCAATTTAATACATACGCCACTTCCTATGTTGTCTCATCCCTCTACTTTTATTACTTACAACATTTCTACAATTTCATGGTGTAAAATTTTCATTTTCAGTTCCATAAGCATAATTCCCACAGTTGTTAGCATTAGTTTAACATTTAAATGGATTCACTGCTCACCATGACTCCATGTATCTTGACTTCTAAACTCTTATTTTGGTTGGCTGAAATCGTCTGCTGGTAGTTTTTACAAGAATGTTTATGGAAACAATATTTCTTGATTTCTTGATGTCTGAAAATATTTTTCCTTGGTTTTTATTATTGCACAGTGGTATAGCTGGACATAAAATACAATGATGTTCCTTTCCATTAAAACTTTGTAGACAGTTGCTAACACTGGATGTGGTTCTAGAGAACTTTGAATCCAACTTAGTGTTATTCCTCCTTCAATATTAGACTGTATTTTATTGTCTTTAGCTGGAGGCTCATAAGAGTATTCTAATATGGTTACACCCAATATTTTTTCTTGGAAAAGATTGATCAATCAGCATCAGTTTTACCTATGTCAGGTTCTATTCTCACTTGTTAGACTATTTTCTACTATGCAAGGAAAATTTCCTTTGAATGTATTGATAGAAATTTTCTCGGAATGTTTTGTATGTCTTCCAATTCTTTTTCACTTCATTTGCTTATTTTTATTAAATGTCTGCTAACTGTCACTGTGCTTTCAGCTGTGTCAATGCATTTACATGCTTCAAAAATATGCTTAGCTTTTTAAGTTGGTTTTATTTTTCTTTTCCACTTTTGTTTTGGTGGTAGGGTAATTGTTTATGACTTTTATATTTACATGTTGAATAACTAATACTTAAATAGTGTTTAAAATGTAAGCATCCAGTACCCTAATTCTAGTTCCACCCCCTGTAAAAAAAAAAAAAAGTATCTTCCCAGATATTAAAAACAGTAAAAATATTTATTAATTTCCCTTTTTACACAAATGGTGGCATACTCTATACTTACTATCTACATATAGATGTTCATACTTTAAATATACCTTGGAGATTTTTTATATTAATAGATAAAGAATTTCACTTCTTTTTTTATCCACTTCCTTAGAGACTTTTTTTTTCTTTATTTGTTCTTTTTTCCTTTTCACAGTTGTATGGAATTCTTTGTATTAAAATTTATTCAGTGTCCTGTAGGCAGGCATCCAAGTTATTTTAATGATTTGGTTATTATAAATAATGCAGGACTGAATAATTTTGTAGGTATGTTTTTCACACATGTGCATGTGTATTTGTTAGATACCTTCTTAAATGTGTAGCTGTTGAACTAAAAGGTATTTGCCTTAGTAATTTGTATAAATACTGCCAGGTTGTGATCAGTAAGAGCTGTCCTAATTCACACTCCCACCAGCAACATACCAGTTTTCTCACACCCGTCCTAGCACTGTATATTAGGAAACTCTTGCTCTATGCCAATCTGATAAGTAAAAGGTAGCATTTATTGTTGTGTTTATTTGAATGTCTCTTATTACGAGAGTTGAGTACTTTGTCACATGTTTAAGTGCACTATGTATTTCTTTTTCTATGAACTGTTCTTGATATTCCTAACTCATTTTTATTGGGTTATTTACCTCTTACTTTCTATAAATATTACAGAAATTACAAATAACAAATATTTTACCCACAATTTTCTTATTTATCTTTTTATTAGCTTAATGGTAATTTTCTAAGCATACATCTTAGGAATGATATTTTTAAATTTTTTTCTCTTTATGATTACTGAAAATTTTATATTACTTAAAAGATCTTGCCACATGATCATTATTATAATTTCTTTCCATGTAGTTATCTTTTTATAGTTTTATTGAATAAGAATAATTGAGTAATTGTTTAATTAGCATATATTTTCTTCATTGATTTGCGATGCTATCCATGTACATCAACCTTTTTCTGGATCTTTATTTTTGTTTCATTAATCTTCACCCAACTTTTTTCCATTACCAGATTGCCTTGATTTCTGTAACAATATATTATCTTTTATTCAGAATTTTCTCTATTTTTTTCACATAAACTCAAAATTCCATTTGTTTAGATTCTCCAAAAATCATCTTGACATTTTACTACCATTGTTCTAAAATGGCTTATTTTAGAACATCTAAAATTGAAATAAAATTGATATTTATGTTATAATGACTATCAAAATATATTATGAGGTTCTCTTTGTTTAAGGACTTGTATCACTAAGGAATGTGTTAAAACTTTTTTATAGAGATCATGCACATTTTTCAGATGTATTCCTAGTATCCAAATCTCTGGCCAACCTCTTGATGATCACTAAGGAAACGCAACAGACTTCAATAGCCACACCCAACAGAAAATACAGACTTTGCAGAGTGAGGTCCATTGAATCATTCAGAAAACAAACAGTAACAACAACAAATGACAACAACAGCAAACTCTGAGGAGGGAGGATAATCTTATTTCCATAGCTGAAGCATAACATTATTTATGCTTCTAGTTTTTAACAAAAATTATGATGTGTACAAGGAAGCAAGAAATTTTGATGTGTCAACAGAAAGGGAAAAATCAATCAATAGAAATTATCCCTGAGGTGTCTAGATAGATGTTGGACCTACTAGACTTAGACTTAATATCATACATTTTCAATTATTTCAAAACAGTAAATAGCTAAAGCAAGCTAGGTCTAAAGAATGAAAGAATAGTATTGAAACAATGGCTCACCCAATATAGGATATCAACAAAGAGAAATTATGTACAGTAATGCTAGAAAAATAATTTAAAAATTTAAAAGACAGATAATAAATCAAAATTGCAGATGTGAATTATACCTTATAAACCATTGAATTAAATACAAATGGATTAAATACTCCAATCTATAGACAAATATTGGTAGAAAAAACTAAAAACATCACAGAAGACTATACCCTGTATGCAAGAAATAATTTAGACTCAAGGACACATAATTTACATTCAAATCCTCAAAAAAAGTTAAAAGTAAAAGGATGAAAAATGGTACATCATGTAAGTTAGCAGTAACCCCAAACTATCTGGAATAGCTATTTAAATATCACATACATAGACTTTAAGGCTAGAATGATGACGTGAAACAAAGAAGGATATTTTATAATAATGAAAGGGTCATACATTAAGAAAATATAACAATTGTAAATATATGTATATCTTCTTAACTATAGACTTTCTAAATACATGAAGTAAAGATTGATGAAATTGAAGGACTATATAGACAACTCAATAATATTTGAGGATTTCAATAGCTTATTTCAAATGATAAAACAATTAAGAAGATCAACAAGACTTGAATAACACCATAACAAATTAGCCCTATTAGGAACGTTCTTTATTCAAAATGTCATAAAATTTGAAATTAATAACAAAAGGAATTTGGAAAATTCACAAATGGGTGGAAAGTAAACAATAACAACAACAATAAGTGGTCCTCAAGGTGTGTGTACTGATGGATGAAAGGGTTGTGGAAATATTGAAAAGTGCCCTAAATTTTATCTGTATACTAAATAAAAATAAACTATCATTAAATGGGAATCATTACATATTTTAGCACTTCACATGGCTTAATGTTAAAATGTGAAAAAGCTTGGAAGCAATACCTTTCAGAAAATTTCCAAATGACTGGAACCATAACCAATTAGTTTACATCATCAAAATCTTAACACAGCTGTAGGCAGGGGGAATACTTAATCAGTATTACTTGATGATGGTTTGATGGAACAATGTGAGGTGAGAACAAAATTAGGAACCTGAAAATTTGAGGTGATGAATTCTGACCCAGATGTCTTTTCTGGTAAGCATTATGCATCTCTAAAATTTTGAATTCTCGATTGAAACAGCCTCAACTAAAACTCTTCCTGGTTGGAATTATGATTATGTTGTCATGGTACTGCTAATGGATCAGTGGACAGATGCTTACTTAGCTGAATACTCATTTTCATGATTGGAGATTATAATATATAAAAGATAGGCAGAGTTAGTCTGAAGATGCCACAGATAATTGTAGAGTCAGCTGTACATTACATCTGCACAAATACAGTAAAAATCAAAAAGAGAAAATTGTTATAGGACTTTTCCATATGCCTAAATAATGAGATTGATTAATTTGTCTTTCTTTTTTTCAAATGATTTTTCTCTATATCAGTAAGTGATATATTCAAAGCAAATAATATCACTTAAATCTCTCCCCTCTCTAGATAAATATATGATAGATAGATAAATAGCTGGCAAGCTAGAGATTGCTTTGGCTATAGGTACAGATACAGGTTTTTAGATGAATTGGGAATTTGAAATTTACTAGTCTGCAGGACTGGACAAGTGATAAGATCAGGCCAAAAGAATTCAGAGGAAAGTACGTAGGAAAGAGAAGGAACAGCTGGCCAAAGCAAAATAAAAAACCTGACCAAGTTAAGTGAATTAGCTTTTACTTAGAGCAAATTTCTGATGCTTGATCCAGCTGTTGCTTTCAAGAGTCAAAACTTTTGAATGGAGGCCAGAATTAGATCCCATTCTGAATCGAAAGAAGCAAACTCTATCCATCTCAGTCAATTTTTTTTTCTTCACTCACATGTGGAATATAAAGAAACAAAACAAAGGAACTGACAAAGCTAAACCAACGCCAATCCTAGAAATATAAATGCAGAATTGAAGCAACTAGATGGAGACGGAGAGTAGGGTGATGAGACCCAGTGGTCCAGGGAAAAGGATTACTAGTGTTTCGGTGGTGGGTGTGGTGACAGACATCCAGACCTACTCCCCTAAATCATATACAGTGTTGTAAACCAATGTAACCCTCAATTAAAAAAAAAAATCAGCAAAAAAAAATTCTTTTTCCAAATAACAGCTGATTGAAAATGCCACCAAAATATAACTTTCTTACCATTAGCTCACTTGACACAGAGATTATCTCATTTAAGCCTCACCACAACTTTGCAAAGTGGGGATTAATATTATCCACATCTTTTAAGTGAAAAGCCAAGAAAAGATAACTAAGTGCCTACAGCCATATATCTCAAAAGATTCCAGAGCTGACTTGAATCTGGACAAGCCCATGAGCACATTTGTGTTCTTAATCACTATACAGTCCTTCCAAGAAGAAAGTGCTCAATAGTAGACTCCTTGGCAAATACATACAAGTCAGACCACTCCACCCTGTGTGTGCGTGTATGCGTGTGTGTATGCATGTACATGCGTATGAATGCTTCATTACTTTTTTGTTACAAAAAATTTTCTCCTCCTTTCTTTCTATCCTTTCTCAGCTTAATTAATTTGCCTCCATAATAAATAAAGAGCCAGGCCTCCCCTGGTGGTGCAGCGGTTGAGCGCTGGGCTGCGAAGCTGCCCGCAGCCTCTGCAGCGCCGGTTCAATCCCCGGTCGCCGGCGAGGGTCCCACATGGCACGCAGACTTCTCCTGCCGCGCCCACTGCTCCCCTCAGCAGTGTTTTCAGTCCTTCTGCCTGCTCTGCTCCTTGCTCTAGCTCTGTTGAATCCTCTCACTCTCCCACACTTCTGACTGTACCCAGTGCTTGTATAAATAAATAAATAAATCCTTAAAAATAAATAGATAGATAGATAGATAGATAGATAGATAGATAGATAGATAGATAAAGAGCCTACTGAAAAGTGTAGAGGTGAAAGAGGTATACAGTGCAAAGAGCAAACCGTGGTGTTAACTTAAGATTAGAAGCTGGAAGGTTAGAGCTTGTCCAGCCTCCTGCCATCCATGCTGTCACAGCATGGATGTAATTGATGAGTATAATGAATAGGAATATCTGGGACATCATGCTAAATCAAGGACTAAAACTTTGTAGCATCATGTGATTAAATACAAATGTGTAGGAAAAAATCAGTATAGAGGTTTGAGAAAGGTTGGTAGCTCAAAATTAGAATCCCTTTATAAGTGCAAATTAAACTGAATCCTACAGGAACCGGGGACATTAAGAAAAGTAGAGAAATAGAACAATTATTGATGAAATTCATATGGAATCACAAAAAACCCCGAATAGCCAAAGCTCTCCTGAAAAAAAAAGAAGGGAATGGAGGCATTACACTCCCAGACTTCAAACTATACTACAAAGCCATAATCATCAAAACTGCATGGTATTGGAACAAGAACAGACATACAGACCAATGGAATCGAATAGAAAATCCAGAAATAAACCCACAGATTTATGGTCAACTAATCTTTGACAAAGGAGCAAAGACTATGCATTGGAGCAAAGAAAGTTTGTTCAATAAATGGTGCTGGGAAAACTGGGTCGCTACATGCAAAAGAATGAAGCTTGACCACTACCTCACACCATACACAAAAGTCAACTCAAAATGGATTAAAGAACTAGACATAAGACCTGAAACCATAAAATATATAGAAGGAAATATAGGCGAAACACTACGTGATCTGCACATCAAAGACATCTTTACAGACACATCACCCAAAGCAGTGATAGTGAAGGCAAAGATAAACAGCTGGGACTACATCAAATTAAAGAGCTTCTGCACAGCAAAAGAGACAATAACAAAAACAAAGAGAAACCCCACTGACTGGGAGAACATTTTTGCACCCAACACTAATGATAAAGGACTGATCACAAAAATCTGCAAAGAGCTGATGAGACTCAACAACAACAAAGAAAATAATCCAGTCAAAAAATGGGCAGAAGAGCTAAAAAGAAACTTCTCTGAAGAGGAAATGCAAATGGCCAACAGGCATATGAAAAAATGTTCAACATCACTTGCCATCAGGGAAATGCAAATCAAAACTACCATGAGATACCATCTCACACCAGTGAGAATGGCACATATTAAAAAAACTAGCAACAACAAATGCTGGCGAGGGTGTGGAGAAAAAGGAACTCTTCTGCACTGTTGGTGGGAGTGCAAACTGGTACAACCACTGTGGAGAGCTGTGTGGAGATTTCTGGACCTACTAAACATAAAGCTTCCATATGATCCAGCAATTCCACTCCTAGGTATTTACCCAAAGGACACAGAAACATCAATTCCAAAGAACACCTGCACTCCTATGTTTATAGCAGCACTGTTTACAATAGCTAAGCTTTGGAAACAACCCAAATGCCCAAAAATAGATGACTGGATCAAGAAGATGTGGTACATATATACCATGGAATATTACTCAGCATTCAAAAAAGATAAACACATGCAATTTGCAGCAACATGGATGGCGCTGGAAGGGATCATGCTCAGCGAAATAAGCCAAAAAGAAAAAGAAAAATACCGGATGGTCTCACTCATAGCAGGAATCTAGAAAACTTAAATAAGGGACCAGGAAAATGAATAACTATAAGAAAGTGAAAATCAAAATCAACAAAAAACTATGAACCAGAGACACTTTTAGGGGGGCGGGGGCGGGAGGGGAGGGATTGGGGTCAGAATGGGGGGGCTGCAATTGTATGGGGAATATAACAATAAAATTTATAAAAAAAAAAAAAGTAGAGAAAAATGGGGGTGAAAGTTGTTAATAGGAAGGACTCCATGAGCAAGAACTGCATTAGTATATGTTCATGAGAGAAACCATGTACTAGAATATTCTAGGCATTTTGCTGGAAATGGAATATAAAGTTAGGAGTGAAAGATAAGTTATGTAAAACTGGTGAGAGCTGAATTATTTAATGTCAAATATTCCAATATAAGTATTTTACACTGCATTCTGTGGGCATATGAATGACAGCCAATGAATGATATTTTATGCAAGTTGAATTAGTGTGGTAGGAAACTACAGTGAAGTGTATATTACAAAATACTTGTATATTGAAGAGATGAGATAACAAATATCTTGAATAGAGTGATGGCAATGAGTTTAGAGCAAGCAAGACAGGTGTGAGATTTTAAAAGAATCTGCAGGGCTCTGTAACAGATGACATAGGCATCGCGAACATGTATAAGGACTCAAAAATAACTTCAAACCAAGAGCTTGAATATATGCTTAAAAATACAGCATAGTCCTTGGTGGACCCTAGGAAAAAGGAAAGATGTTGTTAATTTTGACACAAAACAAAGAGATTTATGTGGAAATGGCCCATGCACAGTTGAAATCTAACAATATGTTTGAGTGAGAGGTCACAGATTGAGGTTCATCTTTGGGACATAGTCTCATAAAAGTAAATATTATTTTTGTATGAATGATGGATGGGTCTTTCAAAAACAGTCAAGAATTTTGCTTCTGACCATGATGGATTAGCAGGAACCGGATTTACTCTCCTATCTTAAACAACTAAAACATATAAAACAAGAATTTTGAAACATTTGACAGCATATATTTCAAGACTATGATCCTTGAAAGAAAGGAAACCACTGAGGTGACCTCTATAAGTGTCTCCATGTTCTTGCTTGCAGTTCAGATAGGCCAAGTACTTAGAATCCTAAGGGCAGATATCAGAAAAGAAGGATACAAAGAGATTGCTCAAGGACTGTAGAAAGAGTCCCTCAAGTGTCTGAGAGCTGATCTGCACATACAGGGGCAGACACTCCCCAAGGCCGAGGAAGTATCTGCTGGAGATCAGCAGGCTACACCCTGCTCAGAACTCACACAAAATTGAAAATGGTTCATGTTCCAGGCAACACAGAGCACAGAGCATGGGGTGAGTTTTTGGAACTTAGTAGTGACCTTAGACCCTTAGAATATTGGTCTGAGACTAAAGGATGTTCTAGATTTTTTCCCAACCACTTTGCACAAAGTTTACAGTTATCTAATTCATTCCAAGGTGTCTGTGCACCAGGAAAAGTAAAAAATAAACAGACAAAATTTTGCATTCATCATGTAATATTTATAGTGTTCAATAGTCAATCAGGTCTGAAAAGGCAGGAAAATATTAGCCCTACCCAATCAGTAGCGGGGGCGGGGGGGAAGAGAGAAATAGGACACAGATGTGACACAGGTAATAAAATTAACAGACCAGGAATTTAAAATTTTATTTATTTATTTATTTATATGCACTATATGTTCGATATATTTAAAATGGTAGAAGAAAGAATGAAAGTGATAAGGCAAAAATGGAAGAGATTTTAAAAAAGCAAACTCCAAATATGTGTGAGGATAGGAGTTATATGGGAAATTTCTAAACCTTTTGCTTAGTATTACAGTGAGCTTAAACTGCTTTGTCTATTTTTTTTTTAGAAAGTGTCTATTGAGAACAATAAAATAAAAATGAACATAAAACCCCCAGAAGTGAAAATAATATCTGAATTAAAATGATACAAAATGGGATTAACAGTAGATTAGATATTGTACACAAGATGATTATTAACTCAAAGATGTGGTAAAAGAAGCTATCTAAAATTAATCAAAAAAACATAAAAATGAGCTTCAGCAGTTTACACAACATCAAGTAGCAGATGAAGTAGCAGTAAAAGGGGAGGAGATATTTAAAAATGTATTGAGAAATAATGGCCAAAGATTGTCCAATTTTGATGAAAAATATAATAACTACAAATCCATGAATATCAATGAACAATAAAAATAAATACAAAGAAAACCATCAATGGATTTATAATCCAATTCCTGATAACCAGTGATAAAGAGAAAAATCTCAAAAACAACCAGAGAAGAAATCACATATTATGTACAGAGGAATAAACATAATAAGCAGAGGAAAAATTCTGATCTAAAAAATGAAACAATGAAATGAAAACATTAAAATAATTGAAGGGGGGAAAGCCATCATCCTAAAATTCTATATCTCACAAAATTATTGAAAATTAAATATGAAATATTTTTTTCAGGCAAAGGTGGAGAGAATTAATTGTGAAAATACATGCAGCAAAGGCATATTAAAGAAGTTCTTCAGGCAGAAGTATAACTAATGAGCCAACTATGGAGATCAAAGAAAATCATAAGAAATAATTAATCCAATAGAATCCAGCAATAAAAGGAAAAATGACAACAAGTGAAACAAATAGAAAATAAATAGCAACACGATTGCAATTCAATTATAATAATAAATAGATTAAGTGCTTGGAAGGTAGGCATGTTGTAATTACATACATCTAAAGGGATGTGACCTAAATCATATACAGTATGGTAAACCAATATTACCTCAGTAAAACACATTATAACAAATTTAAAAAATCAAAAAATATAAAAGGAAAAATGATCTGATCAACTATAAGCTTTCTGAAATAAATCTACTTTAAATATAAAGAAAAAAATAAAAATCTATGACATACGAACACTAATCAGAAGTGGAATAACTAATTAATATCAGACAAATGGAATAACTAATTAATATCAGACAATTATTTCAGAACAAAGGTATCATCAATAATTTTATATATATATACTTCATAATGGTAAAGAGAAAATGAAAGCATGAAAATACAAGTTCTGCACAGAGTTTCTAAATAAAAGAAAAGTTGAAGTTAAAGTAGAAAAAGTTAAATCCATAAATATAACAGGAGATGTCAACATTTTGATTTTGGTAATATATAGAGGTAGGTAAGTGTTCAAAAATGACAGAGAAGATGGGAACACCACTACGAAAGCAACTGAATTACAGGAACTTCATAGAACTGCCACCCACAACAGGAAAAAATTTATTTTCAAGCACAAAAGAAACATTTACCAGTGCAGATTATTTTTGGACAGTAAAATAAGTCTCAAATATAAGAGGGTTGAAATTATACAAAGTACATTCCTTAACTGAAATGAAATTATAGAAGAAATCAATGCAAGAAGGATATCCAAAAAATTTCCAAATACTGGTTAATTTTTTAAAACCATTTATAAATAGCCCATGTATAATATTAAAGACGGTAATGTGAAAGAAATGAAAACTTATTGATCAGAATAGAACAGAAAAATATAATGTATCAACATGAAACAGGATAAAAACAAAGCAATGTTGCAGAGGAAATTTATAGTATTAAAAGGATATATGAGTCTCAAATCAATTGTCCATCTTAGGAAACTAGGAAAAAAAAGAATCAATTTATCCAAAAATTACTGTAGAAGGAAGAAAAAATAAAGATATAAGAAAAAAATAAAAACAAGAAGAAAACAATAGAATGTTAATAAAATCAAAGCTAGTTTTTTAAAATATCAACATTTACTAATATACCTCTAGCAAGACAAGTTAGAGCACTAAACATAAAAAACACAAATCATCACTCACTCATAGCAGGAGTTTAGAAAACCTAAATAAGGATCAGGGAAAAGAGTAAATATAATAAAGTAAAAATCGAAATCAACAAGCAACTATAAACCAGAGTCACACAACTACCTTAAATGGGGGAGAGTTGTGGGAGGAGGAGGGATTAGGGTGAAAATAAGGGGGGTGAGAATTGTATGAGGACTATAACAAAGATGAAAATGCATACATTGTGCAAAAATGGAAAATGATGTAAAATATATATAAAAGAAAATAAAAAACCACAAATCATCATTATAAAAGAAGGAAGAATTTTAGTACAGATCCAACATGAAATTTATAAACAAAAATATTATGAACAACTGCAAACCAACCAATTTCAGAGAGGACAAATTGCTTAAGACACAAACTACTGAATTTCGTTCAGGAAAAAAACAGAAGTTAATAATCTTTTTATTCCCCTCATATTCCAATAGAATTTTATGGACATTTAAACTTGAATTTCATATAATCCACATGTCAAAAATGGTGTTCTTCTTTTGATAATATTCAATACTTAAAAATTCAAGTGCTATTCTTAGTTCAAGAGGCACATAAAAGCAGATGGTGGACAGAATTTTGCAGTTGGATTACAACTTGCTGACCTATGACCTAGATCATTGCTCCTAAAGCTTTGGTCCCCAGAACCCCTGCATCAGAATCATCTTGTCTTGGAAGTCATAGAAAATGAAAATTCAATGGGTCTCCCTCGTGGCACAAGGGGTTAAGTCACAGCACTATGAAGTTATCTTCAGCTACTGCAGCATGAGTTTGATCCCCAGCCAGGGGAGGTGACCCACATGATGCAGCAGACCTCTCCTGCCTTGCCCACTGCTCCTTTCAGCAGTATATTTCAGTAGATCTGCCTGTTCTGCTCCCCTCTTGGTCTCTGGTGAATCCTCTCACACTGCCCCCCACCCCACCCCACACACACACCTCTGGCCTACACCCCAGCTCTTGTATGCATAAATAAATAAAATAAATTTTTTAAAAAAAAGAAAGAAAATGAAAATTGTGGATCTAGGGAAGTAGAATTTCTAACCACATTAGGTATACTAATAACTGTGAATCACCACCATGAAAATGTCTATAATGTTTCAGTTTTTTGAGTCTGTATAAGAAGCCTGTGAGCAAGGTTTTACTAGGACAGGCCAATGACAGATAAGACTCCTTAGGAGCATATTTTATAAGTCTTATAACCTAAGGGGAAATATAGCAATATGAACGCCATCCTTTGCAACAGAATTTTAGGTTTTTATGAAGAAAATTTAAAATCTGGGAGGGCAGAGTGTTTACATCTAAAGTACATGTTTTCAAAATATCAGTAGATGTGACAAATCTTTATTTAACCTAAACAGTAAAAATAGAAAATTTGGATAATCTGTTTTAATAGCCTTATACCTTTTTTTTTAAACATTTATTTATTTATTTATTTGTTTGTTTGTTTATTTATTTATTTATACAAGCACTGGGTACAGTCAGAAGCACAGGAGGGTGAGAGAATTCACCAGAGCCAGAGCAGGGAGCAGAACAGGCAAACTGATGAGGTATACTGTTGAGGGGAGCAGCAGGCGGCAGGAGAGATCTGCGCCCCATGCGGGACCCTCGCCCCGCGGCCAGGGATGGAACTGGCGCTGCAGAGGCTGCAGGCAGCTTCACAACCCAAAGCTCAACCGCTGAGCCACCGGGGAGGCCCTAGTCTTAAATCTTTTAAAGAAATTATATTCCTACTTCAGCCTTCCAAAAAGGAAAATACTGGACACAGATAGTTTAACTGCTGGACTCTTCCAACATTTAAGGAAAAATTGATACCAATGATGCACATAGAAGGGAGAACAATTTAGGTTTATGATGTCAATATTATTCAGCTATTCATATGATAAATATGCTTTTAAAAGGAAAACTTCAGACCAATATCCCCAAGTGAACATTGATGAAAACTCTTTAACAAAACTTAAGAAGTGAATCCAAGAACATATTAAAAAAATTGTGATGCATAATTATTTCAATAAATGCAAAAAAAGAATTTTATGTAATTCTATACCCATTCATCATTTTTGTCCAACAGAATAAATGACATCCGTAAATGATCTCTACCTCAAGTACATCTAAAGACAAAAATATAGATTGCTTTGCTAGTAATTCCAGGCACATGTGTGCCATCACCCCTTCCCTTTAACATTCTGTAATAAGGGTCCTAACCAATGTAACAATGTAACAATGAAATAAAGAACCTACAAATTAGAAAGAAAGACAGGGAAATTTTATTCATATGGAAAATCTGAAGGAATCTAGAAAGAAAATGAAGTTCTTAGAACTTATAAGCAAATTGAGTAAGGTTGTGTGCTACAAAATCAATATACATGAATTTACACAGGTACTAAAAAACAGTAAGTAGAAATTGAAATTAAAAATAACATTATCTACAATACCACCCAAAATCTTGAATACTTAGGAGTAAATTTACTAAAGTACATGAGGACCTATATGCTGAAACTTGTGACTGTGTAGAGAAAAATAAAGAAGATCTAAATAAATGGAGAGCTACAAATGTTCACAAGTTGAAAAAAATCAAGATTGCTCCAATGTCAATTTAAATTGCTCTACAGAATCAAAGCAGGCTGTTTTGTAGAAAGTCAATGTCAATTCTAAAATATATTTGGAAAACAAATTTGAAGGACACACACTACCTCTTATCAAGTTTTACTATAAATCAATAAGAATTCGGACAGTGATATAAAAATTCACTCAAAATGAATAATAAATCTAAATATAAGAGCTAAAACTAAATAAATCCTAAAAATAATATAGGAGAAAGTGTCCTATATAACTGATTAAGGACAGTTACCCCCAATCCCTTAGTCATTTTCAGTGTTCCCAGACATCCCACAATTATAAATACGTTCCTTTGTCATGTGGACTTTTCCCCTCATACTAAAAAAATTAAACTCATGTGCTAAGCAACATAACATATAGAAACTTAAAGATTTTACAACTTCATGTTGACTAAGGTTTTATTTAAGTTTAAATTTTGATTGAGGAATGTAGTGATGGTTTATGGACCAGCGCTCCTGAGATACACAGGGAAAGCCACAAGGGCTAAGATAGACACAGCCCTCTGGTCAACCCTGAGTCACACCCCCCACCATTTAGTGTGGGAAGAACAGCAAGGAGTAGCTCCTCTGGCATTGGGCAGGGCAGTAAGGGCATGAGAACCCAGGATTGAAGAGTTATCATTGAGGTAAAAATGAGGTATCACATATCAGATGATGTCAACCTTCTCATTAAGAAATAAGATGAGATCATTAACAACTGCATTGAGGACTTGGAAAGAGACAATGCCTGGAACACCTCCAGGGTGTCTCAAAAGACATGACCAGCACTGTCAGTGAGCAGATGTGACAGCTCAATTGTAATTGGAGTCCCTGACATTGCAGATGGTCAGAACTACCTAGTTCCCCATCTTCCTTGAGATCTTTATAAAAGAAAAAGAAAAGAAAGCAACTAGTAGAGGTATGATCATTTGGCAAACGCAGAAATTTGTTAAGTCTTAGGAGGCAACATTGAAGACCATGGTGGTGATGAAAAAATCAGTGGAGGCTGTCAGAAAGAACACTGGCTGGGCTTCAAAAGACAAATTGTGATCTCATGTCTACAGAGAGTAACTTACTTGACTTTAGACAAGCCACCAGTATGATCTCTTTTAGAACCAGTGTCTTATCACTGATTTGACCATGAAGCCTGTCTAGGGAAAGAAATCTAAATACAGAGAAAGGGGCTCATAATTCATTTGAAACAGAAACAGATGAGGGTCTGTAAGTTTCAGTGAGGACAGATGGAGAGGGGGAAGGGAGGAGAGTCAGGCTGACTCCTCCTTTAGAGCTTCTCCCCTTAACGCTTTTGTCCAGTATGTTGGGAATGTGGTTAGGAGTAAATAGTTTCAAAGTTTAAACTCCTCCTCTGCATCCTATTGACTATACGATTCTGGTCAAGTTATTTATTTCTCTGGGTTCAGTTTCCTTGTCTATTAAATGGGGATAATAATAATACAACTATATACATACTCTATGTCACATGATACAGCACATGTAACATACTTAAAGGGTACACCAGACAGAATTGTTTCCTTTCTCTATTCTGCTTTCAAAAAATTTTAAAAATTAGCCCGAGAATCACTTCTTCTGAGTTCCAAAACACTTCTTATTTATACATCCATATTTAGACAGAAATCAAAATGCATTGTGGCCTTTTTTCTTGAGAGTGTGGGATGGGTATGTCTGTCTGTCTATCTGTCTGCCTGCCTGCCTTATCTCCTTAAGGAAACTACAGCTTTTGGGAAATTGGATACATATTTGATTCCTTGTGTATCCTTTCCAGCTTCTAGAATACACTATATTCAACAAATATTTGTTTAATAATTGAGGCCATGTAAGTCCTAGATAGAAAACTTTCCTGTATTCTGTATCAGTTACACAGCTTAGAAAGAGACAGGTATAGAATAATTTAGCTAAGGGTTTGGGTGTTTCTGTTTGTTTCCAGTTGGTCTGTGACTATACATAGATTCAATCATAATGAAGCTAACAAAGGAGAGATGACATTTTGGAAACAGAAAAGGCATTTTGAATATTAAAGCCCAACATTTGTCACCTCCCTGGCTGATATCAGCGCTCGCTTGTTCATTCTCTTTGGCTAAATTTGGATCAAATGCTGGCTGAGTGCACTAAGCAAGCCAGAACTGCATTGTCCCTCTATTTTGTGACATATGAGCTCCCTGCTTTAATCTCGCCTCTACTGTATAAAGGAGGATCTGAGCTGTTAGACTTCAATCCGGTGATTCATGCAGCTGGCACACAATAGATCCCACCTCTCTCCTCCCTGCTGCACAATATCAAGCTAAACAAAATGTCTTAGAAAGCTTCAGTACATGTGGTTAGCCTGTCACAGATCCCCCCTCCCCACACACACTCTCTCCTCTTTTTCTTCTACTGAGCAAAAGAGTCTGAATGCCCAGCACCTGCCTTTTTACTGACATTTCCACAAAGGTAAAGGAATGAACCTTTTGTCAATTCCAACCAAACGATCTGTTTTGAAACAATGAGATGAAAAGCCCTGGGCCCCTCTCCTGGCTACTGGATTACAGTGCAGAGGCTTAAAATAAAGGACACTTGATTTTATTGACTTAATGAGGGATGGAGGCTTTTGCCCGAGCATCCCTCGTGGCAGGGGAACAAGTCTTGTTGGCAGGTACCTCCACGGAGGCACTTCTTCTCCATTTGTTTGGTGTTACAGAGGTGCTGGTGTGTGGGTTTGGCTGTTTTGATGACCCACAGTGTTCCTTCCTGTGTCGCATGAAGCAGTCAACTGCCTGCAGTGATTTCGGTGTGTGTCTCCAGACTGGGAACTCCAAGGCAAGGCAGCACAGTACTGCAGGACGAAGAGCTGCAGGAAGAGGTGACAGAGGAAAGCATATCTCTAAAAGAAGAGGCCAATGAGCCAGACTGGAAAGGAAATAGCACTTCTGGTTGCAAAAGCGATTGTGTGTGAAACCTATTATTTCTCAGCAAAATCTATTTCTGCTGGATTTCTTAAATCATGTCTTAAAACATGTCCACACCATGTACCCCCAACCCCATGTCTCCCCCCACACAAACCCTGATCACCCAAGTTTGAATAGTGAAGAAAGGAAGGGGGTTCAGGGACAATGTTTTGCTTTGGACGACGGATCCAGGCACAGCTAGATAATCTTTTTGCTTTTGTTCTCTTCTTCTTTGGGGTTTCTTGTGATATTATTATTGACGAGTTCATATGGTAATTTTTGCATTCTGTGGTTCTTCTTTTATATTTGCCCTATTTTTTCCATACAGTCTGACTTCATTGTCCACTGCACCGTGTGAAAGGGACATTGCCAGTCACCTGCTGACCAAATTTAAGCAGTGATCTACTTTTAATGCTGAAATGTTTGTTAAAAGATGTGTATAGCTGGGATTTCAGTTAATATGAACATATGTCTCTATACACTGTGTACATTTATTTAAATGTATTTATACAGTCCACCCATAGATTAAACACCCCCAATTCCCTCTGGTGTTACTGTCTCTCTGATTGCTAGCTTAAAGAGAAACAGTTCCTAAGAGCATATGGTTTCCAAAACATAGCCCTTCCCCCTCCCTTTCAGTTTAACAAAATGAGAGGCTACCCCTCCCCCCATAGTTTCTCTGCCGCAAGCAAGTCTGAAACCAGGGGGCAAAATCATTAGTTCCCAATTATCTTAAGCCATGCAAGATAACCTCTCTCAAGGGCTGTTGGTAAAATATGCACACGGTTCCAATGTCTAGACAGTTATGAAATATAGGTATAGGGCTCGGCCACTGCAGAACACCAATGCATCTCAAATGAAGTGCTTTTATTAAAGAAGTATAATCACCATGATAAGTAATTACGTCAATACCACATAGTTAATTAAACCCATTATAGTTACTATTCCCGTGGAGAGGAGGTCAAATAAAGCGACCACTTTCTTGATTCTACTATGCTAACAAAAGAAAGATAAATTAAATAAAACAACATAGACCTCTTCATTTTAATATATGTGTACATATAATATATATTAAAATATTTAATAATACCGAGGATGTCATCCAAGAAGGTCAAGTGTAAGTCATACCCAAATATCACTGGGCTGTTCAAAAGACCACCTTCTAGCTCACCTGTCCTTCAATTACATGATTACCAACTGTTTGCTTGATTTGTGGAAGAAGTAGTGACAAGTCAAAATGAAAAATAGAATGAATAACCACTGGGTTTTTATTAATACCTCACAGAGAAATCTGATCGAGGGCAGTGCTTATGTCTTAGTTCACTCTGACTTCATGACTAACGACAGGGAGGTGGTCCGAGCACCCCTCTTGACCCTGGTCAGGGGCTGGGAAAGTGACACACTAAGGTTAGGTATTAAAGCTCATTAACCAGCTGCAGGCACATAGATTATATGGCCTGCAGTTTTAACAACAACAAAACCTGCCTGCACTGACACCTAAATAGAAAGGATGATTCAGATAAGAACATGGAAAAGGAGAGAATTCAAGAACTCAGTTGCATGGTGGCATTGTTTTCCAGAGTAAGAATGTGTACAAAAAGATACACACACCCCCAACACACACACACACACACACACACACATAATCTCTCCAATACTAATCTCTGGAAAATAAAACCAAGATATTTTGATCCTTCTTGTCTGAAAATTCACCAGGTCATTATATCACTGTCACACCTTCTTCTCAAAGCAGTTCATTGTACATAGAGAGGATTTGCATTTACTTCTCCTGATTAACAAAGAAAACTTTGTATGAAAGGGCTATGCACTGAGTCGTGCAAATGTGGCCGGCCTGACCCCCTGCAGGAGAAGGCAGACAAGCAGTAGGGAGAAGAGGTAGATGAGGAAGGAGAAAGAATGCTTTGATCCGAGTGCAGTGCACACAATGGAGCAGGCGGCACCCCCAGCAAGCCCTGACCCTGAGCAGGCTGAAGTTTGGCAAGGAGTCACAGAGCGGGAAGCAATATAATGAGTAGCATTTCATGCAATGGGGAGCCACAGAAGGCTGCAAAGTCCCGCTCTTGTTGGATTTTCTTGTTCTGGTTGTGATTGCTATCCATGTTATTTCTCTCCTTGTCATTGATGTTGTTTTCTAGCTCCGGAAATTATACCATGGTTGACGGCGAGCCAGGCCTCGTTATTTTGCAGTGAGTCCATTCTCAGAAAATACAGACTGCAAGCAAAGGGCAACACAAAAAAATCACACAGGCCCCGTGAAAAACAAAGGGTCAGGTGTTAAATCCTTTATTTGTGCAGTGGTTTAAGCTGACATATGAGGCATTTAGTTAGATGTAAAGCAATCTTTTATTCACCATCCATGGCCCCTGCCCCTACCCTAGAGCGCCCCTCAGACTTCTTTGTTCTTCTTGGGAAGCCATCATGCTACAGTCAACCAGACAGAAGCATGGAGAGGAGGTTCTTCCTTTTCTTTCTTTCTTTTACTGCACCTTCTTTGCTCTCTTTATCAAACTTCAGGCCAAGTCCAGGAAATCTCTTCCATCAACTGCTTCTCTCCAAATCCACTTTTGCACCCTTATCACCTCTCCTTTCTCTGTCCTCCCTGCTTCCACTCCTGTTCCCCAGTCAATTCCTGTTGCACAACTCACTGGATTAGTCTTTCTTAAGTTTTGCTCCCATCTGATTACTCTGACTCAAAGGCTATATTGATCACCCACAATTGTCCTGTGGAGTATTTGTAAATTCTCACTTTGCCCTCAAGTTTGTTACCATTTTATCTCTACTCCCTGGACAGATTGAGCTCTCATGACTCATCTCTTCTCCCTGATCAGATCATACACCCTTAGGCCTTTGCTAAGAGTGCTGCACACATGTGCTCCACTGCCACATCCCTCCCACCTCATGTCATTCTTGAATCCCTACACATCCTTTAATGTTCATCTTGATACCTCCACCAGGAAGTCTCCTGATGTGTCCAAACAATGGACTCTGATATCCTACAACATGTTTGATATGTGTGTTATGGTCATTACCATAACCTACCTGTAGTAATCATTAAGTATGGATCATATCATTTCTTAAGATTTAAATTATTAAAATTCAAAGACTAAATCTCTGTAAGAGTTTAATGAAGTATCTATCTTCTGGATTCAATTAAAAGTTTATTTCACAAGATTGCAAAGTCTTTCCAAATACAGGGTAGATATCTATCTATAGTGGCCCCTGGATCAATAGGGAAGTTAGGGACACTGAGCCCTATACAGTTTAAAATTTACTCTTAAAAATTTAAAAATTTAACTGCAATCTTCTCATGGAATCATAGGAGATTGTTTCAGGATGCCCTCAGACCAAAATTTGTGGATGCTCAAGTCCCCTATAGTTAACCCTACCCATAGTTCATGACCATTCTGTCTCCATATACTCTACCAAGCACATGTGAAGTTGGTTGGATCTGTGAATACTGGACCTATGGATTGAAAGGAATTTGGTATAAGTAGATCTATGCACTTCAAACACATATTGTTCCAGGATCAACTGTACTGGGAAAAATTTCTACAATTAATGTTCAAGGGGTGAAATAAGTGAATGTGTTCAGGTACTTCCTTTGCATCCTTTTATTATCTTAAGAAAATGAACTTTATCATTATAATTAATTCATGAAAGAAGTAGGGTGGACAATCCAATCCCAAAAGTTATTCAAAAATTATTCTTAACCTGATAAAGCATTTTCTAGTTTTTTTAAAATTTATATTGACATGTTATATTATTGCAAATTACATGATTTATACCTTCATACACAAATACAAACTACCTTTCCTGTAACATAACTACAAAATTATATTCACAATTTTGAGTTGATACCCACAAGTTGGATTGTGGAGCCAAAAAATATTTCCTTTTTTTTTTTTTTGAGATTTATTTATTCATGCATACAAGAACTGGGGTGTAGGCCAGAAGTGCAGTGGTGTGGAAAGATTCACCAGAGACAGAGCGGGGAGTAGAACAGGCAGATCTAATGTTGAGGGAATCAGGGGATGAGACAGGAGAGTCTGCTGTGCCATGTGGGTTAGCCCCCTGACAGGGAATTGAACTCATGCCACAGTTGCTGGAGATAGTTTCATAGTGCTGAACCCTTTGCACCACCAGGGAGGCCCCTCTTATTTTTTTTTTTTAAAGTTAAATCCAGACCACTTTACAAACTCTAGTTTGCAATCTCTTCAGCAATGTATTATATTTCCTCTCTCTCCCCATGCTTTCCAACATTTGCTGGTGGTGGTCTTTTTAACACATTCACACATGTGTGAGATGATAGCTCATTGTGGTTTTGACCTGAACCTCCCTTATTCAAAGCCATGTTGAACATCTTTCCATATATCTATTGACTTTCTGGATAGTTCTCCTCAGTGAACTGTCTGTTCAGATCTGCTGCCCATTTCCTAAGTAGATTGTTCATTTTTTGTTGTTGTTAAATTGAATGATTATTTTGTATTTCTTGGGTATTAACCCCTTGTCAGTTATATAATGTATAAACATTTTCTTTCATTCATTCAGACAGCTTTTTAATCCACTTACATGTTCTTTCACTTCATAAAGACATTTTAATTTGAGATAACCCAAATTGTTTATTTTTGCTTTTATTTCCTTCATCTAACAATCAAGTCTCCCAAAGACATATCTCTGGGGTCATGAAAGATATTGCCATTGTTTTCTTCTATCTATTTTATTGTTGCAAGTCTTATACCTATGCCTTTAATTCATTTTGAATTTATTTTTTGTGCATGGAGCTACAGAGTGACCCAACCTGACTTCCCTACATAGGCAGCCCAGTTTTCCTACCATCATTTCTTCAGTTTCTCCTTTCACCATTAAATTGTCATGGCTCCCTTATCAGAAACTAAGTACTGAAATATGCATGAATTTATTACTAGGCTTTTTGTTCTGATATGTTGATCCATGTGTCTATTATTATTATAATACCATATTGTTTTAATTACTATTGCATTATAGTGTAACTGAGTCAGGCAACATAAAACTTCCATTGCTCTCCTTTTTTTCTCAAGATTAATTTAGTTATTTGAGGCCTTTTATAGTTACATATAAACTTTAATATTTTTCTTCTATTTTCTTTGAAGAATATCATTGGTATTTTAAATTGGGATTGCATTAAATCCACAAATCACTTTTAGTAGAATAGTCATTTTGGCTATATTGATTCTACTTATCCATGAATATCAAATGAATATCTTTTCATCTTTTCATGTCATGTTTTATATTCTTTACTATAGTCTTATGAGTACTTATTATATAAATCCTTCACTTCCTATTTAGGTTAATTCCTATATATTTGATTTTTTGAGAGGTTTATAAATGCAATTATTTTCTTAATTACTATATATAAGAATACAGTGGATTTTTCTAAATTAATCATGTAACTGCTACTTTATTGTATTCATTTATTGTTTCTCATAGTTACTTGATGGATTCTTTAGGGTTTCCTATATATAGTATCATATTATCTGCAAATAATGATAGTTTCACTTCTTTTTCAATCTGTATTCTGTTTACTGTTGTTTTCTGATTGTTCTAGCTAAAACCCCAAATATTAAATTAAATATAAGTGGTTCCAGTAGATATCCTTTCTTTGTTCCTGATCTCAAAGGGAAAGCTTCCAGTTTTTCACTGTTAAATATTACATTGACTGCAGGCTTGTGATATATGGACTTTATTTAAACATTGAAGCAGAGTTCTTCTATTCCCATCTTTTTAAGAGTTTTTATTCTAAATGCATACAAAATCCTATCAAATGTTTCCTCTACTGATATTTTCATGTAATTTTTATGTTTAATTTGTTGATAAAATGTATTAGATTGATTTATGCGTATTTTTAAATTGTCCTTGAATCCCTAGGATAAATCCACTCTAGGTATAATCCTTGTAATGCATTGTTGAATTCCATTCTCCAGCATTTTATTGAAAATGTTTATATCAGTATTTATCAGGGATATTGCTCTTTAGATTTCTTATGCTGTCTTGGTTTTGGGTTAGGAAAATGTTGGCATCATAAAATGTATTAAGGAACATTCCCTCTTCTTGAGTTTTTAGAAATTATTTGAATAAGATGGGTATAATTTCTTTAAATATTTGATAAAGTTTGTTTGTAAAGCAGTCTGGCCCTAGGATTCTGTTTGGGGGGAGACTTTTGATACTGTTTCAATTTCCATGATTGTGATCAACTTATTCAATTTTTCTGCTTCTTTCCAATTCACTCTTGATAAACTATGTTGTTCTAGAAATTAAATATCCTTAGAATTTTGACTCTGTCTCAGGCAGCAATGAGGCCTGGATAGTTCAGGATTTACCAGTGAGCAATGGATTTAGATTGTACATTGCTGTAACCCATTTTCATGAATAAAAACCTACCAAAATTAAGCAAGAAAACAGATTCATGATCAGTACTGCAGGAAGAAAAGAAAGGCAAGAAGAGGGAGTGAGGTAGGAGGAAAGAAGAAAGGATGGAAGTATGAAGTTAGGGTGGGAAGAGAATAAAGGCAGGGGAAAAAAGAAAGTTGAAGAAAGAAAAAGGAAATGAAACAGCACGTAATTACATGGTAAAGAACATTACTGGATTTTTAGTGGTCAACTTAATGTAGTGTATGCAAATGTTGACTTTTAATGATGCACACCTCAAACTTACATAGTTACAGTATGATGTCATTTCAATAAAATAAATTCAACCAAAAAATTAAAAACAAATTTCTGGAACACTTTAACAAATAAGTTGAACAAATCTGGATAACATAAGTCATGCATTTAGAATATTATAGTTCATAGATGAGAATTAACTACAAATATACATTTCCTTTCAATGGCTTTCCAATTTCTGCAAGTAATTTGATTAAAAGGCTGTCCAAAAACCAAACACAGCTATCCTGAAACTTCATATTGCCACATCTCCACTCTAACAATTTTCTACAGAAATAATAAAGGACTTACAACTTGTGTTGTGGAGAGTCAACAGAAAACAATGGTGAGATGGTCATTTCAACCAAGGGATGCAATGTTGACTCAGAATTATCTGAGTATGATCTGTCTTCTGTGAAAACTATATCACTTCCAGGGAGAAATAGACACTCCCTCGCTGGAAAACCTCTGACCTGTAGCTTACTTCTCTGAAAGCTCTTACTTTACTCCATGGGGTTTATCGTCTACACGTGTGCTTTGCCAAAAAAACTGGAAGTTCTGAGAGACCTAGGATATTTAATGCTTTGCAACAGGAAACCCAAACAATGTTTGTGATACATATTAATAGTAATGATAGTTAATATATGTATCAGGCATTCAAAAGAATTCTGCTATTATGAAAAATGTACTGAACTATCATAAAAAATCATTATATTTGTAAAACACTTCATTGCCCAAAATGCAGTTTCACAAATATTATTGTATTTTATTATTAGGTCTATGTAGACATTTTTATTCTCAATTTCATTGAGAAAATTTTCTCAATTTTCATGAGAAAATTGTTAAAAGGCCAGATGAACTAACTAGGTTAGTTGTAGAATTTTGTTATTTTAATTTCACTATGGCTCAGTTTTTTTCTTATAAAATGAAAATACTTGATGTGAATCTTTTTCTCATCATGTTTACCTCTCTATGGTTATTTATTTGATTTCAGAATGTAAGAATGGTCTACACAAGGCTACCTCTTAATCTAATTTAATTCTAAAATCTGATCAAATTAACTCCAGAGCACTACAATGCATGGAACTGAGGCCTCTCTAGATATATATCAGAAGAGCAGAAAATGCAAAGAATAAAGACAAAAACGGAAACCTGATGTAGCCAAATGGGAAGATTTAAACAACCAAAATTGCATTGACATACAAATAAAATAGAAGAAAACTAAAACAAACACGCAGAATGGAGAAATACCATAACTTGCAGTAGTTGCTGATGCTTTCTGCAAATTTTATAGATGCCAGACAAGAAAGCGAGGTGCTTAGACTTTAGGGGAGATATAGGAACAATGAGGGAAAACCAAGCAGTTGTAAAGAAAACCAGAAACAGAAATGATTTGAGGATGAAAATCTTGCTTTATTACTGTAAGGAATCTTTTCACCCAACAAGTACAGAAGATACATTTTTTTTTTTAGGTACATATGAATTATACAAAATATCTACCATAAAATAGGCCACAAAAATAGCTTTACTAACTCTCAAAGAATTAATATCATACAGACTTGTTGATCTGCTCACAGTGTAAAAATCAGAAATCAATCAGAAATTCCAGATTACTAGAAATGATAACATATTACAAAAAAAATTTTGGTTAAAAGACACAATTATGAAACATTTACATATAAATAACAATGAAAAGTTAAAGGTCAAATTCTAGAAGTAAACAATACTTAAAGAATAATTTTAATTTTAAATACATTAACAGAAACCAAGTACGGTTTAGATAAGGGGGGTAAATGTTTACTCAAAGCACCAGTAAAAAGAAGGACCAAGGGAATGAGAAGGAAATAATAACAGCAGGGATTTTCAGTTAAAGATGGGGGGCTGGATGTGTCTTTTAATCTACCCCCTTCATAAACCTCATAAAATAATGGTGAAGGAATCTTTTAAGGCATAAATCTATAAGGGCAAGAGAACAGAGGATGAAAGAACAGCAATAAAACTTCAGATGATGAAAAACAGAGGAATGAGTATTAAGTGACTTAGTGAACTAAGAAAGACAATCCTAAACTAGAAGCAGAGAAATCTGAGAAACTATGTCATCTGCTTTACAAATCCTCCCTAACACTTGATATTTTCAGCACCGTGCATCTCTGAAAGTGGGGCTAAAGTTAGAACCAAACGACAATAAAAGGACTGATTGAAACTATTTGTGAAATAGGTCTCTAGACACCCGCCTCAAACCTGTACATGTACCACTAATTGAACCAACACAAGACCTGGAAGCTTATTCTCTAGAGAGAGTAACACAGGGATTCCCTGACTTGAGGAGCACCAATTTCAGTGGGAAAAAAATGGCACACTGGAAGTAGGGAATTAAATGAAAGTTTGCATACTGAATTTAAAATCTCTGATCATATTTCTCTCTCACTTATCAGGGTGCTAAAAGGCCTATGATATCAGTTCTGGAAACTAGAATATTTTCCAGGAATTCTGATAAACCAAAGAGGAAAGGCCTCAAGTTCCTGCTATTGCAGTTTCCCTGACAGCCTAGAAAGTTCAGGCTTCCAATGAAGTATACACAGTTGATCAGTTCCAACCATGACCACACAGTTTCCAATTAGCTTTCTAAAATTCCACTCTTGGATAGAAGCAGGTATTGGGGATAGGAGAGGTGAGAAGCAAATTTTGGAGAAAAGAGACTTTGCAAGGAGAAGAAAGCTAAACAAAAAAAAAAGCAATTATTATATAAAGAAAATATATTGTATCCATGAGTCAAGAACAAGATGCTGTTATAAAGGAACACTCAGGAAACATGATAGATTTTGGCTAGTAAAATTATAAGTCAACATAAAAGATGCAATAGAAGATTTGAAATGTACTGTTAAGAAAATCTAAAGTACAGCAAAGCAAATGGACTACAGTATGGAGAACGGGAGAGAAATTATTTAAAAATTAGAGGAGCAATTGCTAAATGTTAGCCAAAATCTACCCAAACAACTATTAAGATGCATGAATATATAAAACAGTATCAGGAGAAGCAAAGCTATTTCATCTTACAATTTAGATGTGAACAGCAGTGGAAGAGAATACAGAAGCTAAGAAGAGCCCCATGTTTATATGGACTTGGTATTTGATACAAGCACTTGATATTAGTGAGAATAGATGTATGCATCTACATAAAAATCGTTTATTTTTCAAGTATGTACATGTGGTTAATAATCTATGGATTGGAGAGACATTAGGTAGAGACATGAAATCGCTGATATTGAACAGGTTTTGATCTACATACATGTCATTTTCATAAATTTCAACTGAATACATTAAATAATTAATTTACTAAAGGAGAAGAGATATAGAGGAATTGGTTAAAGAATATAAAAACACAAAAGAAGGGCTTGCTCTGGAAGTGCTATGATATATGAACTGGGAAGAATAACTCAGTTCTATGCCCCAATAGATAATGGTGACAGAAGGTTTGTAGACAAACTTACAAAATCATAACTTAGCAGTTGATAAAGTGGCATCCAAAGTTAAGAAAATTTAAAAAATAAATAAAAGAAAGAAGACAAGTTAGATAAGGAGAGTGAACAATGCATACTTGACACCTATATAATGTTATTATGCAAATTGAGTTCAAACCAATTTTTTTTTTAATAGAAATGATAAAACTCTTGGGAGAGAAAGAAATATATAAAAGATGGATAGTTATAGTTATGACAGTGGATTATATTAACTAAATATACTCTCATAGAACAACAAAAAATATTGTCAAAGCATAAGAAAATAAAAATTAAATAAAAGGATTTTTAATAATACTTCAGGATACTTCCTAGCCAAAAGCAAATGACAGACCACCACACTTCCCTCCATCAGCTAGTGGCAATGATGCAAACAAGGCAGATGTCTAACTTTTTTTCCACCTCACACTACTACCATCATCATTTTCAGCAAGTCTCAAACACATACCAAGTTCACAAAATGTCCTTAACGAAATCTAGTGGGAGGAAGTGATTGAAATTATTTCATTTTTCCCCTAGAGGGGGATTTTCCTTTGAATTGCACAATTTCTTAAACTCCAGATTTAGAAAAAGATATAGGTTTCACATATTTTTCTAGATAAGGGTCATTATTCTTGCCCTTTTCAACAGACACTTATGACAGTGAGAATTAAGCCTGTAAATTATATATATTAGACTTGACCATGACATGATACATCTTCTACTTATAATTTAGGTGATCTTATATAATGTACTCGACAGTAATGCTTTCATTATTTACAGAACCTTGAATGCAACAGTAATCATCAATCTAAGTGTCTAAGCATTATTTTTAACAGAGAAGCACAGTGATTTCTACTGGGTTAATGCAAAGTGAGTGGGATGGAGGGATTAAACTAACAGAGAAAGAGATTTCCCTGTAGCTGCAGTACACTCCTACTCCCCATTCCACCCTGTACAACATTCTCCCTGCTTTGATGACCCATTAAGCCAACTTCCTCAAGTATTTGTTGATAGTACATCTTTCACAATTTGCACAAAAGAAGTAAAAGGCATAGGAAATTACCAAGAGCATTAATTATACAAGAACTATAAAATGTTTGCACGTTATACTCAATGATCTCTCAAATAATAACAAAATTGTTGTCCTTGCACTCACCCATACTGAAACTCAAATTATTTTACAGTTTTAATAGGCTTTAGCATTTAATTTGCTTAAATTATTACTGTGTTGATATAAATGGTATGTTTATTTACTCTAGCCTGGCATTAACTGAGAGATGAGGCCTCTAAAGACAAAATATTCAATTACATTCTATACCAGGAATCTATGAATCATAACATAGTAATTGAAGCAAGCATCTTCCATCAATCTCAGGCTGCTGTCCATTTGCAGCATGCCACCAAAACAAAAAAGTAGGGTAACACCCAGTTACTCTTGAGTCATTTTTAGTGTATAAACTGGGTTATTTTGATTTACGCTCAAAGTGTTTGCTTGTCCCCAATTGTAATATGTTTTCAAAACCATTCTCTTGCCATGATGAAAAAGGCAAATGCTCCAAAAATACCGTTGACTGAATCAAATCAGTCTAACAATTTATTGACACTATTTTGCTCTTGCTAACCACATAAACTCTTGCCCATTCTGCCTTATCTTAATATGAATAATGATGACATAAAATGTTGTAATTTCTTTGACTATCTGCTACAATATTAACTAAAATAAAGTGAATGTGTGGTTTCTTGGGAATTTTCCTGTGCTATTTCACCTCACATATGCAAAGAAATACTTTTCTATGTACACCAATTATAAAAGGTACTCTAATTCCAGAGCCAGATGTTTGAAAAGGTAGGTAAGAGAAATCCAATGACTAAAAGAAATTAAATATATTTCTAAGTCTTTCAATTAAGTTCTCATTAAACAATAAAATTTAAGATGGGATTTATGGAATTTACATTATATAAACTCTCTTTATATTCAGGTTTTCATAATTCCTAGTTAGATGATCTTTAGTAGCACACTTATCCTCCCTGAACCTTAGTTTCCTGGCCTAGAAAAGAAAGACAATAGCAATTACTTTATGGGGCTGTGATCAAGTTCGAAGGAAAGAGTGTGTGTAGAAGTAGCTTATTCATTTTAAAGTCCTATACAAATGAAATTAACGTTTGTATGTGCCACCTACTATATTCCATGATTACTCTTTATTTGAGTGAATATAAGAGGTATACAAGGTATGTATCTTCCCACAACAAACTTAATACCCACTTGAAATAATTAGAAAATGAGATGAGACAATATTAAATTAAGTTATAAGCCCAGGCTATGTGTGCAGTAACCATTCTAAGAGGAAAGAGTTTAAAATGAGCTGTAAATTATGACCATTAACTTTCTAAATGGAGCAGGCTAAGTTTGCCTGAACAAAGAAGCAATGATATCTAACAGCTGCTTACCACTCTCTGCTGCTTAAAATATCGAAGGAGTATGAGGTTTAGGCAGCTCTGAGGGCTGAGTCATCTTCCTTCTAACTTGGTATTTATTCAGGACGCAGCTCTAATCCTGATGACAACAGCATTCCTGACCTCTGAGCTGTTCAAAATGCTCAGACAGTTCTGAAGGTGAAATGGACACCTCATCCAGATTCCCGTGTGGTTACCATTCCCAGTTTGACTTCTGCTGCCTCCTTGTTTTGTCACAATGTTTGTTCTAAATGAGAGAGGTCTTGACAGCTGAAGAAGAGGAACTGAGACCAAATGAGAAATATTCCAGATTTTCTTCTCATGACGATGCTCAGGGCTCACAGCTGAGGCAATTATAGGAAGGGCTAGGGCCTGCGCCGATACCATGTAAACTTTGCAAGTTCAGTCAGTTTCATTCAGTTATTCAAGATCTATAGTTACCTAAGCAAGGCTTTGAGAGCCTGTTTTGAACAAAGCCCTGTAAGTGTTGGACACATAAAATTTAGTAACAGAGATAAAAGGTAAAGAGATATTTATTGTGAGAGACAATCTCACATATATTTTATGAGTTCTTATCTTATCCAGTATTATCTGTAAACAAGGCTTTTATCATATTTTTCCCAGTGAGGAAGCTAAGGCCCAGATAGGTTTGATAACTTGCCCAAGGTCACACAATTTATAAACTGCAGGGAGAAAACTCAAACCCTAAAAGCCCTGGCTCTAAAGCCTGTGTTCTTCACACTTAAATTGTCAGAAGGGGAATTACGAACAAAAACATAGAAGTTCTGGGGTTTTTTTTATTTGTTTTTTGATTGTTTTTTTTTTTTTTTTTTTAAAGGGCTCAGGGACTGAAATACTTCCACTCTTCTAGATATTAGAGTATTTTCACAATAGGGGGATTGTGGAGGAGTAGACTAACAGTGGCTGAGGCCATAGGATTCTCAACTTTGTTAAGGGTCATCACTTTGCACTAAATGTCAACCATGAGGAGTCAACAGTGGAAGTATGACCAAATATGGCCAGTGATAGTAGTATCTAGGCTACAGGCAAAAAAAGGTGTAGCCTGGGGCCTCCCTACTGGCTCCGGGGTTAAGTGTCAGCACTACTGATGTCAGTTATTTTGGAGTCAGTAGGTTTGGAGTACGGGGTCCGGGGGTTCACTCTGGGAAAGGTTTCACCAGAGTTCCCTTTTCAGCAACACGCAGTGAGTTTCCCAGGCGAGTTTCTCCTCGAGGCAGAGACGTTAGTTACATTTAAAGAACAGGTTTATTAGGGAAAGAGACAAAAGAGTAGAAGACACTTGTATAGACACAAGTGGGCAGGAAGAACTGCCCTGAAAGGGACAGGTTTGCTGAGAGAGGCCTGCATGGCCACAGGCGGGCAGCCTTGAGGAGAGCTGCCTCTGCTAAGGGAGGTCAGTGAAGAGAAGCCCCGGCAGGGAGAGGTCACGGGCAGGCGGGAAGGCCGCTGCCCTGCAGAGGCAGAGGGTTGGTGAAAGGAGGCACCTGCATAGTCACAGGTGGGCAGTGGGAGTGTTGCCCCATTGTGAGGGCTGCGTTAGGTTTTATCATCATCAGGGAGGGGCTCATCTTTATGGGTGGATGGTTTGAGCTTCTGACACTCCCTATAGCAGTCTGATAGTTTCTGGGGGGTTGTGCCTCCTGATCTGGTTGTTGATGCCTAAGGGTCTTGGTTTCTATAGCTGGGTTAATGGCTTATGCTAATTCCCTGTACCCCTACCTCCTTGTGTGAGTTAGGTTCTTGACCTTGTATCTCCTTTCCTCCATCACTATCATTCCTGTGGCCTGAGTTTGATGCCTGGCCGGGGAGCTGACCCACAGGGCGCAGACCTCTCCTGTCTCACCCACTGCTCCCCTCAGCAGTATATTTCAGTGGATCTGCCTGTTCTGCTCCCCACTCTGTCTCTGGTGAAGCCACTCACCTCTCACACCTCTGGCCTATACCCCAGTTCTTTTATGCAAAAATAAATAAATAAAAGGGGGTAGCCTGTATACCAAGAATTTGAAAAAATAGAACTCAGTCTTTCTAATTTTATCCATCACTTCATGTTTACAATGCTAAACAATGAAGTGATAAAATACAAAAAATATATATTTTGTAAGTCTGAGTTTTAAAAAGCGGTTGTCATTAATGGTGAGTCTTAGTAATACATCATAAGATTTGAATTATCATATTTTTATTATTTATCCTTCACTAAATGTGTTCTACACAGTAGTTAATTCAGCAACCTCCCAATTACACAATTGACCCCAACAAACCCACACTCAGCAATATGCATCCAAAAAGTAAAATGGAAATTCTTGAGCAGTATACCTTGGACAGACATAGCTACAATTATTATGACAAAAATCAGAACTTG
The DNA here is from genome assembly GCF_014898055.3 of Talpa occidentalis. Lineage (NCBI taxonomy): Eukaryota > Metazoa > Chordata > Mammalia > Eulipotyphla > Talpidae > Talpa > Talpa occidentalis. Next base: position 133,816,215 of record NW_023602073.1, on the reverse strand, counting down.
AGTCACTTCATTTCTGTCATTCTGTGGGATCAATTGGAATCTTCTACTTTTCTTTAAAAGCAGTGCAACTTGGAATCACTGAATGTTTTTGATGGGAGGAGGTCTCAAAAAATGGTCAAGGAGAATCATATCATATATTATATCTACATGTGGTGGTGTATGTGTCTTGCTACCAATATGTTGTAACTAGAGAAGGAAAAAAGTAGGATATATATTGTCAAATCAATACAAAGTATTAAGTCATGTAGAGCTTTCTGGCTTGGGGTCTTAAGAGGTTGCTGTATATTCATGGCAGAATATCAATCCTATCCACAGCTAGTCTGCCCATGAAAACAGACAGTTCTTATTTTTAGCCAACAGGAGAAAACACTGAATTTCAAGTCAGTAAGACATAATGCAACTTGGAGTGTTTTTCACCAAATATCTTGGGAAATTTCAACTGAAAAAAATCATTCTTTGGAGTTTTTTTAAAGGATGCATGGTTGTCAAAACTTATATTGTTATTTACAATATTCCATACACCTCCCTATGGGAAGATTATACAACCCCATCCTATGGAGACTGTCCTGGTTTGATGACAGACTTGCTTCAGCCTGTGAAATAGCAGCAGGCATAATGAGTGTTCTGTGCAGAAGAGTCAGTGTGGTTTACCATGTTCTTTCTGCCAGTCTCTGTGATCATGAAAGCAAGGAGCTTCTAGTCACTTGGGTTCCTGAGTGACTATAATGAGTAGGGTCCCTTTTTCAGCAATAATAAATACATAGCATGGACAATAAATAAACATTGGGATATTAAGTCCCTGAGATTTTCTAGTCAACTGTTATCACAGACCCAACTAGGCCATTTAATTGAGAGAGTAGTTATGTTTTGCTCCTGGACCAGTTTCAATGAGAGTATATGACATTCTCCATACACCAACAAGAATTTCAGCAAGGTGTCTGACAATTCAACTCATTCTCATAGTCTCTACCAGAGATAGCATCAGATTCCATAGCATAAAGTCTTAGTATCCCAAGATTGCCCTCAACTTTAAGTATGGTTGCAAGCCCAAACAAGCCACCTGGACTTGTGACCTACCAGTTATAGATCTGTGCTCTGCCCACTGGCTGTAAGTCAGAGGTATGCATGACCCCTTCCTCAGATTCAATTAATTTGCTAAAACAAGAAAATATATATATTCACTAGATCACTAACCTATTTCAAAGGATATAAATCAACAAACAACCAGATGGTAGAGATGCATATGGAAAAGTGTGGAGAAAAGACACATAACTTCTATGTCCTCTCCAAGAGAGTCATTCTCTCTTGTGTTCACCAAAATAGCTCTCTGAATCCCCTCCTTTTGGGCTTTATGGAGTCTTCATTACATAAGCATGATTGGAATTAACTATTAACGTTTGGTCATTGGCAATTCACTCAATCTCTAGACACTTTACCTTCTCTAGAGGTTACAGGGTGGGAATGGAAATTTCAATTCTCTATTTCAGTTGGTTTCCCTGGCAACCAGCCTACAATCACATGTTCTTTTTTTGTTTGTTTTTTTCCCCATAAGTTACCTTCTTTGACATAGCAAAGACACCTTGAACAGTCTCAACACTTAGGAAATTCCAAGGTTTGAGGTGGGAGGGGGAGGGGATTGTGAATTTGAAACTGTGGCTGAAGATCAAATATGATTGAGAAATATATTTTGGTCATGTAAATAGCAAAACATATATCCCTTATAGATCACAATATCACAGTAGCTCTTTCATGGAGCAGAGACTCACAAATCTCAAATTTAGTTGGGCTGAGTAAAGTATATTGATGGAACTCATTGTACAGCTATCAATAGAATAGCCTTTACTGAACAGCATTTGATGTGATGACTACTGGTATTGAAGGACACTATAAACATGCCTTGTGAAGCTTACCCTGGTCCACACTTAAGAATGCTGTTATGGACTAGGGGCATTCTGCCAGTGTAACATGATGAGTAACCTCCGAGTCATTCTCTGTCTGGGCATTTTGTTAAGAATTGTTATAATTCTTCTGAGCAAAATGAACTATTTAAACACTGTGTTAAACACTATTTAACCTACTTAATCATTGTGAATTGCATACCTGATCAAGTTAATCTTTTTCAGGTCTGTTGCCAGGAAGCTAAGAGTCAAATTTTTGGCAAGTATGCAAGTCTTTGAGGGACCATTTTTTTAATTTAGTCTCAATTTTGACTCTATACTTCTAGTCTGATGTTACCTTCATTTTTCATAACAAGTTTTAGTTAGTATATCTTATTTAATCTTCTTAACCTCTGTAAGTCTTTTCAAGGACTAAGTAGGGATATAAATTGAAAAAAAAAATATGAAATAGTATCATTGCTAGGTAATTCTTTGTAAATATGCAAATGTCATGAATCTATACCATGTCACCATAATTGCTGCTAATAAATGTCAAATTTTAGTCCCACTATCAATAATTAGGTTGTTAGAAGATATTCTCTTGAATCTGAACCCTGTATGGTCAAGTTCAGTAGAAAAGGTTCTTACTTGAGGAGAAAGTTCTACTGATTGCATTTGCTTTAGTGGTTCTTTTTCTTTCCCAAAAAACCTTAGGTGTCAAGATGACAATTTAATTTTTTAACTAATGAATGAGTGATTCTAATACTTTTATGTAATAAGCTCCTCTTCTTACTAAGTAAAAGTCTACTGGGCCTCCCCGGTGGCGCAGCGGTTGAGCACTGGGTTGCGAAGCTGCACGCAGCTTCTGCAGCGCCAGTTCGATCCCCAGCTGCTCCCCGGCCACCAGAGGAGGGTCCCACATGGCGCGCAGACCTCTCCTGCTGCCCGCTGCTCCCCTCAGCAGTGTACTTTGGTCCTTCTGCCTGCTCTGCTCCCCGCTCTGGCTCTGGTGAATTCTCTCACCCTCCCGCGCTCCTGACTGTACCCAGTGCTTGTATACATAAATAAATAAATCTTAAAAAAAAAAAAATTTAAGAAAAATAAATAAATAAAAGACTAGGCACTGATGTCACATAAAGGAACAGAATACATAGTCTAATACTTCTGGAAGTTTTCATAGTCTAGTGGGGGGATTCAATTCAGTGACTAAGGCATCAAACAAAAATGACTCAGGATGGTCAAAATTCTCTGGATCAACTGAGCACCTAGAGGCTGGAGGAACTCAGAACAAAAGGATGGTAGTGTAAGAATAAAATTAATTGGAGGAGGTTTTCTGGAGGAGGAAATGCTGGGCCAGGTCTATTCATCACTATTCCTTCAAAGCTTCCCTTATCACACTTTCCTCCCCCTCCTCCCTTAAACTTAAAAAAAAAAAAGAAAATCTAGCAATTAAAATGTCTGGCCCAGGGAGAATGAGCACTCAGCCTCAGCCCCTACAGCAGGGGCTATCTAAAATTGAGACTCAGAACCCCTAAGGCTTCATTCTGGGTTGGGAGCAGATCTGCCATTTGTTGACAGACCCTTTCCCAGCACCAAGTATGCTGGGGTCACTGGGAAAGAGGAAACTTATGAATAAATTTGAAAGGGGGTCTGAAAATTTAGATGAATGCCAAAGGGGTCCTTTGTGAATAAAATTAAGCAGTCACTGGCATAGAGGACAAATGTTTTAACTGGCTCTGCTCCACAGCAGCCTCCCAAGGCTTCCTCCAGCAGGCAGAGACATGGGTCTGTGTTAAATGGCTTAATTTTCTTAATCAACTATTTCATTGTGGGTTTTTAATTTCATTCCCATGCCTACTTTTTTTTTTTAATTTTGCCATAATACAGCTCTAAGTACCGTGGCAAACATTTGACAGTTTGCTCAGCAGGTGCTGGGCTCTGTGGAGCTTGCCTAGCTCTACCTTTTATTAATTGGGTTTCAAAATGTGTTCTTGTGTGAACAGAAGCTAAGATGGGACTATTGTACCTGTCAACATGAAGCTGGGCGAAATAAAATATTTGGAATGTGTTTTAAAATAACTCATTGTGAGCTTGATCACTTGAGAATTTAAAAGGAGAAATATTCTTTAATGTTGAAATAAATAATCATGCAATCAAAACGGCAATAAAAGTAAAGAAACGATGAGGTTTGTTCAAGGCTCTTCAGTAGTGGGTAACAATTAGAACACTTTCTTTATGACCAATAGTTTATGCACTGAAAAAGCCATTCTGACAACGCATTCTAATGAAAAATCTGAAGGCTTTGGAGAGGTAGTAACTACTCTGAAAACCAATAACTAAGACCTTCTCAATATCTCTGCTGTTTCCAATTTCATTTTTGTCTCAATTGGAAAGGTTTTATTCTTATCAAGGAAAAATGAAATTTCAAATTCCTGCCCAAAGGAGGGGCAGAGGATGGAGAAGCAGAAGTATTTTTGCAACTCTTTTCCCTTTTTCATATATGTGGTTGATTTTAGTGAATTTTAATGGCATATATTCTAAAGCTCCCACTTAGGACAACGGATAAAAGAGAGGTGAAGAGAAAACAGTAAAAGTTGATGAAAACTTGGTAAAGTGTCACACCCTCTCTTATCATCATCACTGTCATTTCCATCATGAACTTTGATCAACTCTGAAAGAGTGAATGTGATCTGTGCCTTCCCAGAGACCATGTAGGCAGTTTTCTTAAAAAGGGTGGTGTCCAGATGCTTAAACTTGGGAAAAAACAGAGATGAAGTCACAGCAACCATAAGATGAAAACCTAAATAAGTTAAACCAAAATCATTGTGGATGTTTCTGTGTAAAGAAATAATATACTATTATTGTACAAATCCTTAATAAGCATTGCAGGAATGAGTAAAGTAAAAATTAAAACTCCTCATAGTCTATTCCCAGAGATCATTCTTTACTCTGTTTCCTACTCGATTTTTTTTTATATACGTCTTTACAAACACACACAAACACACACATGCACACCCCATATTCTAAAAAACAAAAATAGAATCAAGGCAGTCTGTTTCAGCTTACTTTTATATACTTGTCAATATATCAAAGGCTACATTTTCATTTGATGTATAGAACTGCCATATTCTTTGTGCATGCCCAGTATTTCACTGAATGGATGGAAAATAATTTTTAGCCAGTTTCCACTAACAAAAGTTTTCAATATTTCTTACATATCAATCTGATAATGACTTGCATGAATATGTTCAGAGGATAGATTTCTAAAAACAGAATTACAGAGTTAAAAATTAAAATTTGCTACATATTTCCATGTTACCTCCAAAATTTTCAAAATAACTTACATTCCTATTGATAATGCATGAGAAAATATACTTCACATATTTTAAACTTTCTAATCTGGAAGATGAAATATCTCATTACTATTTACATGTACATTTTTAGCTACATTGTGGCTATTTACACGTATTTACTTAGAATTTGCAATATTTTCATCTCACCAAGTGATAAATCATAATTTTGTATTTATTAAATCTTCTTTACCTCTTTCAGTAAAGGTATGCCATTTTACTGAGAGCTACCTTGCACATTTCTTATTAAATTTCGTATGTTTCTATTGTTAATAACTGATATTTTTTCCTATTATATTTTAATTACCAATAGTGTCTAATGATATTTAAATTGGTGTTTTATTTCTAGTCACTTTCCCAAATCTTAAAAATTTTGGTAAGATTTCAGTTGCTTTCAGTTGTTTTTGGTTTTGTTCTTAGGTAGACTGGTCGTAATGATACAGATAATACACTTATTATCTTTTCAATACATATGCAGTCATGATAAAGGTCATCCTTGTCTTATTTCAGAATTCTGTAAGAAAGTCTTGAGTTTTTCTTTCCTTATGCTAGTATTTGATCATCTGTATCCCTCCACTGATGGGACTTGAGACCATTTTAAGAAGCCAATGAAAGTTATAGATCTTCTCGCTCCTCCCTTCAAATACATGTGTTGTCTAAGTAAGCCATCTGAACAAGTGAATACAGTCACACAAAACACACACCAAGGCAAACTTAACTGACATAACTGAAGTTGCTTCAACAGCATGGGCCAAAGGAAAAATTTCCAAGTAGGGGAAGGGATAACACTTTAATGCAACAAGTTTGTTGAGTTCTCATTAGGGGTTCTAGTTCCCCACCTCAGATGGGTCAGCTTTCCCAGGCAATTAGAAGCAGACACTCTGTAAAGCACTGGCTATAAATTTTCCTTGAATTACTCCCAGTCTATCCAGAAGGAGAGGCAGAGAAGTAAACGGAACATGAAAAGCGATGTTAAAGAAGTGTGCTTTCTAGATGCCACAGACCTGGGTGCTGTTTTCATCAACAGCAGGAAGTTACATGGAGAATGTGCCTTTTGGAGTGAGATTTTAAAGATGGTATTGAAGGAGTAAAGATGTTGCAAAAAGAGAAACAATAAGAGCAAAGGTAGCTTGGCCTGATATATTTGTAGGATGATGGGTAGTCCCCTGTGCTTAGAACACAGGAAAAGTGCAAAGATTTTCATTGCACTGTTTGAAATGATTTTGTTTTTATGGTAGCCTCAGCCAAAATAACATAGTGTTACAAATCTTGCAAAATAAAGATTCCTCAGAAACCTCACACAAATTGCATAACTCCTGAACTATTTTGTTTCAGGCTAGAAACCTCATAGATATTCTCAGTCTTACCATTGGCTTACCAATTTAGTCCTTTTGTTCCTTTCTGACTTAATTGATCCAGAATATTGTGGCCTGCTGAGAATGCCTGAGGCCTTTCTTTGTCTGGTACCAATTTCAGAGACTTCTGGCTGAATGCATAGTGGAAGTTGTTAGCAATTGCTGGAAAGTTAGTGTGAAAAAGCTGGCTTTGGGGAGAGTAAACCAGAAATACCAATTATCTACTTTACATCAATACTTAGAAAAGAATAGTCTCTTTGGAATAGTCACTTGTCTTCTACTCATCTCAATTAAATTCCTTGGACCTACTTGTTCTTGAGTGACATGTCTTTTCCCTTGTGTTTCTCAGCTCATTCCCTTTTTTCTCTTGGTTGCCTCTATGATAATTTTCTGGATGGTTTTCCCCTCATCACTATTTCTAAGCAATCTTCAACATTGACCACCAGTGAGAGAGTTTACAAACTGAAAATCTGCTCTTCCAAGGTTGGTATTTTGTTTTCCCTCTACTCTCTACAGAATCAGAATATGGGGTTGGGTGTATTGGCACTGGGGCTCGCCACAGAGACCAGTATTTTTTTTCAATCCCTCAATTGCTTCAAAACTCCTGTTGCTTTGATAAACTGAAATGATTCTCATGAACATCCAGGATGGAGAACTTCTGGAACTGACCTTACTCCTCATGATCACTTCATTATAACTCTCACTCTCACTGTTCATATCCCCCTACCACTGCCATCAAGCACAAAACAGGCCTTAATGAATTCAATCTAGCTTTTCTAGGAAATAATCAATAGTCATATCCTACTATGGAAAAGGCCACAATTGCATCAAAATTTTTTTAATAATTATGAATGCCTGTTAATTTTCACAGTGGAGATGCTAAATCTAAGCATGTAAAGGAAGAGTAACTTTAATAAGTATGTTGTTTCCTATGTATCTGTCCCCAGCTCCGTCTCCCCAGGGTAAGAACACTGAGTTCTCTTAATGCTACATGCAGTGGTCATGTGTCTCTTTCCTTTAATTCCTGAATTCATGCGACTGGGAACATATTTTTATAGCATGATTGCAATGGCATGTAAAATGCTGCCTAAAGTAGTCCAGCATGCAAAAACTAAGAGAGTCTATTGTAAACACAAACTGCACCTACTTGGGTTTTCTTCCTCTTATTATTTCCTAAGCTTTATCTGTACCCCTTTAAATCAACGCTGCTTTGGTAAGCCCTTCATTAGTATTTGTCAAATCATTGTTTGATCGGATACCTTCTTTTTTTTATTATCATGGTTATATCATCAAAGTGTACTGTAATACATTCTTCATAGATAATACTAAAACAAGCTGTTATTAAGCATATTATTATAGAAATACAGTAGAAAATTTATTTTTAGAGAATGCCAAATAGCTTCTGAGGCCTCTGGAGAATTCTGAAAGATACCATCCAAAATCCATTATAGACTTCCTCTTTTCCTTTCAAGACCCATTCCTTTTGATTCCATTGACTCCCCAGACCCTCTTTCACCAAACAGCACACAGTAGGTTGCTCCTGAACATGTGATGTTCACATGAAAGGCAGGGCGACCTTGCTCCTCCTACTGACTCCATCCAACTCTACTTTCTTATCTATTGCTAAATTCCTTGAATGAGTTCAAATAGAATGATATTACTTTAAGGGCAGTATGTTTCCCCAAACTAAAATATTATATTTATGCTTTAAAGCAACTAAAAATAATTAAAAATAATTGTAGGGCAAAACCAATTTTCCTAATCTTAATTGATATCATGCCCACAAATAGCAGTAATTTATTTCCATGTAAAAGCTCTTCGACCCTGTACTAAGAAATAAAAGAAATGAATTCTATTTTTTGACTCAGGCACTGATTTCCTGCTATAAGTCTTTCAGTTGCCACTTTTATGAAACCAGCATGCTAAAGAAAAAAATAAACTTCTGTGTCCTTAAGGTATAAGGACCTCAGCAATTGATGAGTTAATAATTTACATACAGCAACTGTTCCTTAGGGGGCAATAGCCTTCATAACGCACCACAAGTAGAAAGTTGACCTAACTAAGGATGATAGATGTTCCTGGCTGCATTTATTTTGTGATGATTATGGTACTTTGATTCTACTATTCTGCCCGCACATGTGGTAGCACTTAGCCAATACTCCCAATAATATTTATAAGCAGATTGAGAATTAGTTCACAAATACAATTCAGGAAGTTTGCTTTGATGATTTGTTTTTCAAATTCTGTGAAGTGATCTGCATTAAAGTTCGAAAAAGTGCCTTAAAGGGGCACTTCTTTTATATTTAAAGTGAAGTTGATCTAGTTGAACATTATAATAAGATATATATAATTGGCATCACTTCTGGGAGTCAAACTCAGTAATTTTCTGCCCAGTTAGCCAAACTCTTACAATACACTGAAAGATGGCAAAAGGCCGAACAAGTAGACTCTATATTTACTGCCGTTCATTTTTAATCATGGAAAGAGGTAAACTATGTGATGGCAAAGCAGGAATTGGGACTTAACCCCATAACTGGCAAAATCCACTGTTTTAACAGTTCATTGCAATATGAATGCAATTCCCACCAAGTACATTTAATTTGATCCTGCAACCCCTTGACTTGTTAATGAATTTTCATAAAAGGGAAAGAGAAAAATAATGTCAAGCGGAATGCAATCAGATCCCAGAGTTGACATGGGCTCCCTGAACACAACACCACCTATACATTCCCAATCTCAACTTTCTCTTCCACCACCCATTATATTCTGAGCATCCCACCTTCCCACCAACACACACACACACACACACACACACACACAGAGAGAGAATAGATGAAACCATATATCTATTTTAACGGCATTGGTACAAGTTGAAAATTTAGATTGAAAAAAAAAATGTGGAAAAGGTAAAACAGGAATCACTGAGAAAAAATATATTTTTTAAAGAGTACAAATTCATGTATATTTTTCTAGGGCAATTTCCTAAATAATGGCTTACCAAAATTTCTCTTTGAAAAGGGAAACAATGTAACTTCATCATTGTTTTTCAACTTTGGTAACCATTTGAATCTGTTCTTAACTTCAAAATGCAATAAAAGTTCAAGTTCTGACCTAACTAAAAAACTTCCTGGATCAGAAATGGGAACAGAAATGCTCCTTAAGAAGTCTGTAATATGACTTAGACATGAGAACTTCCTAGGATTTTCATATGGGTAGCTCTCTTGTAATGAAAACATTATTATATTAAATGTGAATAAGTCAGAAACACACATTAAATGTTCCGTTTCCTCCCCAAGGAGGAACATTTTTAAATCCAGTGGGTAAACCCTTGTTTTTTTTAAAACTCAGCAAGAGATTTCATAGAATCTTCCCACACTTGAGATTTTGAAATTTCTACATACTTCTATATGGTAATAAGTTGTACAATTCTAATTTCTATTTAGCTTGCCTTTTTCCTCTGCTAATGAACTTTGGCTTAATAGTCCCTTTCAGAATGTGTAAAAGAAACATAAGCAGATGATTGTTATTGACCTGTTCTAACTAAAAATAGCTAAACTAATATTAAATGAAACATAACCGTAACATTTATGAGCATTTTCCTGATATTGACAAATTTTCCTCACACTACAGCCACCTGAGAATAAATGCGAGGTCATATATTTTACATGCCTCTAAGAGCTTTTATTTCCAAGTGTAAACTCATTCTACATTCACCAGCGTGTCAGAGCACCTGAACATTCATGGCAGAGTCAGGCAGATAGGAAAATATTTCCCTACAAAAAGTCTAATGTCATCTGAAAACAAATAATTTTTGTCTCTCCATTACATAAGCAAATAAGGCCTCTGGGAAACACAAATGGTTTTCCTGACCTCCAGCTGGTAAAGCCCATTTGCTTCATAAGGTATTTTTCTCCTGCTTTCACAAAAATTTAAGAATGTTAGCTATGTATTTCCAGACCATGGAAAAGGGATAGAACTGAGTAATAAAGCAAGCACTTCCACATTGACAAAGTTAAAAAAAAAAAAAACTACTACAAGTAAACATCTAAGATATAGTGATTTGAGACAATATGGAGATTTATTAAAAGGCAAAAATGTCCATACATTAATTGATCATAAGCACATTTATACATTTCTATTTATAGTTATGCATGGTCCAAAAATAGTTACGTTTAATATGCTCTTTTTTTTAATTGATGTAATATTGGTTTTCTACACTTTGTATAATTCACACATTCAGATAGCTATTATCAAAATCACGCCTACAACCAAGGCCTTCAAAGTCCTCCACCATAGTTTATTGCCCCTCCCCCACACACAAAAACATTATTCTTCACCTTCCTTCTCTGGTCACATCAGTCATCAATTCTGTAGTCCTATTCTAGAGTTTGTTATTGATTTGGTTTTGACTGACCTTTTGTTTTGGTTCTCGATAGTCTACATACAAGTAAAACCATCCTGTATTTGTCTTCTTCCTTCTGACTTATTTCATTTAACATTGTCCCTCCCGCAGTTCTACCCATTTTTTGTCACAAATGTCAAGAGTTCATGTTTGTTTGCTGGTTTGCTGAGTAGTATTCCTTCTTTTTATATACCATATCTTCTTCATGCAGACATCTATCCTTGGGCACTTAAGTTGCTACCATAATTTGACTATTGTAAACAGGTTTTTTTTATTATTTAAATTTTATTTTTATATTCCCCTTACAATTTCAACCCCCTTATTTTGACCCCAAGCCCTCCTTTCCCCGCCCCCTGGCCCCAAAGAGTGTCTCTGGTTCATAGTTGTTTGTTGATTTTGATATTTTCTTTCTTATGGTTATTCTTTTTCCTGGTCCCTTATTTAAGTTTTCTAGATTCCTGCTATGAGTGAGACCATCCGGTATTTTTCTTTTTCATTTTGGCTTATTTCGCTGAGCATGATCCCTTCCAGCGCCATCCATGTTGCTGCAAATTGCATGTGTTTATCTTTTTTGAATGCTGAGTAATATTTCATGGTATATATATACCACATCTTCTTGATCCAGTCATCTATTTTTGGGCATTTGGGTTGTTTCCAAAGCTTAGTTAGTGTAAACAGTGCTGCTATAAACATATGGGTGCAGGTGCTCTTTGGAATTGATGTTTCTGTGTCCTTTGGGTAAATACCTAGGAGTGAAATTGCTGGATCATATGGAAGCTCTATGTTTAGTAGGTCAAGAAATCTCCACACAGCTCTCCATAGTGATTGGACCAGTTTGCACTCCCACCAACAGTGCAGGAAAGTTCCTTTTTCTCTACAACCTCGCCAACATTTGGTATTGCTAGTTTTTTTAATATATGCCATTCTCACTGGTGTAAGATGGTATCTCATTGTAGTTTTGATTTGCATTTCCCTGATTACAAGTGATGTTGAACATTTTTTCATATGCCTGTTGACCATTTGCATTTCCTCTTCAGAGAAGTTTCTTTTTAGGTCTTCTGCCCATTTTTTGACTGATTATTTTCTTTGTTTTTGTTGAGTCTCATCAGCTCTTTGTAGATTTTTGTGATCAGTCCTTTATCATTAGTGTTGTGTGCAAAAATGTTCTCCCAGTTGGTGAGGTTTCTCTTTGTTTTGGTTTTTGTCTCTTTTGCTGTGCAGAAGCTCTGTAATTTGATGTAGTTCCAGCTGTTTATCTCTGCCTTCATTATCACTGCTTTGGGTGATGTGTCTGTAAAGATGTCTTTGATGTGCATATCATGTAGTGTTTCGCCTATATTTCCTTCTGTGTATTTTATGGTTTCAGGTCTCATGTCTAGTTCTTTAATCCATTTTGAGTTGGTTTTTGTGCATGGTGTTAGGTAGTAGTCAAGCTTCATTCTTTTGCATGTAGTGACCCAGTTTTCCCAGCACCATTTATTGAACAAACTTTCTTTGCTCCAATGCATATTCTTTGCTCCTTTGTCAAAGATTCATTGACCATAAATCTGTGGGTTTATTTCTGGATTTTTCTATTCAATTCCATTGGTCTGTGTGTCTGTGCTTATTCCAATACCATGCAGTTTTGATGATTATGGCTTTGTAGTATAGTTTGAAGTTTGGGAGTGTTATGCCTCCATTCCCTTCTTTTTTTTTTCAGGAGAGCTTTGGCTATTTGGGGTTTTTGGTGATTCCATATGAATTTCATCAATAATTGTTCTATTTCTTTGAAGAATGACATTGAAATTTTTATTGGAATAGCATTGAATCTTTATATTGCTTTTGGTAGGATGGCCATTTTAATAATGTTTATTTTCCCAATCCATGAGCAGGGGATGTCTTTCCATTTCTTTGTGTCTTCTTCTATTTCTTTTAACAGTGTTTTATAGTTTTCTTTGTATAGGTCCTTTACCTCTTTTGTTAGATTTATTCCCAAGTATTTGATTATTTTTGTTTCAATAATAAAAGGGATGGTTTTTTTTTAATTTCTTCTTCTTCAGATTTATTGTTTGTGTATAGGAAGGCTACTGATTTTTGTTGTAACAGTTTTGTTATTAACATAGAAGTGCATATGTCCCTTGAAATTAGTGTTTGTTTGTTTGTTTGTTTTTCATTTTTCACATAGATACCTAGGAATAGAATTGTTGGACCAAATTTTACATCTATTTTTAATGTTTTGATAAAACTCCATACTGCTTTCCATTGGGGCTGAATCAGTCTACATACTCACCAACAGGGTATAAGACTCCTTTTTCCCTATCTTCACAAACACTTACTATGTCTGGTTCTTTTGGTATGGTCCCTTCTCACAGGTGTGAAATGGTATCTCATTGTGGTTTTTTTTAAAAGATTTATTTATGCATACAAGACCTGGGGTACAGGCCAGAGGTGTGTGTGTGGTGGGGGGTAAGAGGATTCATCAGAGACAGAATGGGAAACAGAACAGGCAGACTGACTGAAATACACTGCTGAGGGAACAGTGGGCAAGTCAGGAGAGGTCTGCTGCACCATGTGGGAAGCTCCCTGGCAGGCTGTGGATTGAACTTTGCTACAGAGGCAGTGGATAGCTTCATAGTGCTGACACTTAACCCCTTGCACCACCAGGGAGCCCTCATTGTAGTTTTGATTTGCACTTCTTTGAATAAATGAACATTTTTCCAATTGGTCATATGGGTCATTGTATATCTTCTTTGGAGAACTGTCCCTTTTTTTATTATATTGCTTTCTTTTTTTGTCTAATTGTATGAATTCTTTGTAGGTCTTTGATATTAGCCCCTTGTCAGATATATGGTGTGAAAGTATTTTCTCCCATTCAGTAGGGTGTATTTTGTTTAGTGATAATTTCTTTCTTTGTACAGAAGCTTTTTCATTTGATATAGTCCCATTTGTGTATACTCCCTTTTGATTTTCTTGTTATTGGAGACAAATCCACAAGGACATAACTGCAGCCAATGACATGGAGTGCTTTGCCTAAGTCTTCTTCTATGCATTTAACCTTTCAGGTTTTACATCTAATCCTTTAATCCATTTTGAGTTAATTTTTGTATATGGTACCCTTAACTTGGGCAAATAAGGCCTCTGGGCAAGAGAAATATTTTTCCTGACATCCAGGTGGTAAAGACCTAAAGGTGATCTAATTTCATTCTTTGCATGTGACTGCCAATTTCCCCAACACCATTTGTTGAAGAGATCTTCCTTTTTCCAATGTATATTCTTTACTCCGTTGTCATAGATCAACTGTCTACATAAATGTGGGTTTATATCTGGGCTCTCAATTCTATTCCAATGATCTGTGTGTCTGTTTTTATTCCAATACTGTACTGTTTTGATTACTATAGCTTTGTAGGATAGTTTGAAGTCTAGGAGTGTGACACCACACTCTTCCTCTTATTAGGGTTGCTTTGTTTATTCAGGGTGATTTGTGTTTCCAAATGCATTTCAGTAATGCATATGTTTAATCTACTTCTTTGAAAAATGCTGCTAGAGCTTTGATAGGGATTACATTGAATATATATATTGCTCTGTGTAAGATGACCACTTTAACAATGGTGATCAGGGAGTATCTATCCATTCCTTTGTGTCATCTTCTATTTCTTTTAACAATGTTTTCTAGTTTTCTTTATATAGGTCCTTAACCTCCTTTGTTATGATTACTCCAAGGTATTCTTTTTTAAATCATTGCAAATGTGATTGCTTTCTTGATTTCTTTCTCTTATAGTTTGTTGTTTCCTTCTAGGAATAAAACTGAATAATATGTTTAAGAAAACAACAAAAAATTTCAAATGTAATTATCAATGTTTCCCATAAAAATAAACAGATATTTTTTAAGGTTTTCAAGTTTTGAAAGTGTAAGTTTCAGAAATAAACTTAGGAAATTTATTTTTTGCAGAACACCTCATTTTCTGGCAGTCACAAAACTAAATAAGATAGTTGGCAGTGATAATAGTTTAAAAGTTCCAATGATTATTTTGTTGAGTAAAAACTATCAGGAATTCAAGTGAGAGACCAAGAGATGTTTTATCTAGAAAAGAATAACCTTGTTGTCACATTGAAAATATTTTGCTGGCTGCAAATGCTATGAGTAGGGCAGGATTTTGTTGATTCCTTTTTTTTTTTTTTTTTTTTGTTTTAACCAATTAGCAATGTTTACAGAGAAAGAACAATAGTTGAGTGAATCCCAAAGATATGGGGGTTAAGTTAGACCAAAGTGACATGCTGCTGACTTCATTTCCTGGTTTGGCGAAAGCCTGCATTTTTCTGGACCCAGGAGATTTTTTATTTTAAAAACCTATGTATTCTTTTAAGACAGGCCACTCATACATAAATACATACATGTCAATAAGGAAGTATAAACTATTCCTGATTTTAAGCATTTGCAACGTACAGGGAAGGAGGAAGATGGGCAGGGTGTTAGTTTTTAGGAAGCATGTAAAACTAACTAAATATGAATTTTCTTGGACATAGCAACCATAAAATAATTTAGTGAGCTGATGAACCCAGTCCATGGTAAACATTTCACTAACTAACTGTTTGATTTGACCATGTTTTCTCAGATGAGACCTGAGCTGCTGGTCGCCAATAGCCCATGCTGTGATAGTGCATATGTTTTAGCCCCCCATTTTTTGTGACAGAGTGGCAAACCTATATCACAAAATACCAGCAACACAATAAGATCTAATGTCTGTTGCTGAACTGAAGGGAATACTCAATGTAGGTTGGATCCAAATGGCCAAGCTGATGACTTACAGCTATCTGATCCAGATGTCTGAAGTCATTTATAGCCAATTCTCTAGTCTAGCCAATTAGTCTTAACATTGAAGCAATTGACTTACCTGCTGACAGACTGAATCAACAGATAATTTATGACCCGAACTTCAGTAATTATTTTAATAGCTTTTTCATACCCTTTCCATTCTATTTATTATAATAGGAGCATTCAAAATGAGAAATCTTCACTAAAGGAAAGGGATATGCAGTTCTTAAAGAAACTTTATTAAGAAATCAGAGATGCCCTTTTAAGAATATCCACATTGGAAGATACTTTTTCTCAATTTTTAGTTATCATTAACTCTTAAATTCCAGTGTGTTCATTGCATGTGCCAAAATCTTCAAGAAGCTAAAAAATGAACTTGCTCTTTATTTTCTTGCTGTTATAACAATGAGAACTGAGCGAGAAGCCATTCCTTTAAGGCTTGTTTCTCCTAACTAATCCAATCAAGTATTTTTGACTTACAGAATCCAGTTTGGAACTGAGAGGGTGTTAACCTGTCCTCCCTCTGTGTTCACCCACATTCTACACCTCACTGAATTCTGCAGGTAGGTATTCCTAACATCACTAATGTTGATGACAAGCAAATGTCATGGTCACCAAGGGTGAGAAGAAGGACATAGAACAAGGCAAAATTTGTGAAGAATAAATGAATATATTAATTGTTTAACTACACTTAGCTAACTAAAGAAATAATGGCTTGGTATTGAACTGCTCTGCTTTATGACATACCATAGAGAATACCAAAGAAAATATTGCCTGGGGAGATGCATGCTCAAACCTTCCCATCTGCAGCTGCTATCAATTATTCTGCCCTGATGTGACCAGAAATCTCAGTTTTCAACAGAGAAATATGAGTTGTAAAAGAATCCTTATTGGCCACCCCTACATTCCCTTCCCCACCCCCACCTCCTGATTCTGTTTTGCTTTTCAAACATTTGAAATGTCCACATACTTTGTATCCTTGCCCACTGGGAAGTTAGAAAAGCAAACTTAGCTAGTTTTGGGGCAAAGGAGAGATTCTGTGGCTTTCAGAGAATCTCCATTGGGTTACAAAAACTCATAAAAGGATACCTTCACCCTAAATGTTATATAAACAGAGTTTTGTCTCTGTGTGTGTGATTTATACTCTTATTGAAGATCTTGAATCTTCCTTCTCTTCATACTAGAAGATAAGTGAAGGACAAAAAGGCTATTTAGAACAGTTAACCTGATCATTTTTTAAAAGATGCGTGCAAATCATTGGGGCTGGAATCCTATTTGTCAACCAAATTGTCAGGAAATAATTTATTACTGACAAGAACAAAGTGTGCAGCTGGATATCCCAAACAACAGCATGCTAAATGAGCCAGAGACTTGTTATAAATATCTTCCCCAGGACTGCATTTCCTATAGTCTAAAATTATTCTAGAAGCAGCATGGTATAATGGAAAAAAGAATTGTACTGGGCTACAGGATGTCAGCTAGTAACTAGCTTTGCTATCAAGTTATTCCACATCCCAATTTGTGTGTGTGTGTGTGAGTGTGTGTGTGTGAGAGAGAGAGAAAGAGTGGGGGGGGTATGTGGTGAGGGGGGTGAAGAAAGAAGAAAGAAAAAAAGAAGGAAGGAAGGGAGGAAGGGAGGGAAAGATGATTTTTGAATTTCTTTCAAGCTCTAAAATTCTACACTGACAACACTAATATATTATATAGGGAACATTGCCACCCAAATGCTATACAAATTAATCTAGACTCATTCAAAAGATACACAAACTGAATTTAGAAAAGGACTGTTGTAAAATAGCCTTTGGATTTCTGTGAGAATTATATAATCAAGAAATTGTTCTAACACAGTTGGTACAGTAAATTTAATAGGTGAAGAAGGTTAATAACAAATCAAAGAGATAAAGTAATTAGGAAATAGGACTTTATAAACAAATTCTTTAGAATTAATGGTAATAAACTAACACCCTTTTCCTTAGAACTCTCAGTTTTTTTTATTTCTGTTAAATTCTACCTTGCTTTACAAGTCCCTATTTATTTGAAAAGAGGTCTCTGCTAGTCCGGAATCTTCTCAGTGGCAAGGGTTACATTTATTCATGTTATATCTTTCACAGGGCTTTGAACAGAAAGTCATTCAATCAATATTTTTTTAATTGAATCCTATTTTCAATATGCTGGATAAGTATGGTAAATACTGACATGGTAATCAATTAAACTCAACTTAGCTTTTTGTAAATCTAAATTTGAAATGAACCTCCAACTACCTTCTCTTTTAAATGAGTTGGGACACTATTTCGTTAGAACCTGTTAATTATCTAACCCATTGGAGAAGACTCTCCTTATCTTGAAAGAAAGAAAATATCAGATTGAAAGTATGTAATTTTATCCTTATCTAATGGGATTTCTCCATTGCTCATTCATTTTTTTTATCCATTCACCATGTATGTAGTGAGTATCAGTTACTCTGCTTATACAAGTATGAATAAGAAATGGTCCCTGCTTTCACCAGAGTACTTCTAATCTATGGAAAGAGAAGATCAATCATGATAGAGTAAGATAATTGTAGTGATATTGATATCTATATGTACATCAATAGCCCACAAAAGGAATGCCTGAATAAATGTTGAGCTTCATTTGAAACTTCTCAGAATGGTTAAGCTGCAAGATGAAGGATAATTTTTAGTTAGGGCACAGGACTAAAACATTGGTGTTTTATATTTTAAAAACTTCATAAGGCACTTATTACATGCCAAGAATTCCTCCAAACACTTTAAAACCAGTAATTTCTTCAATATCACAACCACCATCTGAGGGAACTATTATTCTGACTTTACAGATGAGGAGACCAAGAGATAAAGAAGAAAATTAACTTCATAATATCAAATGACAGAGCTGAGATTTGAAGCCAGGAACTCTGGGGTTAGGGCTGATGCTTTTTGAAGCCTCCTGGTTATATGCTAGTGCTCTAAGAATGGGCGACTTAAGAACCTGGTTCCTTCTGCTCCACCGCTTCCTCGCTTATTTTCTGCCTCAGCATTTTGTGCATCAAATTTTGTGATGACTTGTTTATCTGTATACTTTCATGTTCTCTGTATTCTTCAGTATCCTGCAAGCCATCCTTGCATGGGGTTCTTATTGAGGGATTCAAGCAGGAGAAGCATCTGATTATATTTATATTCTAGAAAGAGCTATCATTGAAGCAGAGAGAAAGGATTCTGTTTGGGTTATAATATCTGTGGTATATTTGATATCTAAATGAATGTTTCTACTGGGGCAGATTCTAAAATGGGGAGATGGACTAAAAAAAAAAAGTTTCAAAGAATCAAAGGGTCAAGATAAAGACAAAACTTGCAAGCTGTCCATAGATCTGAAACATACAGGAGGGGGCTGGGGAATGGGAATTGTCAAAACAGGTAAGGGAAGAGCTCAGGGGATTGTAGTGATGGATCATGGGTACTATGGTGGTGGGGAAACTATGGGGCTTATATCTGAAAGGAGAAATACCGTCCCCAAGTTAAACAAATAAACAAAGTAAATAAATATAAGGCACCCAGAATCACTGGTGGAAAAAAAAACTATTTTAAATGTTTTCAAGTAGTAGTTACAAACTGCTTTAGGACATTCTTCAGTTCCTCCACAATGTCAAAATATAAAGGGGTCTAGAAGAGAAATAAGAAGAGATTTTTGGGCCTCCCCAGTGGCGCAGCAGTTAAGGGCTGGGTTGCGAAGCTGCCTGCAGCCTCTGCAGCAACGGTTCGATCCCCGGCCACCAGATGAAGGTCCCACATGGCGCGCAGACCTCTCCTTCCTCCCGCTGCTCCCTTCAGCAATGTACTTTGTCAGTCTTCCTGCTCTGCTCCCTACTCTGGTTCTGGTGAATTCTCTTGCCCTCCCGTGCTTCTGATTGTACCCAGTGCTTGTATAAATAAATAAATAAATCTTTAAAAAAGAGAGAGAGTTTTGGGTGATGGGCACTTTTATTTTGAAGAGGGCTTTTCTTTGGGTTACAACCACATCTGTGGTCTAGGAGAGTGAGGAGATAGCCCTATTCTCAAGTCGAGTCAGAGTCCTTTGAAGAAGAATTTTCTGGAACAAGCAGTAGGGAATTGACCGCTCAATTCCTACTGAAGAAAAGCAACTCATTAGGACTACTCAAGCACCTAATGTTTGTTCTCTACAGTGTATATGGTATCAAACTTCCACCTGAAGGCTAAAGAGGGGTTGATTTGTTTTTCAAAAGGGGATGAGAAGAAGGGGGCTGACCATGGATTCCTGAAACTAGGAACATGTGAGTGTAGTCAAGGACTTGGGGAAAGCCGCACATGAGAAGTGTGGCACAGAGCTGAGCCAGAAAAGGGCTTCCTGAGGTCCCTGCATGAGGAGTGTCAAGGGGATTACTCACACCATGGTAGAAGTTAAAGTATTTCTGGACGTCTAGGGATTCAGGGATGAGCACATGATCAGACTAAGCAAAACAGTGTTTGCCCTTCACAAGGGGAAGTGCCGGTAACAGGCCTTTAGTTATTTGGGGTTACGGGTAGAGAGGATTATATTCTAAGAGCCCATGAATGTGGCCATGATAGAGTGAGCCAGTTTCACCCACCTGCCCAGTCCCGAGAGGATGACGCCCAATCACCAGGACAGTGTCATCCTGTACACTTTGCCCTCCATGCTCCCCCTGCCCCAGCCCCTGTTTGGGAGGGATTCTGAAACCCAAAGTTAACAGAGTAAGGGAAAAGGAGCAGAAGTATGTGAAAAAGAGAAAAGAAGCCAACTTCATCTTGCTGTTATGGAAGGACTTATATGTGAGGCATATTTGTGATTCAACTGTGACAGTGTTTGCTAGCTCTAAATAAAGGTAGGTGTCTTTATTATCAAAATGTGACCAGAGGATTTCATGGAGGCTGCCAATCACTGCAAAGAGAAGAGCTTTATCCACTTAATCAATTTAAAGGGATAGTTGAAGACTAAAAATAAAGACGTTCAGTAACTGTACTATGACCCAACTGACAGTCAGAAGAATGATAGATACCCCCAACATATATGGATCCAACCCAGGTAAGAGGCAGAGTCAGGGCTTCCAAAGGCATCAGGAAATCAAGTCACTGCCACACTGCTCAGGAATTTCAGGTCCCGTTGTGGGTTACCCACAAAGCATGATAAATCCCGCATGTTTCTCTGTGGCAAAGTATCAGCTGCAGCCTTAAATCCTCAGTGCTCTCTCCACTTCAGCCTCAGAGCCTGACAAAGGAGTTTTCTCCAAAAGATTACTACTGAGGACTGAGGATACTCACACTCCATCTGGCACAAGCACAAGAAATAGGATTTAGGCAGCACACTGCTGGCTTTCAAACCTCCGCCATGCCTACGTCCTCAACCTCCTTCTCCTACATTTGCTGCTTTGCTCCTACAATATAATTTCAGATACTACTCATAGTTCCTTCAATAGAAGGAGCATTTCAGTACCTCTATGCTTCATTCTCCTTTACTGCCAGACATTCACACTGCTGCCCCCACATTTTGAATCCATTTCCATCCTGTACTAGAAGCTGAGTGCTTGATTAAGAGTATGTCTCTGGAGTAAAATATGTTGGCACCAAATCTGACTTTTCCCAAGGAGTTGACTTTTTGACTTTGGATAAATTACTTAGTCTTTCTCACCTCAACTTTCCCATCTGCAAAATGAAGGTAATATTATCTCTCTCTGGTAAAGCTGTGGTGAGCATCAAGTGACATAATGAACAAAATACATTTAATCTAAGGCCTGGTACATCTTAAGTACTAATAAATATTTTTGAAAAATTAAGTGGGCAGGGCCTCCCTGGTGGCACAGTGGTTGAGCGCTGGGCTGCGAAGCTGCCCTCAGCCTCTGCAGCGCCAGTTCGATCCCCGGCCACCAGGCAAGGATCCCACATGGCGCGCAGACCTCTCCTGCCGCCCGCTGCTCCCCTCAGCAGTGTACTTGGGTCCTTCTGCCTGCTCTGCTCCCCGCTCTGGCTCTGGTGAATTCTCTCACCCTCCCGCACTTCTGACTGTACCCAGTGCTTGTATAAATAAATAAATAAATAAATCTGAAAGAAAAATTAAGTGGACAAATACACCCTTGTATATCTACTTTCCTCCTACTAGAAAGTTTCCTTATACCATCTGCCTGGAAAACTCCTACTGACCCTGATAAGCCTGGCTCAGATGACCTGGGACAATCTCCAGGATTGATTGTTAGGTGAGAAAAGTAAGGTACTTAACAGCAAATATTGGCATGTGTGCAAGTACATGCACACGTGTGTGTGTGAGAAAAAGGTATTGCATTAACTTTTGTGTAGAGAGAAGAGGAAATAACACATAACAAGTGTTTATGTATGTTTCTGCTAAGCACAAACATGGAAAGAATAAAACCAGAAACTACTAATAGTGATGTTTGAATTCAGTCACCACAATCAATAAGGTCCTCTTTGCACGTAAATGAGGTAGACATTTATATACTGGAATCAGTTATTGTTTAAGATTCTAATTCTATATGAATTAAACCACTAGTAAAATCATTCTAAAAACCCATTTTCATGAAAATGGAAGGAGAAAGAAAAGGAACAGAAACTTCCTTGTTACCAGGCACCAAGTTAAGCACTTGACCTACATTAACTCATGTCAGCTACACATGAGGTGAATTCCAGACAGAAGTGGGCTTGGCGTTCAAAGTCACCTCTGAGTTCCAAGCCCTGCACCCTTTCAGAAACACAGTGTTACACCCATTTCATTGCCCACATTGGTAATTGACATGGAATTGATAAACATGACTTACTCTTACTTCATCATTAAACTGGTTGAAAAAAATCCAACAATAACTACCAAATATAGGCTCCTGCCACACAACAGTAGCAATTCTCCCCACTGACATAAACTACTTTATGGCACTCTTGCTTGCATACCTGCAGTCAGTTGTGAATTCACAGAGACCTGCTCTCCTCTTACTTTATTTCCACTTAGTTCTACATATAAAACCTAATACACCATTAAATTCCACACTGAACACTATAAAATTACAAGTTTATTTTGGAATGAATTGTTTTAATAAGTCAATGCTCATTTCTAATTATCACTGCTTTCTATTCTCAATACCCACAAGTCATGAAAACAAGCTGACAAGCTTAATATAATTTTTTAGAACAGTTTTGGAAAACTATAATAAGGTCACCAGCTTCTCTTTTTTTCCTGTAGTCTATTTAAAAAAAAAAAAAAAAAAAACCTACTTGAGCAACATTAGCTTACATCTCTTTTTCCAGAATGGGAGGAGACATTTCCCATAGCTTTCTATGTTAGACACACACATTAGAATCAAATGCACAAACTTTTTACATTTAGATACTTAAAAAGATTTAAAGAAGAGAGATATTTCCTTGCCACCATTGTATTGATTGCTGACTTTCCTTCTATCAAAGGTGATTGTTTATTCCTTTCCAATGTGAAGACCCTTGATGGAGAAGTTTTTGTAAATAGAACCAATCAGTAGCTCTGCCTTCTCTGTAACATTTGTTAAGGTTCACTTATTGTGTCATCACTAGGTCAATTACTCTATTTTTCTGAATGTTGCTTTTTTTTAAAGTTATTTTTGCATTAATTAGCATTTTTCACAAAGCTCAGCTCATTCTCTACTTAAACTTGCTAACAGTTGGGAACTGCTTTGGTTGGTGGTGGTGGTCAGTTATTTACACACCCTTTTGAACTCTGGTATCAAGGGTGAAGTCACACAAGTGAAAATATTTCTGTAAGCCAATGTTGTTACAGTCTTAAATTTAAATGACATGGTCTGATTGGTAGAAGAATTTAGGGTTTGAAAATACCAAAACATCATAACATTAGCACATCCTTCACTGCTTTACTTCCCCCTGTTTTTCATTCCCTGTAATTCATAAATGATGACATCGAGAATTAATCTTCCAAACAGAGCTTATCAACACAAACATTACAGTGGGACGAGGGTATCTCTGTTTCCATAACCTAGACACTCGCTCATCAGATATATGCAGACAGGCGCACTTTTGTAATTGTCAATTGGAAACTTGGTATTCTTTTTTTCAGGGGTGGACTAATTTGTTTGGGAAATCAGATTTGAGGAGAGGCAAACTATAGAACAAAAGCAAATCACTTGCAGGGCTAGAGAGATTATTTGTTCCCCTGTGGCTCTTTCACTTGCCTGTCCTGCATCTTCCTGTGTCATGTGGGACTCAATCATTGCTCTCTGGTGCAGAATCTATGTGGAAATTTTAATATAAATAGAGATTAGCAGGAGTTCAGTAGCTTTAAACCCAGAAAGGCATTCTTTGCTCACTTAAAGTGATCAGAGATCTTGTTTCGATCACTTTGCCTTTGGCCAGGCACCAAGAGTTTCAAGAATTTCTTAGAGCAGATTTAATGAAAAATTTTTTTTTTATTTATTATGAAGAGTTCCCTTTATTATACTGTATTTGAGAGATGACTAGTTCTTTCTCAGATGAAACATCATCAGTTCTGTTTTGACTTGTCTTACAACCAAGCATTTGCAAAAGGATCAAGAGCATTTAAAACATAACAGGACGTGGGCCGCCCTGGTGGCACAAGGGGTTAAGCCTCAGCACTATGAAGCTGTCCGCAGCCACTGCAGCATGAGTTCAATCCCTAGCCAGACAGGGAGGTGACCACATGGCACAGCAGACCTCTCCTATCTCACCCACTCCTCCCAACTGCAGTGTAGTTCAGTAGATCCATCTGTTCTGTTCCCCACTCTGTCTCTGGTGAATCCTCTCACCCCCTGCACCTCTGGCCTGTACCTCAGTTCATGTATGCATAAATAAATAAATCTTTTAAAAAATTAAAACATAACAGGAAGTGTGGATAGCCTTCCCAACATGGCCACTGATTATGACACCCAGGGTTCTGAACCATGCTGTTACATGTGGTGTCTTTTCCCTAAACCTTTGCACAGATGGGGAGGGGAGTAGAGTCTAATTTCATTCCCATTTTCTCTTCCCTATGTAGCTTCTCCCTCTAACATTTTGACTCAGATTAAATAAAACATATCCAAGGAGTAAAAAGCTTATTGCTGAAAAAAAATGTTTGTTTCATGAGAAATGGACAGCAATTAATGTCTAATGGAGGAAATAATTTTTTGACTATAGTGTATCAAGATCACTGTAAGAGTGAATTATAAATTGAGCTCTTATTTTTCTATATGTGCATATCTTTAGAACACATAGTCTTCTCCTGACTTGGTCGCTTGTTTAACATCAACAATGCAGAGGAATGGACAAAGAAATCTATTCAATTACATCAGGCTTGTGTTACCAATGGCCCACAATGTGAACTGTCTGGCAACATGTTTGTGAAATTAATTTCCTTTGTGATTTATTTTGTTTCTACTGAGAAGAAGTGAGAGATCATTGACAAGGCCTTTCTAAATCTAAAACATTAAGAAAACAAGATTACCTTCTGCCACTTAAAGTCAAAAATAAGTAATTTAGGTCAGAACATAGAGACTTAAATTCCCCAATGACTCTTACCCTTGCAAATCTGGTTCTAGTTCTCTCATAAATTATATAATTTTGAAGAACTCACTTCATTGAAATTACTTTTTCTATCTATAAAATTGAGTTTAGCCTAAACTATCTTTAAGCGCCTACCCAATTTAAACATACCATGTACCCTAAGCAACTCCCATAAATGCCTTGACTAGCACTGTTTAGTGCTAACTTTTATGAGAAGCCTACCCCTTTGAGGGGAATAAATGTAGGAAGTCAGGAATTTCAGGAGGTCTGTGCTTCCTGCACATTCAGTGGCCTGTATATCCCACCTAATGGGCTCAATAGTCTTTTCTACCATTTCAATTCTGTCTTTCCCCACTCCTTTAGAATTCAGGTCTTTCTGTGAGTTGACTTAACAACTGCAAGTAAAGTGAAATGCTGAAAAGTGAAGAGTTGAAAGAAAGTTAAGTGACCCATCCAAAGCCACACCAAGTACCTAGAGCTGCAGTCTATATGTTTGTTCTGTTTTCTTTCCCAGGTGTTTCTGTGTTAAATGTGGGCTTATTTAATGGTGTCAGATTTATCACCATCACAAGACTTTTTGGGTTCCTGCTGGGTACACAAGTTACCAGACCCCATGGGAATTTATGTGGCTCACAAAAGGCATAACTCCTACACATGCACTTTCAATCTAAAATAATCCCATCTGTTTGACCTTTCGAGTGTAGCACATAAACATCTCTTTGTCCCTCAGTAAGCAAATAATACCACTATCATTCAATTTAAATGGTACTTACAAATAAAACTGAGATTCAAAAGAATATGGTCTAAGACCATATGGCTAGAAAGTAGTAGGACTGGAACTACAATGTGGGGGCTTCCTTCTTCTTGTTCAATTTATTTTCATCTAAACCAGTCTACTACCTGCATGATACAGGAAAAATTCCAAATCCTGCACAACTCTAAATCTTTAATGTGTTAAAAATGTCCTTGCCACATATCGGACATCACAGTGGAGTCATTTTTGCTCCACACAGTGATTATCACAACCTGTCCTGAATGAAATGATGAATTTCAATCAGGAATTCAGCATCTCCTATGACTGGGCAGGGCCAGGGATCCCTGCATACCAGAAGGGTTAAACCACTAGCTCTGCTGTTCTTCTGGACAGGCAATACAATGAATAAACAGAAAGTGTCAATCTTCCAGATGCACTTATTCATAAATTTAGTCTTTTCTATATTTAAGTTCCTGGACTGGTGAACATGTTTTAGTAGTATTAAATAATCTCTAAGAGAAACTTAAGAAACAACTAAATTCTTGACAAAAGAGCATTATAGAGGTGTTCCGTAAACATTTGTATGCACCTGTATGCATTCATTCCCTCTTGTTATTCCTGCTGCGCATAGATATCTTACTTATCCTGTCAGGGATGCTAACATAGTGTAAGAATTTCCCAGAGATCCATAGAATATTTTTTTAAAGATTTATTTATTTATACATATAAGAACTGGGGTATAGGCTAGAGGTGCAGGGGGTGAGAGGATTCACCAGAGACAGAGTGAAGAACAGAACAGGTAGATCTACTGAAAAATACTGCTGAGGGGAGCAGCAGGCAAGTCAGGAGAGATCTGCTACACCATGTGGGTAGCTCCCTGGCAGGGGATCGAACTAGTGCTGCAGTGGCTGAGGATAGCTTCATAGTGCTGACACTTAACCCCTTGCACCACCAGGGAGGTCCAAGATCCATAGAATATTATAGATGAGAAGAACTTACCAAATACTTAACCTGCATTTCTGCTCTTCCTTCACACAGAGTTGTTTTATTCACATCCCTCACATGGGTGTTGAGTCTCTGTTGCATATTTCCCTTAGAAGGAGGTTATTCTTACTTGAGCAACCTCATTTCACTTGGATGACTAACTCTAATTATTAAAACACTTTCTTTATGAGCAGGATTCTAAACTTGAGAAACTAAATGATGGTAAGCCCCTATCTGTCAAGCTGTGGAGGTAGTGGGGTCAGGTAAATCAATAGAAGAGTAATGCCCAAAACATAAATTAGATTCAAAGGTAATAACTGAGGTCAGAGGTTAAGGTCATTTTGAATATACTGCATTTTCACTTTTCTATGTTTCCCTCTAGCAGTCATGGACTCAATAGTTTCAACAGACTGAATCTTCTCAAACAGTAAAAGCATTGAATAAGAGAAAAAAATAATAAAACAAATTTCTGTATAAGACATGAGGATCACAATGTAACATTGACTGAATCCAGTTTCCACTGGGGTTGGATGCAAGTTAACCACAGCAGCATAACAAATCTGGGATTCTTCCACAAAGAACAGGAGCAGACAATAGCTGGAGTGGAAAAGAAGGACAAAAGATATCAAGTTACTCTGTATTTTAGACCAATCGATGGCCAGTACAGTAGATATGGCATAGTGAATCAGAAACAGGGGGGACCTATGGTGGATAATAAACTGTGAGATCTTTATAAGGCAGCTGAGAATTCCCTTCCACACATGAGACTCCATCCAAAGGATTCTTATAATACCTGAGAAGAATTTGAGAAAACCTGGCATCTTCAAAAGCATGAGGGAACTGGAGTATAGGAAAATGTTTCACTAATACCACTGTGGGCCTATTTTTCACTGAGGCTGAGTAATGATAAAAATAACCACAAAATATGAATATTTATAACTATACTAGAACTTTTTATGTATTCTCACTTTTAATGCTGATCACAATACTATGAGGTTGGCATTAATATATTAGTTTACACAGTTAAGAAAACTAAGTCTCAAGGCCTAAGTAACATGACCCAAATCCTCTGGTAAGATGTAAACCAGGATTTGAAAATAAGTCTTACTCTTCACTGCATCATTCTGTCTCCTGAAGTAACATGGAAAAAACATAGATTACAGAAAAATCACAGTTTGCCTTCCTAAGTATTCCACTCACTGATGCGAGTTTTGTCTTTTGAAAAACTACTATCTTCCACATGACTCCTCAGGAGTTGGAAAATACATATGAAGAACTCCACAGAATTGTCTTCATCTTGACCTCAAGTCTACTGTCCTCATCAATCTGGTCTTCTTCTTCCGGGAAGTCTAATTTGGCAGTGCTGCCAGAAACCTAGATGTTCTCTCATCTCCACAAAAAACAATTCCCACTGTCCTAGGTGATCTCCTGAGCTTTCAGGTCTCCTATATACTACAGAAGCTCCCCATTTTCCTACAATTAAAAAACTTTAAAACAAGCTTGTCAAGAGACATCACATCAGCATCACCCTCAAGAGTCACTAAGGGAGCAGACAAGGTACCCCATAACCCAGCACCATGTGAATTAATTCCCTGGAGCCTAGCTAATATCATCCTAATGTAAATGCTCTGATAAAATATTAAACTGTATGTATAATTGATGATTACTTTATAGTAATTCAGGGTCTTGCTTGTTTGAATAAAATTCATTATTTAAAATTTTCTACTAAAAACAATTTCTTTGTTGATTCCGCTTTCTAATTGCTTGAACCATATGACACATTTTCCTAGGCAGCACTGAGATCATTTTTATATACTTCTTAGTTTAGTATTAGCATCAAAATTTCTGAGAGTGTTATAAATATCCTTTTCGCATAATGAAAAATGTCTACATCTATGTTACTCGGGAATATTTATAGACAGATATATTCAGCTGCTCGAGTAACAAGTCCATGTTATAGGACTCACACAGCTGAACTCCATTTGCTTAGTGTTCTAAGGGTCTGTGGTCCATGTTTACAGACTAAAGGGCATGTATATATGGAATACACTTTTTTATAAATAAAATTATTTAATAAGTTTAATATGTTGACATCATTTACCTTTGGGAGCATATAAATATTGAAAAGTACATCACTGGCATCCCTGCCTGTGTGGTGAAAAACAAAGAAATGTAAATTGACATAATTTAGGAAATGTGTCAAGTCAGGCACTCAATAATGGAAAGGGCCAGGATAGGGTCTCCTTTTTCCCTCACTGTAGTGATGTATAAACCTCCTCAAGGAGAAAATAAGGGAAATCAAGCTCATGTCTCCCCATCCAGGAACACGTCCAGTTCAAGAAGTGAGACAGCAGATGCATGTCCACTAATCTGAGTAGAGTTCTTTTCTACCATTCATAAGTCATCTGAAAAGTTGACCCTATTAACTTATGTGGTAGATAGCACAATGACTAATAAAGACTAACAGCCACACAATCCCACCAAAAAGAAATATGTATTTTAAGTAAGTCATTACATTTTCTGGCCCTTGTTCAGCTGTAAGTCATTTGGGAGATTAGTCATGACAAAAAAAATAAAGGGTTTCTTTCTCATTTCTCACATTTGTGTTTGTAGAAGATACAATTAATGAGTCACTTATTGTTTTGCTGATTTAAAAATATAAAACCACATAATTTGAACATATGAAAAAGTACATTTGATGTTATTTGATATCTTATTTTTTCTGTACCTTTTGATTTCCAAGGCAAGACGCAACCCCGAAAAGCATTAATTATGTGCTGCTGTTTATTTAGCAAGCACATTGAACCATGTGCTATCTATTGCTGTCTTTTTTTTTTAAGTTTTTAAGTATGTACTGTTAATTAGCTTTTAACACTACAATTATTCATAAGATCTTTAAGAGTGAATGCTACTTCTTATAGTACTTTCTATCTTTCCAGAGCACCTAAAATAGTGCCTTCAATAATTATTCTTTTACTTTCTCATTCAACAATCCACATGTTCACAAAGTAGCAGCCACTAAGGATCTAGTCCCTAACCTCAGATAGCTTTCAAATAATCTCTACTGAGATAGACTGAAGGGTCCCTAGCCCCAGAGAGCCTAGGACAGGGAAAGGAAAGAGTGATGAACTAGAAGGAATCTATGTAAAGGAGGTGATGCTTGACTCTATTCTAGGGCAAATGAGTAGGAATTTTCCACAGAATGGATTTGAGCAGTTAAAGCAAAGGGAGCTTTACACACAGTAGGCTCACTCAGTGATTGACTACTTGTCCTGAGAAAAGTGGTATTGATTTGAAATGAGTGACCTCTTAACCCTTAGATTCCAAGGATCTCGGACTTTTTTAAGCCATCAGAGAGGTCTATTTATTAAGTCAATGCTTCAGGCTCTTTCACTCAGAGTAACAGAAAACAGGACTGGTTTTTAAGAAAAACACAGTCTTCTTGGGTTTTGCAGCCATATACCCATTCTAAATGTAAAATATATTAATTTTGGTATGTTTGGAAAATGAAGATAAATGAGAGGAATGAAATAAGCACA
Source organism: Talpa occidentalis (assembly GCF_014898055.3). Lineage (NCBI taxonomy): Eukaryota > Metazoa > Chordata > Mammalia > Eulipotyphla > Talpidae > Talpa > Talpa occidentalis. The sequence goes on along the minus strand of NW_023602073.1, from coordinate 133,785,647 downwards.
TAACCCACCACTAAGTCAATCGCTGTTTATAAAAAATGGTGCACTTCTTTGCAGTCTTTTTTTATTTTGCAGTGATTTTAGCTTATTATTTTATTTGAACTAAAGACTATGTTAACAGTGCATATTTAAAAACCAAATGCAGGGGTCTCCCCAGTGGCGCAGCAGGTTGAGCACAGCGCTGTGAAACTGTTTGCAGTCTCTGCAGGGAGGGTTCGATTTCTGGCCAGCCAAGGAGATACCCATGTGGCACGGCAGACCTCTCTTATCTCTCCCACTGCTCCCCTCAGCAGTGCTTTTGGTCATTTGCCTGTTCTGTTCCCCACTCTGTCTCTGGTGAATTCTCTCACCCTCCTGCGCCTCTGGCATGTACCCCAGCTCTTGTATAAATAAATAAATAAATAAATAAATAGATAGATAGATAGATAGATAATCTTTTTTTAAAAAGCAAATTCAGAGTACTACATGTAACATGGCATAATGTGCTGAACTGCTAAATAAATGGTAGCATGTTATTAATATCTTAGGAGTTACTTCTATTAGAAATTAAAAATAAACATCTATATTAACATTATAGCAAAGCATCATTATAGCTATTTTATTGGCTCCATAACTCATAGAGGTTTTATAAGTTGTATATAATTGAATCAATCATTCTGATGTTTGACATTTAGGTTATTTCTATGGTTTCAATGTTCTAAGTAATTCTGCACTAAGCATGTTTGTATGCAATGATATTTCCCCCAATTTTTTTTCTTGTGGTTTTTACTTATTATTATTATTAAGGTATTTTTTAGAGTAGTTTTTGGTTCATACCAAACTGAGGAGAAAATTCAGAGTTCCCATATAAACCCACTATTCCCATATAAACTCAACCTCCCCCCATAATTAACCTCCCCCACCAGAATGGTACATTGGTTACAACTAATGAACCTACATTGAGTCATCATCATCATCATTTGTCATCACCATCATCTTCCCAAGTCCAAAATTTACTTTAGGGTTCATGATGGGTTTTAGGTGGCTGGTTCTTTTTAGGCTTTAAAATATCAATATTTGGGGCCTTCCTGGTAGCTCAGGGGTTGGGACACAACCTATGAAACTATCTGCAGCCTCTGCAGCATGAGTTCAATTCCTAGCCAGCCAGGGAGCTACCCACATGGCACAGCAGAACTCTTCTGACTCGCCCTACTGCTCCCCTCAGCAGTGTACTTCGGTCAATCTGCCTGTTCTGTTCCCCACTCTGTCTCTGGTGAATCCTCTCACCCCCTACACACGTCGCCTGTACCCCAGCTCTTGTATACATAAGTAGATGAATCTTTAAATACATATATAGAGAGATATAAAAAGGGGCCTCCCTTGTGGCGCGAGGGGTTAAGCACTATGAAGCAATCTGCAGCCACTGAAGCACGAGTTCAATCCCCGGCTGGCCAGGGAGCAACCCACATGGCACTGCAGACCTCTCCTGACTCTCAAGCTGCTCCCCTCGGCAGTGTATTTCAGTCCATCTGCCTGTTCTGTTCCCCACTCTGTCTCTAGTGAATCCTCTCACCACCTGCATCTCTGGCCTACCCCAGCTCTTGTATGCTAAAATAAATAAATCTTAAAAAAAAAATAAAAATAAAAATAAAATAAAATATCAACATTTTAGGTTATTTTAGAACCAATTCTTAGAATAAATAGTTCACAGAAAAGAAAGCTTTTAAGACTCTTAATACATACTGCCAACTTGTTTTTCAAAAAAATAAGCAATTTTCATTCCTACCCATCATGAGAGTGTTGTTTGACGATCACCCCTTAATATTATCACTGGAATCATTCATTTGATAGTTAAAAAGAAAAAACTTGTTCAAATTTGCATCTGGTTAATTACTAGTGAAGTTGATATTTTTCCCTCCATCACTTAGTTGTATTTTTACTGGGCATCTTAGACTGAATTGACATTAGGTTAAAATCAATAGCTCAGGTGACCTAAGCACAGAACACCATGAAGGCCTTGTGGGATTCTGATAATTAATTGTGTTGTCACTACTCCATGTGAAAACTAAAATAGTCTTTTTAACCACAAATTTATAATAAGAGTCCTTCTCAGAGCTTGTAACATGTTTTGAAAGTAGTCTGGATCAGGTGCCCCAAATGTCAGTCCTTTTGCTCTAGAAGCTGACCTACTTTCCTAGACTTCCACTAAGATGACTAAGAGTCATCTCTTTGCACTTGTTTTTTAATAGATGTATTTCCTGCTAGACTCCATGCCCAAGAAGACCAAAACTTGGCAGTCTTATTTGCTGTTGTATTCCTAGTTCACGTTGCAGAGTTGGGGAGTCAGCAACAAATTCTATTCGTCAGACGTGGTGCTCCATAGAACAATAAGTCAGGAATGGGACAGAAGAAGATTGCCAAGGAGGCTAAATTCCTTATTGCTGTGTCCCCCACAGATATACTTTACAACGAACTTTTTTCAAGTGTTCACTGTTTGGGAGCACTTTTGTCTTTTCTTGAAGAGGTATTTTGGCACACTGAATACTTGCCTCTATTTATCTGTAAATTTAACTTGACCTTCTTAATCATTAGGCACAAAGCAATCATTTCTGTGCTGCAGCTCAGGACATGAGATAATTAGCAAAGAGAAATTCCTCCTGCCAGTGTGTGCTATGAATAGAAAACTTTCATTTGACTTCCTGAGTTTTGTTCAATTATGATACATATTAGTTTGTATATCTAACTTCATGAAAATTCATATGTAATACATGATTTTGATCTCAGATACTGAAGTGAATACTTGGGAAAAATACACAGGTTGTAGCAAGAGTCTGTTTCTAGTTTCAAGAAATAGTGTCTCCCTCTGCTTTTCTGGTGGACTGCCCGTGAAATTTCCTCTTGCACAGATCTAGTCTAGCAAACTATCATATGTCTCAATGATTCAACTAACATTTACTCAGCTTTTGTGTAACCCTTTCACTGTGCCAGTGACTGTCATATGCTGTTCTATTCGATTTTTACAAAAACTGTATTAGGTAAATATTATGTTTTCCATTTATTTTAGATGTGGTTAAATGATTTACTCCACCTCATCCAGCCAGACAGTATCCAAGACAGACATAAAACAGGATCTCCCAGTATTCAGAAAAGTGATTTTTTTTCTCTAAGTTGGCATGGCTTGTCCCCATGTACCTTTGTATGGTGATACTTTTCACTGCTACCATAGCATGTTGTATAGACTCTAGAACATTCATCATAGCTGTCATTGCACAGAAATTGTTGAACTACTTGCCTATCATTCCCTGTAGGGGATGATAAGTCTTTTGAGGGCAAAGTTATGTTCTGTCTGATTGCTGTCTTGCTAGAGCCTGAAGACTACCTAGAATTAATGAGTGTTTGAAAATATTGTAATTAATGCATAATTAAATAAGCCACTAAACAGATGATAGAGATGGTAATATTTGGGTTACGTGCTGCTGTGTTTTGTACATAGGAATGTCTAGGAATAACTGATAGTCTACTTTTCATCATCTACTTAAAATTTATTTTAGATTGAGTGTTTATTAATAAAAACACATCTGTTATATTACTTGACCTTTGTTAATTTCATCTACAATAAGTTGTAGAAAATTTCTTAGCAGTGGCATCACTGTTCTTTTTACTTTTTCTATTATGTTTAGTGTGAACTATGACAAAACCAACTGATTCATCTATAATATATAGAAGCAAGTACAGGCAATTATTCAACATCCCTCTCCTTTTATTTTCCTCTACCCCATTCTTAAATTGAAAAGGAATGCTAAAACTTCATTGTCCCTTCAAAGGCTCAAGTAGATCCTTGGACAGTAGCCCATTCAAGTGGATTTCCAGGGCCTACTAAACTATTTCCCATGACATAGACTCTTCCCCCTTACAGAGTTTGTTCTGTATTTTACCTTTTCAAAATATGTTCATTGGTAGAAATGTTAGCAATATAGCATACACTTCAATGAGTTAATCCAAAAAATCTATCCAGAGGAAATTGCAAGAAATTTCCACCATTACATCTATTCCAGGATGAGGATGCTCTTTGCAGGTTTTATTTTTTATAATAGAAAAAAAAACAAAGAAAGAAAACTACCTAGTTGCTTAGCAGTTTGAAGCAGTTATAATAAATTAAAATACGTGTATATATTTTAGTAAAATAAAAAAGTTATGCTTTACTTAATATTTCATGAAATGAAGAAACATTCATGGCATATTGGGGAGTGAAAAAGTTAACTCAAAAAATAGTATAACATGTTTACATGACAGAAAATAATTTTTTAAAAATTTATTTATATAAGCACTGGGGTACAGGCCAGAGGCACAGGAGCGTGAGAAAATTCACCAGATAAAGAGCAGGGAGCAGAACAGGCAGAAGGACTGAAGTACACTGCTGAGGGGAGCAGCGGGTGAGACAGGAGAGATCTGTCACGCCATGTGGGAATCTCGTTGGCCAGCCAGGTATCGAACCGGCACTGCAGAGGCTGCGCTCAACCCGCTGCGCCACCGGGGAGGCCCATAGAAAATAAATGTATGTCCACATCCATAGAAAAATTCTGGAAACATACTGGAAAATGTCAATAGTTATTGTTGAACAATGGGATTTTAAAATGTATATTTTATTTACACTTTGCCTATTCTTAAAGACTTTCTAAAAAAATTACTTCTTTAATCAAGTTTAATGTAGTCCCTTCCTTAAATTGACTGAAATTTCTATTACTTCATATAACTTCAGCATATTTTGAATGAGGAAATATAGAAGAAATTATCTATATTACTCATAAAATTTCTTTAAACACTGAAACAGTCACCACCTCACCTTCTTTTACTAGTCGAACATCTACGGTGTCTCCAACTCCAACCTCTTACCACACATTCTCTGCACAGCATCCAGAGTGTTCCCATGAACAATCATTTCCCTGACCAAAACCTTTCAGTAGCTTCCCATTATACTTAGAACAAAAGCAATGCCCCTATCAGAGCACACTAGGCTATTTTGCCAGTGTCACCACATTTCTCATTCCATTGAACCTCAAAACTTTCATATTCCAGATTGGATGCCATGTAAACAAGAAAATCTATTTCTCACAATTCTGGAGGCTAGGAAGTCCAAGATCAAAATGCCAGCACACTCGGTGTCTAATGAGAGTCTACTGCCTGGTTCATCCGTGACCATGCTCTCACATGTCTCCATATGAGAAAGGGCAGGAGATTCTCTCTGAGGTCTCTCATATATGGACATTAATCCCACTTATGAGGGTACCACCCTCATCTCCTAATTACCTCCCAAAGATCCTAATTCCAAATGCCATCACACTGGGGACTAGGTTTCATCCTCTGAATTTGAGAGAGCACCAACATTTAGTCCACAGCACCATCCTGGACTTTTTCATTTGCTATTCCCTTTGCCTAAAATACCTGCCTCTAGAACTCCCATGGTACATTCCTTCATTCTCTTCAAGACTCTACTCAGTGTTGCTTTCTCAGAATGTTCTTCCCTGAAGGACCCACACCCTTATTCTCAATTGCCTTACCCTACCTGTTTCTCTTCCTAGCATTTATCACTCTATTCTCCTTTCTTCCTAATTTATCTGATATGGTCTGTAATCCCAGTCAGACTATAAATGCCATAAAGATCAGAAATGTTCCAGTTTTATTTTTTCACTGCTGTAATCCCCATTGCATAGAGAAGACACCAGGGAAAAGTTCAGTACATGTGATTAAATTAATAAAGGAAGTGGTTTCACCTTTCTTCACCTAGCTTCTGTAATTCCAAATGCCCCACTCTGAAATCCAGGTGCCGCCTGGGAAAGACCACCACACTCTGGGATAGTCTGGCCAGGCTCTCCTTGGAAAGCATGCCCCTCCCTGCTTCTTTCTTCAGCAGTTCTCTAAAATGCCTTCTAAATTCAAATGACATCCCCAGCAGCCACATCACACTTCTCACTCACACCGAGCATCTAATGAGCACACTGCTGTGAAGAAGGTATGAACTGCGACTCCCAATTAATATTTATTCACTCTAGTGACTAATAAAGAGACCTGAAAATACATATATTATTTTAAGGGGAAATTTACATGCAGAGATATTTCCATTTAGAAAATTATGTGGAAGACATTCTCTCTGAGGTCAAAATCACTTAAAAAGAAAGGATGAGAAAAAGGGAGTAGAATTGAATACTACCTGAAGCTTGTAGAAGCTTCAAGTGCTGGATTCACAGACAGATTAAACAATGAACAACTTGTTTGTGCACCGTCTTGGCAAAAACACACAGTTGGGGAAGGCATGACTCAGAGAACAAGGATCAGGACGTGCAGCAGTTATTCAGGCAGATCCACCCCAGGCAGGCAGACAAGCACACAAGTTGCTAGTATTTCATTAATAACATGGAACAAACAGGTATACAGGGATGAAGCCACTACATAAAGAAAATATGCACTAATTAGGTGACAAGCTAAATGAAGTTTTTCCTCCATTTGGTATCCGTGAGCTCCTGAGTAGCTGTCCAGAGGGAAAATCCTAGTGACTCTGTCTTTGACATGCTCTTAAAATGTCTTCATTTAAGAAAAATGAATCAGACACCAAAGTAACATGAATATGAAAATATTTAGCAATAATTCATGAGATTACATCATAAAGAGTGGGAGCTGTTAACCACTATTAGTAATGGGATTCTTTGTGAAGAAATTTTATTTTGATCAAGATGAGGTGGTCTTTTTCCCAAAGTCTGTAACTGCCTTCAAGGTTTTAGTGCTAACCCGACTCTTCTAAGGTCTGTAACAGACTTGGGAAGAGGGTAGAATTGAGACATGAGAGAGAGATTTTCATTTTCATTCCATTAACTTAAAAAAAAAAAACCTTTTAAAATTTTGTTTGTGATAAAATTTACCCTCTTAACTATTTTCCAATTTATAGAGGAACTGTGTTATTAAGTACACTCACTGTGTTTGCAACCAATCTCCAGAACACTTCTCATCCAGGGAAACTGAAACTCTAAATCCATTAAACAACTACTCCACTACCTCTTATATGTCTAGAATGTTAAACAATTAGAGCATATTTTTATCATAAATATACAAAATGGAAATCTTGCATTCACAGGGTAAAAGAAGACAGCATTTAATTCATTATCTACCTGGAGAATTCAATCCTGAAATAAACACCTTAAAAAGACCAGTCAAAAATCTTGCAAGACAACAAGTTAAATAAAAAAGAGTTGGCTTCATAAATATATTTACCAATGAGAATTTATCTGGATGACTAACAAATATTTGAACTACAGATTCATAGGCAGAATAAACACTAAGCAGTTGTTCCATTCTTCAAAATTCAATGCCAAATCCATCTCCCTGTTACTCACTAGCAATTTCCATTGACTACAATTACTCAGACAGATATTTGAATAAATGCCTATTACTAGTAGTAACTTGAGCTCTGCAGCCAAATGCAACGGAACCACAATCAAAATCTCCACTTGGCCACGCACATAGAGCCTCTGAAAGGACTTCTGCCTATCAGCAGATACAGTTGACTTATCCTCCCAAGGACTTGGCTTGGGAGACTAAAGACCAGCAATGAATCTGGATTCAAATAACTATGCACAGCTTTTCCCTTCATATCCATTTTTCCTGGAATTTCCCCAAACAATGACCAACCATTTTCTTATTGCATCATCCTTGCCAACCCTCTCTATTTACAGTGACATCACCTTGTTGTTTGGGGATGATATTAGAAAGTTTAAATATATAGAAGTCAGCCATTTTCTTACCTATTCACATATCAGTTGGTAGTGAAATTCATATTAGGTCCATGTTATTGATGGAAATTTATTTTTCACTGTCCCCTTTCCTGTCAATTGAAAAGAGCACTTGGATAACAAAACTCCATTTGCTTTGTAGAGGAGCAATGGGGTAGAGAGGAACAATTACAATTTATTAACAGCTGCCCAAGTTTCTATACCTAAGAGATAATCATATACAATGTCACAATCTAATTAAAAATTCTTTGCTAAAATTACATGATAATTTTTTTCTTAAACTTCAAAAGAATTTCACACACAGTTAAACTCAGTAACTTTTATTTTAATTTGCAATTAACAAAAATAAAAGCAATACCTCACATTTATATAAGTTTTTTGAGTTTCCACAGTGCTCTTATGAACACTGTCTCATTTTCATCTTCAGCACAATTCAGGGTGGTAGGTATTGTTATTTCCATTTTAAAGATGAAGCAATTAAGATGCAGACTATGTGAGTAAATTGCTCCAAATGTATATAGTAAGTAAGCATGTGTGAAGCCAGGATGTAAGCCCAGGTCTTTAGTAAAAATTCTCTCTCAGCACAATCCTTGTCTTTCTTGTAGGTCCATGTATTCATTTTTGGCAAATTCTAACACTTTTTAATCAGTAGGAAAAAATACACAGTTTTTGTCCCTTGGGCTAAATCACCCCATTCATATGCAAACATTACCTATAAAAAAATGATTGGTATATCTTAAAGAACTCTACAATCCCATTAATACTTCCCTTTTTGCTTTCACTAATATAGATTGCCCAGACAGCTGATGTATGCAGATGTTGTGATTTTATAATCTTTGTACATTGGAAATGAGTTTGAAATGTCAAAGAGTTTTGATATTTTAGGTTTTACACTTCATGCATTTCTCCCTGTGTGTTATGGTTTCTGCCAAGCACCAAATTTAGCAGCTTCTCAGAGCTTTTTCTAGCCTGCCCCAAACAAGAAGCACTAGAAATTACTGAAGACAAGTTGGCCTTGTGAGACTTCCAAACTAGTTTCTAAACCAAAGAAACTGAGTGAGATAAATTTAGAACACTTGGGAGCTTTGAAAGTCTATTTGGATAAATTTCACTTACTGCCAATGGAAAAGCTTGTCCTAGAAACAGAAGGGGTGATCAAAGTCTCACCTCTGAGTAACGTTCATCCCTCGTCAAGTGTATAAAGGCACACTTTGCTTTATTGGGAAATGATAACACATGCTTTATTCAGAAGCAAACACATTTAGACTGGTTTGGAAGAGAGATATTTGGTTAATTTTGTTGCCATTAAATACTGTTTTCATTGCTTTTTTAACTATCTAAAATACTATCAAATTTTACCAATGTCCACAGTCAGGTCAATTTTTTCACATTATTTTTTATTATGGTTAGTAACTGTTGTATGGATTACAGATTGAAGAAAAATTGTTCTGCAGTGAATCATTCATGGCTGCAAATTCATTTTAAGGTGATCAATAAAGCACTATATCTGTGGTCCATCAATCAAAGGTAAGAAATCTTTTTATAGAAGAAAATTGTTTATAGAATACCAGAAATGCCATGGCTGTTTCTGGAAAGCAAAATGTCAATATGCTGATAGTTCATGCCTTTTGACTCAATAATAAATTCTAAGAATCTCATTAGTTCTAAGTACAGGAAATAACATAAACTCCAAAGATGTTCATTACTGGCATTACTTAGAAAAGGGACAAGTGGCAAACAGCTAAGACAGCCGACAGTAGAGAAATAATAAGTAAATTATGGTATATTTATAACAATGAAATATTATTACACAACAATTAAATATCATGAAATTTTTAAAAGTCATAAGATTACATCTTGTAATCTCAGACTGAGACATCAATTTGAATTCTAATGTTAATACTTTAGCTATAAAACTAATCTCAACCTTCCCATTTGTATTGATAATTATAAAAGCACAGACATTTAAAACTAAAACATTAACAGATAGTACAAAACCTGATACATTGCAAGAACTCAGTAAAATATATTTATTATAGAATATTAAGGGAAAAAGAAAAAAAAATGTTTATATTTTAAAACCTGACTATGTAAAAATGAATGTATAAAGATAGAGCCCATATACATTCTATCATTTTCATCCCTTTAAACATTTATACCTATTTATTATTTCTTTAAATATTCCTTTTTTATCCCCTTTATGAATTGCTGTAATTATTGGAGTTACAGTAATGAAAAACAGTGGCCAAGATGTTGGTCCTTAAGTAGGCAACAGTCTATCCATGAGACAGACATTGGTCAGAGCTATGAAAGCAAATTCAGAATTACACATGTGTTAAGTGCAGTAAAGCATAGGGGCATGATTCTGTGCAAGCAAACATGGAGTCTAAGTTTTCCCTTGAGACAGTGAAGATGAAATAGAAGTTTAGTGAGGAGAAAACAGTAAGACATTCAGGAGTTGAGATTTGCATATGTAAATACTAAATCATTATATGTGGTTGAGAAGGCAAACAGATATATAAGTCTGGAGTTTGGTAAAATGATCTGGCCTGCAGATTTAAATTGGGGAATGATCATCATTTGATAGTATTTAAAACATTAGACTCAGATCACAAAAAAAAATGAACATAGGTCAGTGAAATAAGCCAGAAAAAAAAGAAAAATATTGGATGGTTTCACTCATGGGAGGAATGTTGGGGGACCAAATAAGGAACCAGGAAAAAAATAATTATAATAAATCAAAAAAACCAAGATTAACAGGCAACTATTAATCAGAGATACTCTGCAGGGGAAGAGGAGGGAGGGAGATCAAAACAGGACAGGGGATGTGTTCTTACACAAGGGACTACAGTGATGGTGCACTGGTGAATTGGTTGTGGAAATTTTGCAGGGACTACACCTGAGAGGAGAAAGCATGCATGTAAAAAAAGGAAGAATGATGTAAAATATATATATAATTAAATTAAATTTTAAAAAATGAGCATAGATAAGGCAGAGGGATAGCCAAGATCTAAAGCCTGCAGCAGTTCAACATTCAGGTATCAGGGAGATGAGGTAGAAATAGACAAAGAGATTAAGGAGAAACCCAGGAAGTCGAGAGAAAACAGGAAAGTAAATTCTACCAGTAAATGAGTAAAACATATTTTAAGAAGAGAGAGTAATCAAGTGGATCAAACATCGTTGACAGGTCCAGTGAGATGGGAATTGAGAAAAGGCCATTTCATTTTGCAACATGACAGTCATTGATGATTTCGACTATTTCAATGAAATAGTGGGGCCAAAGTCTTGAATGAATTGAATTCAAGAGTGAATGAAAACTATTATTCAACATAGTTTTGGAAGTCCTTGAAAGAAAAACTAGGCATGAAAAAGATTAAAAAAGGAATCCAAATTGGAAAAGAAGTAAAACTATTTGTCGATGACATTATAATGAACACAAAAAATACTTAGTTTTCCATCAGAAAACTACTAGAAAGAATAAATAAATTAAATAATGTGCTTACTGTTGGTGGGAGTGCAAACTGGTCCAACCACTATGGAGAGCCGTGTGGAGATTTCTTGACCTACTAAAGATAGAGCTTCCATATGATCCAGCAATTCCACTCCTAGGTATTTACACAGAGGACACAGAAACATCAATTCCAAAGAGCACCTGCACCCCTATGTTTATAGTAGCACTATTTACAATAGCTAAGCTACGGAAACAACCCAAATACCCAAAAATAGATGACTGGATCAAGAAGATGTGGTACATATACACCATGGAATATTACTCAGCATTCAAAAAAGATAAACACATGCAATTTGCAGCAACATAGATGGCTCTGGAAGGGATCATGCTTAGCAAAATAAGCCAGAAAGAAAAAGAAAAATACCAGATGGTCTCACTCATAGCAGGAATCTAGAAAACTTAAAGGGACCAGGAAAAAGAATAAATATAAGAAAGAAAATATCAAAATCAACAAATAACTATGAACAAGAGACAGTCTATGGGGGATGGGGGGAGGGAAAGGAGGGCTTGGGGTAAAAATAAGGGGGTTGTAATTGTATGGGGAATATAAAAATAAAATTTAAATTTAAAATAAATAAATAATGTGCTTAGATACAAGAACAATATACAAAAGAAATCTATTGTTTTTCTATATGCAAGGACCAATCAATTAGAAGAACAAGAAATGAAGAAAACTTTATTTGCAATTGTATCAAAACTGATAAAATATCTTTCTAAACCTAATAAAGAAGACCTATATATGGAAAATATAAGATATTGTTAAAAGAAAGATAAGATACAAAGAAATGAAAAGATATCATATGTGCATGGATTGGAAGAATAAACACTGCTAAAATGGCCATACTACCAAAAGCAATTTACAGATTCACCTAATATTTATCAAAATAGAATTTTCAAGGAAACAGAACAATTCTAAAACTATATGGAACCATCCTGAGATTTAAAAAAAAATAGGCGGGGTGGGGGGAATGGAAGCATCATGCTCCCTGGCTTCATACTGTACTGCAAAATAGTAAGCAGAACAATGTTATATTGGAACAAAATCAGACAAACAGAACAATGGAATAAAATAGAAAGAATATATATATATATTCTGTTATATATATATATATATATATATATATGTTATACATATTCCTAGGACTCCCAATACTATGTTGAATTATATATATGTATATGTATGTATGTGTGTATGTGCACACATATATACACACACACATATATACAGATAGAAATCTCAGTGATGATGGAAATGTTCTACAGTCACTACTATCCCATGCAGTAGCCACTAGCCACATTTGGACATTGAGCCCTTGACAGATGACTAATTTGACAGAGATCAAATTTTAAAATCATTTAATTTTAATTAAATTTAAATACCTATATTACTTCCAGTTTCTGCATCCCCTTTTTTGGATGCCACCACTCCGTCCTAATAACATGTGAAAAGGTGAACAAATGAAATAATCAAGAACTTATCTTAGATCCATAAAAGAAGCAGAGTTGCAGAGCAAATCCTTGTTCCCCAGTTTGGAAAACCTGTACAGAGAATCACAACTTACTGGAACAGAAACTCAGGAACAAAAACCTCTGCAGAAACCAGTACTAGGATAGGAAAATCTAAACTATCATTAACAAATTGTTGGAAGCTTAGTGTGAGCAATTCTGAGAGGTTAAAATAAATTATAGGCATGTATATAAAACCACATATCTGGGGGGGAGATGTGGCCACTTTTGTAATTTTTACCTACTAGAGCTCTACCAGATTCTCTCAGTGTGTGTTGGAGAAAAATTCCTTTATGCTTTCAGGAGGGTGAGTAAAAAAAGGAATCATTTTGATTTATGCCAAAGTATTCTGTTCTAATAAAGTTTGCCCTCAGCAAAAGGTATTTAATCAGAGTCAACCCTAAAAGGGCTTTTAAAAAAAAAGATTTATTTATTTATCTATCTATCTATCTATCTATCTATCTATCTATCTATTTATTTGTTTGTTTTTACAAGCACTGGGTACAGTCAGAAGCGGAGAGGGTGAGGGAATCCACCCGAGCCAGAGCGGAGAGCAGAGCAGAGCAGAGCAGGCAGACAGATGAAGTACACTGCTGAGGGGAGCAGCGGGTGGCAGGAGAGGTCTGTGCGCCATGCGGGACCCTCCTCAGCAGCCATGGATGGAACCAGTGCTGCAGAGGCTGCGGGCAGCTTCGCAGCTCAGCGCTCAACTGCTGCGCCACTGGGGAGGCCCCTAAAAGGGCATTTTCAATGCCTTACTGACCCAAAAAATAGGGAAATATTCAATTCTACTTGTCTTTGGTCTTCCAGATGGATGATACAAAATACTAATACCAGAAATAAAATATGGCTTATCACCTCAGATCCCTTGGACATTACGCATGATAAAGGAATACTATGAACAATTCTATGCCTCCAAATTGAAAAGTCTAGATAAATCAATTTCTTGAAATACACAATCTGCCAAAACTCACACTGGAAGAAATAGACCACCTCAATTGACCTGTAATTTAAAAGAAGTTAATCAGTAATTAGTAAATTTTCAAAACAGAAAACTCAAAGCTCAAATGGGTTCACTGGTGAATTCTACCAAACATTTAAGGAAGAAATTATACCAAGTTTCTGCAATCTCCTTTAGAAGACAGAAACAGAGGGAATATTTCTTAACTCATTCTATAATAATGCCAGCATGATCCCAGTACCAAAATCAGACCAAGACATTACAAGAAAAGTAAATTACAGACCAATATCACTAATGAATATAGACGTAAAGATATGCAACAAAATATGAGCAAATCAACTCCAATAAAATATAAAATTAATTATCTGCCATAACCAAGTGGTATCTTTCACAGATATTCAAAGCTAGTTCAACATTTGAAAATTGATTAATGTAATTTTTCATATTAACGGACTAAAGAAGAAATATCACAGCCTTATTAATAAAGAAAAGCATTTGATAAAACCCAACACCGTTTTATGATAAAATTTCTCAGTAAACTAGGAACAAAGGGAATGTCCTCAATTTGATAAGGAATATCTTCTTAAAATTTACAACTAGCATCACTCTTTTTTTTTTTTTTTTTTTTAAAGATTTATCTGTTTATTTATACAAGCACTGGGTACAGTCAGAAGCATGAGAGAATTCACCAGTACATTGCTCAACTAGCATCACTCTTAATGAGAAACTTGAAACATTGTCATTACTTTCTGGAACAAGGCAAAGGTACCCCTCCCACCATTGCTTTTCAATATTGTACTAGAAGTCTTAGCTAATGCAAAAAGACAAGAAAAGGAAATTAAAAGTATACAGATAAAGAAGGAAATAAAACGCCTTTTCACAAGTGGCATGATCATCTATGTAAAAATCTGAAAGAATTGATAAAACTCTTTGAACTAATAAACAATTATTACAAGATTGCATGATACAAGAATAAAATACAAAAGGCAATTGCTTTCCCAAATATTAGCAATGAACAAGTAGAATTTGAAGCTAAAAACACATTAGCATGCCCCCAAATGAAATATTTAAGTTTAACAAAATATGTATGCTTTTATATGAGAAAACTTACAAAAAATTGATGACAGAAGTAATTAAATAAATAAATATATAGGAAGATAGTTTACGTTAATGGATAGGAAGGATCAATATTATCATGAAGTTATTTCTTCCCAACTTCTTGATCTACAGATTCAATGCAATTTCAGTAAAAATTATAATAAGCTATTTATTGGATATGAACAAAATTATTTTAAACTTTACATGGAGAGGCAAAAGACTGTAATAGCCAACACAATATTAAAAGAATAAAGTTGGAAGACTAGTGCTATTTAACTTCAGGACTTAGTATAAAGCTCTAAAGTAATCAAGACAGTGTGATGCCAGTGAAAGAATAGACAAAAAGAAAATCAACAAGATAAAGAGACTTGAAACAGAGCATCATAAATATATATAGTCAACTAATTTTTGAAAAAGGAAATATGGAAAATAGACTTTTCAACAAATGGTGCTAGAATAATTGGACACTTAACAGGCAAAAAACATAAAACCTAGGCACAGACTTTTCACCTTTCTCAAAAATTAACTCAAAAATGGACCACAGACCTAAATGTAAAAAGAAAAGCTATAAAACTACTAGGAGATAACATAGGAGAAATCTAGGTGAGCTTGGATTTGATAACATTTTAGATGCAATACCAAAGTCACAGTCTATGAAAGTTTATAATCTAGATTCCATTCAAGTATGAAATGTCTTCTCTGTGACAAACACTGTCAAGAGAATAAAATGACAAGCCATATTTGCAAAAGATATATCTGAGGAAATGACTACTACAAAAAATACACGACACTTAAAACTGAACAATAATAAAATGAAAAATAGAATTTAAAAAGGGCAAAAGGCCTGAACTCATACCACACCAAATAAGATACACAGTTGACAAGCATGTGATCAGTAACTCCAAATATAGTACAGCCACATTGGAAGACAGGCTGGTAATTTCTTACAAAACTAAACATACTCTTACCATATGATACAGCAATTGCACTCCTTGGTATTTATCCAAGGGAGCTGAAAACTTATGTTCGTACAAAAACCCGCTTATGGGTCTTTTTAGAAGCTTTATTCAAAAGTTGGAAACCAAGACGCCCTTCACTGGGTGAGTGGATAAACTGTGGTATATCCAGTCAGTAGAATATTTTCATCTCTGAAAAGATATGAGCTAAGAAGCTATGGAAAAATATGGAGGAAACGTCAATACATATTACTAAGTAAAAGAATCATTATGAAAAGATTATGTATTCTGAATGACCCTAACTATATGACAAGACAAATTATGGAGACAATAAAACCACCAATGGTTGCCAGTGATTAGTAGGGAGAGCAGGTGAATAGACAGGACATGGAAGATTTTTCAGGGAGTGAAACTATTCTGTATGCTAACATAGACAACACTAAGAGTAAACCTTGGTGTAAACTACATACTTTGGGTGATGACGATATGACAACGGAGTTTTATCAATTGTTAACAATGTACCTCTCTGATGGAAGATGTTGGTAAAGGAGGTTATACTTGTATAGGTGCAGCAGAATATGGAAAATCTTTGTATCTTCCTCTCAATTTTGTTGTGTACCTAAAATCACCCCAAGAAATAGTCTCTTTTGAAAAATAGCCAGAGGTTAGCTACTACATTAGCACATCTCCAAAGGTTTTTTGAACAAGAGAACAGATATCAGGTTGGGGATAGGAAAATAAAAAAATTCTAGGCAGAAAAAGATGACTGTTCTCCAGTTTTCCTCTTTATCCAGTCTTACGTGTTCAGCCATTATAGGGGCCCATGGCTGTCATTCAGCTGTCAGGAACTATCCTTATTCCCACTTATCCTACCAAGTATATCTGTATTTAAAAAATATGTTAAAGATCTCAAGCTAATTAATGAAGTCATGATATGATCTATTTTAACCTGTTACTCTGCGCTAATTTGAAGAGATATATGCACTCCTATGTTCATTGCAGCACTATTTATAACTAGTCAAGCTATGTAAACAATCTAAATACTCAAAGACCAATTAGTGGATTAGGAAGATATGGTATATATGCACAATGGAATATAACTCATCTATAAAAAAATGATGAAAGCTGTCATTTGTGACAATATGGATGAAACATTGCCATTTGTGACAATGTGGAGTTTGTACTAGGTGAAATAAGTCAGGAGAAAAGCAAATACTGAATGGTGTGTCACTTACATGTGGAATATAGAGAAACAAACCAAAGAGTCAGATAAAAGCAACCAATAACAAACATTAGAAATCTGACTGTAGAACTGAGGCTACCAAAGTGGGGAGTGCAAAATGGGGCAGGGAGCACAACAGACTGGTGGAACATTATCAGTGCTTTGGTGGTGGGTATGGTGTGGTAACATACACCTGAAGGTTGAGATCCTATACCTTTAATCTGATGTTATCTCAATAAAACAATAATAAAAACAAAAACGGAGTTACTCTAAAACTAAAAGATGCTCAAAATGAATAGAGACCATAAAGAGTTAAATAGTTTCATAGAAAGATGATTTATTTTACAAACTGATAGATTACTTATATGTGTTATTAGAAAAATACTGTAATTTGACTGGCAGTGGTAGAAAATCATTTTTTAATGATGGAAATGGAAAAAAAATACAGATTTTTTAATGAGAGTTTATTTGATTTTCCTTTTGCATAAATGGATTTTATGTACTGAAAAAGTAGCTAATTTTGATAGATATGACTAGAATTGCTTTTACAATTGATGGCTATTGGAGCCAGCTTTCTCATTCTAATTTCTTTTCTGAAACTTCCAATTGAAGATGACATCAATATTTATGTGAACTGGGAAAAAGAACCAAGGCACAAGGTACATAAAACTGATTAATGTAAACGGGAGAGGAAAACCCTAAAACCAAATCTAATGATCCATCAAACAACAGTCACTCTTCTTAATACCGTGAGTGCTGCCAATTTAAAGTAACAACTTAAATCACATAAGATACTAGAAGACAGTAAATATGCTTCTCTCAAGAAATAAAGTATAAAAGCTTATTAAAATCAAAAAGCAACAGAATGAGAGTGAACTCTTAGAACAAAACTGGCATCATTCTCCAATTAGCTGAATACCTTTGAGAGGATTGTGTGCCTGTGTGCCATATTTAAATTAGCTTTACTTGTAAAATCACTACATGCCACAATTCAAAAGGCAGCTGAGAAATCACCCTGTTTGACGTACAGATGATAACCTAATTCCAACTATTTTTATCCACTTTGTAATTCAAGTGATGCATGCTATATATTATTTCCCGAAGAGTCAAAATTATATTTAGAATTAAAATTGGTTTTATGTAGTTCAAGTTATTGCACCCAAAAGCAATGAGTCATGCACCAGAAGTACACAGATTTAGGAGGCAAATACGGAACTATTAACTGCTCAGTGAGAGCTTGCTCAGCCCCTCAGCTCTAAGAATAAGCTTTAAAAATACTGTATCGTTACTGTGGGTTTTAACAACAAGGTCACCTCTGTTCCTTTTTAAAGGTGCTATGGGTTCTTTGTCTTCTGCCTTAAGGCCATGGGACAGAATCAGGCTTGAAGAAAGTTTCACACAGCATTGCATTATGTCCTGTACCACCTCCTATGTGAAGAGCATATGAGTACAGACCCACCTTCTAGGCACAGCTTTAAGTTATTGTCTTTGCAGAGCAGGTGGGTAGCCAATGGTCCTTGCATACATTTCCTCTATATTATCTGAGACAATCTGGCTCCCACAGATTTTTAAACCATGACCATGACCTGGGTAGCGTGTTCATATCGTTCTAACTGACCGGACCAATGGGCAGACATCAAACAGCCTGCAGTGATATATGTTCCTTTCACAAGGCTCACTTTTCACTCTCACTTAAGGAATGGAAGGAAGAGGAGAATTAACACTCGCCAAGCAACTACTCTGTGCTATATATGGTGCTCAAGTCCTTTTTTGGCCTCTCACTTAATCCTCACAAAAGGCTTGTGAAGGATGACCACTTCACACATGTGTAAGTAAAAGCCAGAGCAACATAAATATTTTTCCAAGGTGATAAAAGCATTAGAAGGGGGGCCAGGATTGAGAGGCAAGTTAGCATGACCAGAGAGCCACAAAGCCTCTGTTCTCTCATCCCAGCTCTGTTTTCTCTCCTAACCATCCTCAAGGCTCTCTTGTTTTGCTCTCTACATCACTTGGGAAAGGAGTACATATGTTATCAATACTGAGAACTCTTTTTGGACACAAATTCCTATAAAAAATTGTGTCAAGTCTTTTGAAACCAAAAAATCAAAAGGGTTCCATAAAATTATACATTATTTGGGGGATTAAAAATGAAAACCTGGGGCCTGCCTGATGATGCAAGGGGTTAAGATGCAGCACTATGAAGCTATCTGCAACCTCTGCAGCATGAGTTCCATCCCGGCCAGGGAGCTAACCCACATGGCGCAGCTGACTGCTTCTGACTCGCCCACTGCTCCCCTCAGCAGCATATTTCAATCAATCTGCCTATTCTGTTTCCCACTCTGTCTCTGGTGAATCCTCTCACCTCCCCCCACACTTCTGGCTTGTACCCCAATTCTTGTATGCACAATAAATCTTTAAAAAAATAATAAAAAATAAAAAATCTATTTTCTTTCCCTAGTTCCAAGATGTCTTTGCATTCAGATATGCCACCTTCATAGAAAAGATATCTCAGTTTTCAATCACTAAAATCAAATAACACAATGAAATGCTCAATTCTTACCAATTGGTGAGAACTAAGAAAAAAAATAGAAAAGCACACTCAAGCAAAGTTATGTTCAAGTTTATAACAGGAAAATCGTAAAGAAGAGATTTCTGAAAAACAGCATGGTCAATCTACTTCCAACTGTGACAAAGCACTTTGTCAGAATAATTTTCCTGTCCAGAATAGACCAATCCTGTCATCCAAAATTAGGATGCAGCTAAAGTAATGTTTATAAGATTTCTAAAAATAATTGCATATTATCAGAAAAGGAGAAAAACAAAAAAAAATGCAGTTGCCCTTTCAAAAAGTAGAAAAAGACAAGCAAATTAGCTACAAAGAAATATGAGAAATAATAAAGACAAGAACACAAATGAATAAAAAACAAATCTGTGATAAAGAAAATCAAAGCAACTAAAAGTTACTGTTTTGAAAAATAGAAACATTAACAGGACAAGATAAAAAGAAATGATACAATTACCAAATTGCAGGAATAAAATGGGAAACTACACTACATATCCTAAAGATATTAAAAATAATAGGAAGAATATTATGCAAGATTGAATGTGAATATATTTGATAATTAGGTAAAATGAAAAAATCCTTTTGAAAAACAACTATTAGATCTAAAAAAGAAAAAAAAAAAGAAAATCTGAATAGTCTTTAAATAAAATAAATCCATAATAAAAAGCATGCATGCAAAGAAAATTCAAGGTGACGTATCTTCACTATTGATTTATTTCTAATATTTAGGAGGAAAAAAAAAACAACCTGCTTAAATCCATGAAGAGAATAGAACAAGGGAGAAATTTCCCAGGTATTATTGGTGGACCAGCAAAACTTTGACATCAACACCTGGCTAAGACATTTAAAGAAAGGAAAATTATATGCCAATTTCCCCCATAAAGGTGTAAAAAGTCTTTTTTAAAGTTTTTATTTATGTATTTATTGTTTGTTTATTTGTTTATCTATTTATTTATATTTGCATAGAAGAATAAGGGTGTAGGCCAGAGGTACAGCGGGGCAGGAGGAGGTTGGTGAGAGGATTTACCAGAGACAGAGTAGGGAGCAGAACAGGCAGATTGACTGAAATACACTGCTGAGTGGAGCAGCAGGCAAGACAGGCGAGGTCTGCTGTGCTACACTTGGGTTAACTCCCCGGGCCAGGGATAGAACTCAGGCTGTATTGTGATAGTGCTGAAACTTAACCCCTAGGCCACCAGGGAGGCCTGTTGAAAAAAGACTTGAACAAAATATTGGCAAAGTGTATTCAACCCTATATTGAAAGTATAATAAATTATTACTTTTCATTCCAGGATGAACTATTTTTAATATTGAAAACTCAATGTTATACACACACAAACAGAATATGACTATCTGAATTGGTAAAATTTAATTGATAAAATTCAACATGTTCATGACAAAACTGTATAGCAAAGCAGGAATTGAAGGCAAACATCTAGAAGAATATTTCAAAATTCTTAGTGTAAAAATAATACATATATTAAAAGCTTTATTTTTCCATTTGGGTATAAAATATAGGATGCCGGCAACCATCTTCTATGTACTATGTTGCTATGGTTCCAAATGCCACCATTTATGAAGATTTAATTGTGTTAGAAAACACTTGAGAATCCACAACAAACTTAAAATTACTCTGTGAAATCAACAAGTTTGTGAGATTCTAAAAACATACAAAAATATTACTTGTATGTATAAATACTATATATAAATATCTAAAAATAATAAAATGAAAATTTAAGTTGATACTATTTACAATAGCATTGAAAATATATAATACATTAAAATGAACCCATTAAGGGCCTCCCCAGTGGCGCAGCAGTTGAGTGCTGGGTTGAGAAGCTGCCTGCGGCCTCTGCGGCGCCAGTTCGATCCCCGGCTGCTCCCCAGCCACCGGAGGAGGGTCCTGCATGGCGCGCAGACCTCTCCTGCCGCCCGCTGCTCCCCTCAGCAGTGTACTTCGGTCCTTCTGCCTGCTCTGCTCCCTGCTCTGGCTCTGGTGAATTCTCTCACCCTCCCGCGCTTCTGACTGTACCCAGTGCTTGTATAAATAAATAAATAAACCTTTTAAAAAAATGAACCCATTGATATATCTGAAAGTATTTACATTAAAATTAAAACATTACTGAGGGAAACTAAGAAGATTTAAATGGAGGAATATACCATTCTTAGTATACAATTCAATATTTAATAGATTAATTTTTCACAAGTTGATTTATACATTTAAGAAAAATCAACCAAAATCTCTATACATTTTTTTGTGGGAGTCAACATAAATGTATATGTAAATGTATATGAAAAGGCAATCTGCCAAGAATATCTCAAAGAAGAAAAGAAAAGAGGAGAATTTAAGCTACTAAATATCAAAATTTATTATAAAGTTCTGTAATAAAGACAGTATACTATTGGGATAAAGACATAAGACCCATGATCAGAACAGACAGTCTAAAACCAGGTTTAATTTGTGACAATGATGCCACTGAATTTGAATGTGGAGAAAGGATAATCTTTTAAGAGACTGGTGCTGGGTAAATTGTCTACCTATCTGATACGAAAGTAATAATCCTTGTATTCTATCCATAAAAATCAATTTATGGGATATACCTCTTTTCAGTCAAAATAATAAATCCTTTTAGAAGGAAATATAAAAGATTTTAATAATCATGGGCTAGAAAAAGTTTTCTTAAACATAATCAAAAATGTGTAAAGGCATAACAACAAGGGAAAAGATTGATAATTGGATTTTATTAAAATAGAGAAATTTTATTCTTCAACAATTATCATTAAATAATAAAAAGGCAAGCCACAAAGAGGGGAAAGTTATTTGTAATACCTATAAACAAGACATTCTTGTCTAGGGCCTCCCCGGTGGTCCAGAGATTAAGTCTCAACACTATCACCTCTAAGGCCTGAGTTCAATCCCCAGCCAGGGAGCTAACCCAAATATTGCACAGTAGACCTCTCCTGTTGCTCCTGCTGCTTCCCTGAGCAGTATATTTCAGTAAATCCCACATTTTCAGCTCCCCACTCTGTCTCTGTTGAGTCCTTTCATGCCATGCACCTCTGGTCTGTATTCCAGTTCTTCTATGGAAAAAAAAAAGATATTCTTGTCTAGACAAGTACCTAGATATATATGTATATGGAGGGGTGTATATTTCTTCAGAACTGCAAGGAAATACAGAAAATCTAATTGTCTTACTCTATGACTTTGATATTCCCCCTCTACATATATACCTAACAAAGGAATACATATGTGTACCAAAAGATATGTACAAGAAAGTTCATAGCTGCATTACTCACAATAGTAAAAAACTAGAAATTACCCCAAAATGTCAATCAACAGTGGAGTGTATAACAGAATACTATACAACAACCAAATGAAATGATTTTATGCAACAATGTGATTTAATCACATAAGTAAAATATTAAGCCAAGGAGACACAGACATAAAAGAGTATATTAGAGTTCACATATATATAAACAGGACAGGTAAAAAATTATGTGATGATAGAAATATTATAGTTACCCTTGATAAAATATGACTGGTAGAAGTATAAGGGAAGCTTCTGGGAAGCAAAAGTTTCCTTTTCTTGATTGATGTGATATTTGCATAAGTTTGCTCCCTATAAAAATTCATGGAGTTGCTCACAATTTGCATATTTTGTTGACTATATATTATACTTTTCTACAAATTATATTTTTATAAAACCACTTATACATCAATGATTTGGCCATATCTATACACACAAATAATGCACATAAGGCCATTTTGCAATAATTTAACTACTTATTCATACTAATAGTTGGTTAAGTAACCCTAATAGTCAATGGCTATGCTGTAAGTATGGTAACAGCTTTCTGTTCCAATGCTTTGCACCTCATTATGAAAGATTTTTATTTTATCTTTATGCCAAACCTCTGATTGTTTTCTCCATATCAGAGATGAGTATGAGTAAACAGAAGTCTGGAAAGTTTAAATAATCTGCCAGAGATAACACAGTAATGAAATGGTGGAACTGGAATTCAAGTAGCAATGAAAAATCAATCAGTCAACTTTTATGAGGCAAGTCCCTTGCTTGTACAAAGAACTTCTGGCTGAAGAACAGTCTTTAAATCAATACTCCATAATACCTAGTAATTGAAGAGTTATAGTTGTTGACCTTTAGATAAGTTAAAAGCAACAAGTCTTTGCTGGGTTTATATAAAGTAGCAAGGCTTGTCTGAGATCTCAAGAGCTCAAAACAAAATAAAACACCATCTATATCCTCAAATAGCTTACAGATCCAGTAGAAAATATAGGTAAAAATCAAAGTTCCAATCAGTGTGTCAGATTTAAAACATACCCTCCAATATTTTTGACACTTCACCCATGGAAAGGTGAAATTTGTAGCCCCATCTCTTAAATATGGGTAGACTTGGAACTGTCTAGGTCATGCAATTGTGAGGAAAGTGCATAGGAGCACTTGCTGATAGGCTAAGTTAAACCCACCTTTCAGTTATCCTTACCCAGGAGGCAAGTATGTAAGAAAGAAAACTACAGGCAAAAGTTCCTATAGCCCATTATTCTGATCCTCAACCATTCAAGTCAGCCCCAGACATCTGAGTCTTCCTTGCTGAGACTCCAGACATTGTGGAGCAGAGCCAAGTCATATACACTGAGTCCCAAACAATTTCTTGACCTTCAGAATCCATGAATATATAAAAAAGGTTTTTGTTTTTGTTTTGTCTCCAAGTGACTTATTTATGCCAGTAACGATAGTTGGTAATGCAATAGCACTTGGCTGGAAATATTAGTTTCCCCTAATTGTTCCTTACACATCTGTGTCAAAAGTACCTGGAATGCTTATAAAAAGGTAGGTTTCTATATCCCTCTCATTACTTTTGAAACAGGAATTTATTTTGGGTTCGAGGAATTTGAACATTAAAACAATTAATCACCTGGGTGATTCTTCCATTCAATAAGTCAGCACCACTGCCTTCAATCAAGCTTTTGATCAGTCACCAGAGGAATAGACATTTATTGACTGTGAAGACCTTCCATGATTCTCAAACATCAGAGAACATAGAAAGAAAAAAACACCTAAATCACAAATTAAATGAAGAGTTAAATCTGTCGCCAGTATGCAGACCTGTAAACAATGTGCACCATAATATTACAGGGCACACCAAAGACATGTGCAGAGAAGATAAAGAGAGTGGTTATGTCCACCCAAGGAATCAGAAAGTCTTGAGAGAGCAGGGCCTCCCTGGTGGCATGAGGGTTTAAGCACAGCACTATGAAGCTGTCCACAGCCTGTGCAGCATGAGTTTGATCTCCAGCCAGCCAGGGAGCTACCCATATGACACAGCAGACCTCTCCTGTCTTGTCCACTGCTCCCCTCAGCAGTGTTTTCAGAGTCAATCCACCTTTTCTGTTCCCCGCTCTCTCTGGTGAATCCTCTTAACACCTACACCTCTGGCCTGTACCCCAGTTCTTGTATTCATAAATAAAAAATAAATCTTAAAAAAAAAAGTCTTGAGAGAGCTTGTGGTATTACATTGAGTCTTAAAATGTGTTCTTATTTGTTCTTCAAGAAATAAGGCCCATAGAGTCTTTGAGAAGAGGACATAGATTCAATAGAAGCAAAATGTGACATGACCTGATGCTGCCTGAACTAGGTACCCCCAGCCAGGAGATGAGAATCCAAAGGACATCATGAAGGACCCTGTTTCCCTGGAAACCTGTGGTTTCGCCTGGGGGCAGTAAGAAACCTCCAAAATCTTTTAAAATGAAGTTAATAGGATCAAATTTGCATTTTTCAAATGCTTCTTTGTGACTGTATGAAGAAATTATACAAATCAGTTAGAATCCTACAGTAGGATTCTAAGCAAGAGAGGAAGTAGTATCCTAGCATGTGTCCAAGAGGAAACTCCACAAGACTTGGTCTATGAATGAAGGAAGCCAGGCTAGATCTATGATGATTTCTAGGTTTGCCATATAATTGAAAAAAAAAAAAATGGGGGCAGGGGGATGATAACAATCTCTTTCCAGGGGCCACACTATATTAAGTAAAGAACCCAGGTTATCACTTGCCTCTTTCAACAATATGAAAATTGAGAACTTTTTTATTAATAGTAAGTGAAGTTGTTATTCCAGAAACTTCTCTTAGACTTTCTTTTTCTTTTCTTTTTTATTTTTGTTTTTGAAAATTTTCAACATAAATAGAAACAAGGTATGGCATTTTACAGATGCTTAACTACTAAGTCTAATGGAGCTCATTTACTCTGTAGAAAGAATTTGAAATCAGAAAAAGAAGTAAATCTTCTCACTATGGAAGGCTCCATTTAACTGTTCCTCCAGCTGCTGCATTCTTGTTATGGAAAGTGGGATGATCCTGGAGCTGTTATTAAAATTGCAAAACTACAAGGAAGAGATGATGAAATGCATATCGTCCTTGATTGGGCTGTCCACTCAGATAGCTAAAGACAGGATATGTGTGATAATAAAATCTTAAATCTGTGAAAGTAATTGCTTCTGACATCTCCAACTAGGCAGCAGGCTGCCCAGACAGTGCTGTTCAGTCACAAATTCTAAGCCTAATGAAGTGAGAAGAACACAGTGTAGATACAAATTAAAATCTACTTACCAGGAACAGTCAGTATACTTTTTTTCTGTTTGGTATGCTTCCTTGTTTTTGTGAAGGAAAAACTGTCAGGAGTAATCTCCCTTAAATGAACATCAGTTATTGAAACATTTGGCTCCTATAGAACTATTTATAGATTCTTTTAATGATTATTGTTAAGCAGGTGAAATACAGCTGTGAGAGAAAAAGAATCTCTTTAACATAATGGTCAACTGCTTATCCTATTGCTTTGATTCTTTTTAACCTTTTTCTTCAGCACATAGAAAATTTTTGAAGGCACAATTTTCTTATCAACTACATTGCCTCTGATATTGTGCATCTGAGAGAAGCTGAAACATTAGAATGGGGAATTTCATATAACTGAGTTGCAATAAAGTATGATGTAAATAACTAAAGATTGTGAACACTTCCATGAATTCACTTTCCAACGATCATGTGTTTTGTTTCTGATGTGAATTGTTTGTGAGTAACCTTGTTAGCTCAGAATAGAAAATCTCCTACAATATATGACTCAACCCAAAACCTGGCTCATATTCTTTTATATTACCTCTGAGTAAAATAGAAGTTGAAGTGCATCTTCTATGACATAGAACCTTCAATAAGGAAACACAGCATTATTAAAAATATTATAGCAATAAGTCATCTATCATTCAAAGACCAATTATACTTTGGCAGCTCTAACTCAGACTGCTGTGGCCCAAAGCAACCTCCCTGGTTTTGAGAAAGCAGATGAAAATTCATACATGCAAGTCTAACTTGTGTTACAGCAAATAAGAGAGTTCTTTAAAAAAACATTTCCCAAAATGTTGATGCAACACTTTATATGCAATAATTTTTTTCAAATAGGAACTTGATTATTGTATTGTAAGGAAGCAAGGTAGCATGATGTGAGAAACGAAAAATGAGCTTGGAACCATGATTTGGATTTGAATCACTGTTTCACTATTTCCTTAGCTATTATGAGGAGTCAGTGGCCCTCTCTTTTATTAGTTGCATCATCCTTAAAATGAGAAAATAAGCCTACTTAAATACTATGTATGAAAATTAAGTGAAATAATCACACGATTGCATCTGATACTGAGTTGACTCTAAAAATGCTATTATCTATTCTAGAACAGAAAAACACATTAGGCAGAATACAAGGAAATTTGAATAATGTATGGACTTTAGTTAATAATAACGTATCAACCATCTTACACCAGTGAGAATGGCACATATTAAAAAAAACTAGCAACAACAAATGTTGGCGAGGTTGTGGAGAAAAAGGAACTCTCCTGCACTGTTGGTGGGAGTGCAAACTGGTCCAACCACTATGGAGAGCCGTGTGGAGATTTCTGGACCTACTAAACATAGAGCTTCCATATGATCCAGCAATTCCACTCCTAGGTATTTACCCAAAGGACACAGAAACATCCATCCCAAAGAGCACCTGCACCCCTATGTTTATAGCAGCACTATTTACAATAGCTAAGCTTTGGAAACAACCCAAACGCCCAAAAATAGATGACTGGATCAAGAAGATGTGGTACATATACACCATGGAATATTACTCAGCATTCAAAAAAGATAAACACATGCAATTTGCAGCAACATGGTTGGCGCTGGAAGGGATCATGCTCAGCGAAATAAGCCAGAAAGAAAAAGCAAAATACCAGATGGTCTCACTCATAGCAGGAATCTAGAAAACTTAAATAAGGGACGAGGGAAAAGAGTAACTATAAGAAAGTGAAAATCAAAATTAACAAACAACTATGAACCAGAGACACTCTATGGCGGGGGGTGGGGTGCGAGGAGGGGAGGAATTGGGGTCAAAATAAGGGGGTCGCAATTGTATGGGGAATATAAAAATAAAATTTATTAAAAAAAATAAATGCATGAAAATGGAAAGAAAAAAAAAAGTAAATTACTTCAGTGGTTGGCCACTGACATTTGTGAACTCCCTGTTGGGAAAAAAAAAACAATAATGTATCAATATTGGTTCATTAATTATGACATACATACTAAGGAAAGATGACACCAAGAGGGACATTGGGTACAGGGTTTATGTGCAGTCTGTATTTTTTTTTTTTTACTTTTCTGGAAATCTGAAACAAAAAGATTCTTTAAACAAGAGCAAAAAGCTAGCGCTCACCCTTTCCTTCCCTTTTCAATACTAAGACCTTAAAGACTGGATTTTCTTCAGTTATTGGCAATGTGATATATGTTCATTTAGTCTGCTTCTACAGAAGAAAGATGTCACATTTTGTCCCTCCATTAAGATGGAAAATTCTCTGCCATTTCTCCTAGTATGATAAGAAACTTAGACTCACACCATCCATCTAATTAGGAAGACTTCTTTTTGACCCTTCAACCAACATAGGTGACCCTCTCCTCAACCACCTTTCTTATTTCCATGCTGACCATGAATACTGATATCAAAATGTTAATTGCTTAGGCTCTTGACTCAATTTCAGTGAGGATTTTATTGATAGCTATGAAGCTGCAAAGACAGAAATAGCCTAGAAGAACACATTATCCCACAGGCATTGTTAAGATACATGAAGTGCTCATCTTAACTATGAAAACACAAGGAACACAGCTTAGGGAACTCATGCCTAGTTGCATTTGAGTACCTTTTTTTATTAAGTACTGTCAAATGTTCAAATGATACAGAGTTAAAATTTTAAGAAAAATCTACCATACGTAAAGACTTAAAAAATACTTCTAGTTTGTTATAATAAGTTCTATGACTTTTTACAAAACATAAAGAGGAAATATTTGAAAAAGTATAACTGGGATGAGAGTGGGATAAATCTAAAAGAAATAGCAGGCATTAACAAGTATTTATTACTGCTGCTATGGCCTCGGCATTGTTCTTGGCATGAAAAATGTAAAGCAAGATGAACAATGTTTTCTACTTTCTATAATTTTGTTGTACACTAGATGAATATTATAAGCAAGCTGAATAATACCATAGAATCATTATTAACTTTTTCTTACTTCTTAGTCTGCTAAGGACCATACCTACATTATCTGTTTTAACCTAGCATGCAAAATTCTGGAAAGGTTCAACCTTACATTAGGAAACTGAAGCTCAGAGAAATGAAGATAATGACTCAAAATTCATACAGATGGTAAGTGACAAGTTTGGTTTCATAGTCTAGGACTGTGACATCAAAGTCTATACCCTTACCCATTATAATATAGCACCTCATTTTTTAAAGTCATAATTCAACCCTGATTCCTTGCCAACAACTTATAATAGCTTCCCTGAAACCAAAATAAGAATATGGGCATTTTATGTAGCGTATCTTTATAGAGACAAGAACAAACACAAGAGGAATATAGTGGATGACCGGAGCCTCATTAGCGAACACCATCATTTGCCCTTGAAAGACACTTGGTCATGAATGTCAGTTCTCCTGCAGCATACATATAAATAATACAAATGTTTCCTTGCAACTCACCCAGTAAGCTGGTGACCAGAGGCCAGCAGACTCGAAACTGCGATGGCATTCAAGCTCTTCAACCATTCTGCACATTCCTGAAGTGTTACCATGATAAAGTGTTCACTGATGCACAGATAACATCAGAGCCTGCAAGGGGAAAACAAAACTTCAGAACGTTTCAAGGTCAACTGTTAGCCAACTGTGCAGGACCACATTCAACTCTTGGACTATAAAAATACAGCTCCAATTTCTCAAGGTCTCTGAGATAAAGTTAAAATTGGGTTAAGAGCGGGCTCTTATAAGTTTTATGAGCAACTTTCTCTAGAATTTAGCCAATCGCTTGATGACAGAGGGAAAGAGGAATTTTCCACCAATAGACCCAGGGACCAAGCAGTGGCAAGATCAAAACTGTACTCTGTTCTGATGCAGATTTAACACTTACCCCAGGAGCTCTTCTCCAAGGAGGTTAGAATTACCTCTTGGGTCTCACTCCAGTCCCACTGGGAAATGCCCTGAAAAACCTCGCCAACACTTATGCACCCTTATACTTAATATAAAGATGGCACTAGTTGGTCCTCCCAAAAGGAACCTTGCCCAGAGGGGTGTGACCAATAGTATTTATGAATGTATACATGCTCTTTAACAACTGGACTGTATCCAAACCTTCTATGAGCTCTTACTCATTTCGCATCTCTATGCCAGGAATCCACTCTTATAGCAAGGTGGGTTAATATATTAAAATAGTAATTTGGAGATTTTTTTTAATCCCTGCATTTTTTTTTTTTTTTTTTTGCTCATTCCCCCTAACCCTTGTTCCAAAAAAGTGGCCAGAACCTGTGTGCTGCTGACCTCAGACAGGATTTTTATTTTAGAAGTTACTTAAAATCATCTCCTTCCTGACTTTTGCACTCAGAAATCTGGGATTCCTTAAGGAAATTAAGCTAAGGATAATGGAGAGCTGAAGAGGAGAGTGTTTTGGAGAGCAAAGTGGTGGAAGTAGCAGTGGGAAGCTGGATGTTGCCCTGGGATAGTAAAGTATTAGTGGTTGAAGGTGTGCACCTCAATTTCTGATAGTACTTTGAAAAACAACAAAACTTTCCAAAAGAAATGGCGGCCTGGTAAATCTAGAAGATTGGATCCTAGGCAGTAGAGCTCCCAGGTCAGGCAAAAACCATCAAACCTACTTGGCATTAGGACCATAGAGATATCACATTCAGGGACCAGTATAGGTCATCAGCCACAATGAGGAACATAGTAGCAGTCGCAAAGCTTTCTCCTCAATCTTCAGAAACCATGTTAGCTTCTTGGTAACTCTATAGTCCCAAAGTGATAGGAATAGAATCTTCTGCCAAATTGGAGAGAGATTTAATTTGATTTAGAGGCATGTGCCTGCTCTTTCCCACCTGAGTTCCTTCCAGCTGTAATGATAATTTGAGCTTCAACACTCTTCCAGTTTCTACTCCACGCCCCTTTTCTCCTGACCCCCATCTCATCTCTCTGCCTCCCTGCCCTCCATGCACAATTATGCATAGTCCACCTATACCATTTTTACTTGAGTATGATAGAGGGATTTTTAATTTCCAATAAAAGAGAATAGTCACCCATAACTTCTGAATATGAAAACCATAAAGATTTATCTTCACTTAAATATGCAACTAGAAATGGCAAATAATTTGCCAATCCATTACCTTTTGAAGAATATCCTGGAAAATTTGAGCTGAAATTAAGTGAAACTTTTGCCAAAAGGAACATGCGAATTTTGCTTTATTGAGCTATTAAGCTAATATATTCCCTTCTTTAAAGTTTCTGCTGTGACATGTTTGATTCAAAGCAATCTTCCAATTGTTTTACCATTAGCTTGAAGCAAAGGAAAATGAAAAGCATGACAAGGCATAAAATTGGCCTCAGCAATATCTAAGCTTGCTTCAGCCGTGACCATTATCCTCAATGCTCTTACAGTCTGAGCAAAACAGCCATAAAATCGGGTTATTGTTTTTAATTTTACAACCCATGATTTATTTTGTTTAACTTCAGTGACAGCCTGCCATCCCAGTAAGTGTCTTCAGTTAGGAAATGCAAGCAGGAAATCAAGGCCCAGAAGTCATTAGTTGTAGCATGTAGTCATCTCATTTATCTTCCTGTGTAATTACCCGAGTGTGATCCATGTGACTCCGATTCCATAAACTAACATTGAAAATTTGAAATAAGAATAACTCATTGAATGAAATTGATTTTACCTGGACAGCTTCAATATCCCCTGCATTCTGACTGTAGATCTTGGAAAGCTAGAACCTAGGTTCTATATTTTAAATTCAAGTTCTTCCCAAGTGAAATTTTTCCCACTAAGATAATAAAATTTAGAAATTTGGAGTACAAGTTTTGCAGATAAGAAAATCTGACCTTTAGTAGCTGTGTGAACTTGGAACACTCTCTTTAACTCTTCAAACCTCAATTTACCCATTCAAAAAATGGGTAAATTACATCTTAGGGTTGTTCCAGAGGATGAATGATATAATACCTGTGAAGTAACTAGCTTGACAAGTCCTCAGTAAAAGTTTTCTGTTCTTACTATTCTTTTTTGGTGATGATTATGATGAATGAATGAATCTCTAAACCTTTGGTAAATGTTAATTAGCCAGTTCGTTAATAGTTAGGAGAGGCCCTTTTCACATTGCAATGGTGCTGTTTTGGGCATCATATAAATCTGATCCAAATTTGTCCAGTATATTATTCTGAATTTGCTTTTAGTGAAAGAAATGTATATATTTATTTTTATTCCTCATATTACTTATCTACCAGTATATAACACATCACCCCTTATTTAGTAGCTTAAAATTACAATACTCCCCTTATT
The DNA here is from genome assembly GCF_014898055.3 of Talpa occidentalis. Taxonomy (NCBI): domain Eukaryota; kingdom Metazoa; phylum Chordata; class Mammalia; order Eulipotyphla; family Talpidae; genus Talpa; species Talpa occidentalis. The sequence goes on along the minus strand of NW_023602073.1, from coordinate 133,753,171 downwards.
TTTCATGGTGTTCAGTCAGGTGTTCAGTCAGATAGTTATGGATCAAGGTTTCTCATGAAGTTGTAGTCAGAAGTCACCCATAGTGTAGTCACCCAAGGAATATGAAGGAAACATTTTCAATGTGGCTCATCCACATGGTTGACAAGTTGGTGTTGGCAAGTTAAGTCCTGTCCTTGAGGGCCTCTCCACAGGGATGCTTGGGTGTTCTTACCTAATACTGGTTTGTTCTCACAGAGCTACAATAACTCTTGTGATCTAAGCTCGGAAAATGCACATCATTTCTGCCATAATATATCAACAATATGGGTCAACTTTGATTTAGTGAGGAAGATATTATAGACTGAATGTATGTGTTCCCTCAAAATTCCTGTGCTTAGGGCCTCCCCGGTGGCGCAGCGGTTGAGCGCTGGGTTGCGAAGCTGCCCGCGGCCTCTGCAGCGCCGGTTCGATCCCGGCTGCTCCCCGGCCACCGAGGAGGGTCCCACATGGCGCGCAGACCTCTCCTGCCGCCCGCTGCTCCCCTCAGCAGTGTACTTCGGTCCTTCTGCCTGCTCTGCTCCCCGCTCTGGCTCTGGTGAATTCTCCCACCCTCCCGAGCTTCTGACTGTACCCAGTGCATGTATAAACAAAACAAATAAACAAACAAATAAATAAATAAATAAATAAAAAGCATGCCTCTATTAAAAAAAAAAAATTAAAAAAAAAAAAAAATTCCTGTGCTTAAAACTAATACCCAATGGGATGATATTTGGAGGTAGGATCTTTTGGTGGTACTTATGTCCTGAGGTGGAGTCCTCATCCATGGAATTAGTGCCCTTACAAAAGACACTCTAGAAAGCTCTTCCACCACTTGGAAAAATAGTAAAAAGAATTTCCTCTATGAATTAGGAATCAGGCCCTTACCAGAGATGAAATCTGCAGATACTTGGACTTCTCAGCCTGCAGAACTGTGAGAAATGAATTTCTGCTGTTCATAAGTCAACCCATCTATAAAGTAGCCCAAATGGACTAATAAAGAGAGAACTATAGAAAATGTAAATAAAAGGAGATAAAATCATTAGGGGCCCCCTTAGAGGCAAGATATAATGATATACTTATTGCCTGACTCTCAATGGGATACACACACATGTACACACACACACACATATAACTCACCTCATTCCAAAGTCACTAAAATATTCCTCCCATTATAGCATAGCTCAGGCTCAAGAATCAGAATCTCAATGTCTAGATGAGATCTAGGTACAGATGAGGGTGTTAGGTGTAGTTCTTAGAATAAAACTCATCAAGTGGGGTTTTTTTATTGAAAGACCTATGAACTAAAGAGATACTTTATCTGTCCCAAACATACCAAGCATAAAATAGTGGAGCAGGTATAGGATAACTATAGACACAAATACAATATGGTGGAGATGATCATGTGTGAATATCATTCAAAAGGGTCAGAACAAAAGGCATACAGGAGTCAATGATCCATAGAATTCTGAAATGGAGCTGGGCACATATGCCAACTCCTTGATGAGGGCTCAGACTCATTTCTGCCTGAGTATATTTTCCCACTGATATTGGCTCTTTCTCTGGACTCTCAGATGTTTATAGCAGCATTAAACTTTATGGTACCAAATGCTATATTAGTTATTTATTATTGCATAATAAATCACCTCAAAACTTAATGGCTTGTGAGAACAATAAGCATTTATTATCTCCCAAGTTTTCTGTAGATTGTGAATCCCAGGGCTGCTTGATTGGGTAGTCCCAAGTTAGAGGTACTTATCAGGTTAGTTTTGGAGTCTGATCTTGGTTGGAATTATAGATATCCAAATACTTGCTTGACCAAAACTGGAAGGTTACTTTCCAAAATTACTCAGCACATGGCTCACCTCCACGTGGCCTCTAGTTAGGAATGCCTGGTGGCACAACATGGTGGCTGACTTTCCTTAAACAGCATGATCCAAGAGAGCATGTCATGAATTGTCTTGAAAATCACATATGATCATATCTATCATTTTGTGTCTGTCACACAGGCAGGCCCTCATCTGTTTGAAAGGGACTATAAAAATGCAATACTGACGATCACCTATCCCTTCCCCAAAGAAAAATGTTAGTAAGCTTTTTCCCTAAAGTAACTTTCAACTATACATTTATGTTGTATAAATAGGCCTATGAAGGGATCAAATTCCTAAATAGTATCACTTAGGAAAGGACACATAACTAGAGAAGAATTTCTTGTCCATAACCAGATGGAAGCAGTGTTGAAGAAAGTTAAGCCACAAATTCTTGTGTCACAGGGTATGCTGGGTATTCATCTGGGAGTCACAAAGTTGGCACTGACATGAAATTTAACCGCCTAGAGTCTGTTAGCCTTAGGGCATAGAAATTAAATGTACCAGTCCATAAAGAAATAATTCTCCTTTCAAGGGGTGCTATAGACTGAATGTGTGTACCCCTCCAAAATTCATGATTTAAAATTGAATTCTAATATAATGGGGTTAAAACCAGATACCAACATAATGGTATTTGGAGGTGAGGTCTTGAGGAGGTGAGTTGGTCTTGAGGAGGAGCCCTCATGAATGGGATGAGTATTCTTACAAAAGAGATCTGAGAGAGCTGACTTGCTCCTCCCACCATGTGAGGACACTGCAGGAAGACAGCATCTGTGATCCAGGAAATAGACACCAAATCTGCAGGCACTTTGACCTTGGACTTCCCAGTATTCAGAATTATGGAAAATAAATTCATCACCCATAAACAACATATTTATAGCAGCCTGAAAAGACTAGGACAGGGTAGATTGACGTTCATCAAGCTCCCAATGACTGATGTATTAGAAAACCCACGTCATTTTTTTATTTAAAATGTGCACCAAACCATAACATTCCATGTGATAAATATGGTCAACTCTCTATATAAATCTACTTGGTAAGTAAATTATTACTAGACAAAATGCTATTATTTGTTGAACCTAAAGTCACATACGGCAAGGGATTTTGCTGGGCTGACTGTCATCAAGTCGTCAGAATTGTGCATTTCCTCTCCACTTAAATGGATAGAATTACCACACTGGGAAGCAGCTGGATTCTAGATCAGCTTGCTGAGATAAAAAAAAAAATGTAATTTGCCTCTGTCCCATAACCCAACTTCCATTGCTTTCTTGTTTTTACATCTATTATTTTTCATCACAATACAATTCTGTAGACATCCAATCACTTGAAGGCACCGTCACCTTTTTGTTTTTACCCAGCATACCTGAGATAAATAACACACACTGCTCTCATTGTGGCTAAATGACAGTAGCAAATCTATGAAAAGGTTGGGGAGGAGTGATTAAAAATCAAGATGATTTTATCATGGCTGTGCTACAGAGAAAAGTCCACTACTGCCACCATGTTAAGAAGTACCATTTAAAGTAAGTTTATTTCAGGCCTCCCCAGTGGCACAGCAGTTGAGCGCTGGGTTGCAAAGCTGCCTGCAGCCTCTGCAGCACCAGTTCGATCCCCGGCTGCTCCCCGGCCACCGGAAGAGGGTCCCACCTGGCGCGCAGACCTCTCCTGCCGCCCGCTGCTCCCCTCAGCAGTGTACCTCGGTCCTTCTGCCTGGTGGGCTCCCCGCTCTGGCTCTGGTGAATTCTCTCACCCTCCCGCGCTTCTGACTGTCCCCAGTGCTTGTATAAACAAACAAACAAACAAACAAATAAATAAATAAAACATGCCTCTATTAAAAAAAAATAAATAAAGTAATTTTATTTCTAGTGTGATTCATTAAATATATTTGCAGTTCCATTTTTCAGTAACATTTTTCAAATGTTAGTAGCATGCCTCAGTGTTACCTCCAAATCTTGCCTACTCACCCAAGTTTTTGGCTTGAGCTTGGAAATAGGTATATAGTTTCTTCCATCAAACTGGATTGCATAATGGTTGGCTGTGCTAGCTTTAGAGGCAGAAACCTGCCCATCGACCCTGTCCCTGAAGATTCAGATTATCCATCTCACTCACTGACCTATACTTAACTGCTTATACCAGGTGGCATGTGTGCACTTGTTCCTATAAGTCACTTCTTTGTAAACTAGGAGCTTCCTCATTTTCTGCTGCTTTTTCTGTTAGAGAGCAGACCAGACACTACCTCCCTTCCATTTTCTAAGCAGACTTTGATGCCATCTCATTCTCTACATTCACAGGAGTTTCCATTCATCATTGCGTTTGGCATCCTCTCTGCTTCCAAATTGAAAGTCAACTATAAGCATTCCCTGGACTTATACATTCATGAGAGTACTGATATCTTTCAAGCATTCAATTTCATTGGTGTTAAAATTGTGAAAATGCAGTAATTTTATACTAACACTTTCTTCTTTTAAAAAAAGTATAGATATGTGATCTTTGAAACAAAAATGTGTATGTATTAGTTTGCCACCAATTGGCTGCTCTAACTTTCTAATTAGATTGATTTTATTTTCACTCAGGAATAATACTTGCCAATTTTGAATAGCAACAAAAATAATAATTTGCAATAATGGAGTTTTTCCATAGTAAATAAAACTTTAGATGACTAGGTGTTAATTCATTAGGAAATGTCCAATGTGGTTACTTATTTATATATTTATTTTCATTCCTCCTATATTTATTTCAAGACACTGCTACAAAAATAAATTATTTTTCTTACCAGCATAGGGTGAGGTGCTTAACTGAAGGAACTTCTCAGAAAGTGCATCTTCATATTGCCAAGTAGCATAGTAAGATCATTCACCAGAGATATCAATGGCATTCTAAGTAAACATATACTGTTCTCACTGGAATTCTGTCTAGTTACCAGAACACAACTGTGAAACACCCCCAGTCAGAAACCAGCTGGGTTTTCACACCTTCCCATTCCCCAAACAGCACCATCTAATTGAACAGCACCTCACAAGCAGCAACGTCAGCTCCAGGTTCAAACAGACATGACATGGGACCTGCTGTGCCCCGCTCAGTGACTATTTCTCAAGGCCCGGGAGAGAGTTGCTCAGCACCACCAGTTATCTAACATAGTGGCTTCTTTCCTGGTCAAGGATTTATTTTTAAAGACCCATAGAGCAATAATATGTTAACCCATTTCACAGATCTCATAAATCATTCCTATGAAAGGCTTGTTTGGGTGTTCTGAGGCTGAAGTTTATGATGCACCATGTCTAAATGGGTTCACTTATTCAGTGTCATGCAGATATCCAACTTTCACAAATGAGGTCCAAAGTACATACTACTCTACCCTATCTGTTAATGTGAGATCTCAACTCATTGTCTTCCCTTCAACAACCGTCAATCTCCTTTGGCATTTTTTATGCTGCTGTTTCCATCTGACAAAGTATGACCAACTCCCACCTGTGGCTGCCAAATGCCCTCAGGGAGCAAAGCTGTGTTCTTGGTGTTGGCAGCAGTGAAATCCTTGGGTGTGCATTAGGGGGTGGGGATCATGAGTGGTATATGTGTGCAATGTGTGTGATGTGAGGGGGTGGACTGTATGGTATGGCTGATATATGCAAAGTGTGCGTGGTGCATGTGTGTGTGATATGTGTGTGTGATGTGTATAGTATACATGTTTGTGAAGAGTGTGGCCAGGCTTGTGGGGTATGAAGTATGTATGGTATATGTATGTGATTTGTATGTGGGATTGGTGGGGGTATATAAATTGTATGTGCATAATGAGTGTGTGTGTGGCCAGGGGTGTGTGTGACATGAGTACTATACACAAAGTGAGGTGTGCATGTGTGCATGGATGGGGGTGCATTTGTGGGTGGTGAGAGTTGTATTGGGGGGAAATGTATGCAATTCCCTGTTCCCATACCCACTACCTGCATCACATCTGCCCCTTGAACCTCTGTAACTTGGAAGAAACTGCCACTACCCCTCTCTCTACTCATGGTGCAGACCAGACCTTCAGGTCCAGTAGAAGAGAAATGTAATATTTCTTTAACCCTCTAAGTTCTCGCCCCTTTACTTCTACCTCTACCTCAGGTGACCTTACATTCCTCTTATAACCAAATTTTGATTTTTAGCCAAAAATCAAAAGCTCCCCAAATATATCCAATGAGGAAGGGAGTCATCCAATACTAGATATATCTAAGTTTCATTTCTGGCCCAGTTAGAGCTTTGCGTTACAACAACCTATCCATTAATAAGGTCATTTAATTCCTTAATAAATAATCTTAAATCTTAGCTTGCGCTCAACAATGAGTTAAAACTGAGGACACAGTCATGAGATAATGAAAGATGTCTGTGGGCAATGAACTTATTTTAAGGGGCATTACACAAAGGCTGTGTCAGTGAACATACCATGCTATCTAGCCTTGGCTAGACAAGGCAGGGCCCTAGTGGAGAACAGTGAGAGAGAGATCAACCATAGCAAGGGTGGCTGCAAAGGCGCCCTGGAGCAGGGTGTTTGAGTGGACATGTGATTGGCCAGCAAAGATGTAAGAGAAAGTGTCACATAAAATCCTCAGCATGTTTGTGAAGCCCTGGAATACTGAAAAGATTGAATTACTTTAAGCCCAGAGAATAAAGCATAAGGGGTGAGAGCAAGAGACCAATCTGGCAAAGAAAATAAGAACTAAGTTCTGCAAAACATGAACCAAGGGCACCTGAAAAGAATCATTCACTGTAAATGTTTTTAATGCTTTTAACTACTCTCCAGATTCGTTCTCTTTGAATCAGCGGTACAGGAATGTACATTTTTGACAAAATGTCCGATGTGATTCTCACCAGAGTAAAGGCGGAGAAACACTGGACTAAATCAAGCAAAGCCAGATGAGTCACTCCAAGAGTTTGGACTTATCCTAAAATAAATGGGGAGCCTTGTTAGGCAATGTAGTGACATGATTAAGATATGTGGTTTTGATAGCTTACTATAGAAACAATTTAGAGAAAGGGCAAATTGAGCAACAGAGAGATCTCCGAGCCCATTTTTAGTTGTTACCATTAGGTTGAAGTCCAAGATTTCAGCATATTTAAATGCAGGGATTACCAAATTATTCATGCAACTAAAATCCCAAGCCAGTCACATTTTCAATCCCTGTCAGCCCACTTTAGGTGATCAAGAATCCCATTTGCCCCAAATGGAGGGGTATCCCAGGATTCCAGACTTTGGTGCTAAAAACAGAAAATTCCCAGGCAACCTGAGGTGATTAGTCACCATATAAACCCAGAATAATCCCCATGCTAATCCAACATATCATGTAGAATTCTCAATATTTTAGAAGATTCTGAGTTTAAAAGAATATTTTTGAAACTGAAAAAAAAAAAAAGAAAACTGAATTAAAGCAATCCATTTGTAGCTTAAAAAAATAATCCCAAGCACACTGTTGTTTGAACGCAAATCTAAAACAGAAACAAAAGTTCTGGCAGCGCCTAGTCATTTGTGAGAGCAAAGGCCCCCAAGCATGGTGTTGCAATCCGTGGAGGGGTGTGTTGCGGAAATTGTTTTTTACTACTCATAATTAAAGCACTGAGTTTGTAAATGATTTACTCTTAAAACTACAGAAAATCAAGAGTATTTCACTTGCATTCTTCTAGTCTTTCTTCAGTAAAGGAGAAGTTCAAGGAATGTAAAAGTGGAGGGATGGTTTACCTGCGCCGAATAGCCAACCAGGCAGCTGGGCTCAGGATTGACTCTGAACAGAGATGATCTAAACAGAGCATCCATTACTGCTCTACGGAGGAAAAAGATAGAGAACCACTGCTTGAGGGGTAACCTAACAGGTCACTTCACCATTTCCAGACTTTATTTTTTTTTTTTTTAATAGAGGCATGTTTTATTTATTTATTTGTTTGTTTGTTTTGTTTATACATGCCCTGGGTACAGTCAGAAGCGCAGGAGGGTGAGAGAATTCACCAGAGCCAGAGCGGGGAGCAGAGCAGGCAGAAGGACCGAAGTACACTGCTGAGGGGAGCAGCGGGCGGCAGGGGAGGTCTGCGCGCCATGTGGGACCCTCCTCTGGTGGCTGGGGAGCTAACCGGCGCCGCAGAGGCTGCGGGTAGCTTCGCAACCCAGTGCTCAACCACTGGGCCACCAGGGAGGCCCCATTTCCAGACTTTAAAAGAGAAGAAAAAGAGAGAGGGAGAAATTAAAAATCCAAATACTCATTGTAATTTTTCATCCAAAACTAGTGTTAGTTGATTTTAAATGCTACCAGTATATATAGCTCTGTATAAACATTAATACTTCCTTTTACTAAATAATAAAAAATATATAAAATTAGTACATCAAACCTGTCCTTTCATGGATATGATGGTTTAAGAAAAAGTTAATAAAATAAGCCCATTAAAAAGATATTTAGTATAATTACCAATGATAGCGAAAATATTATGAAAGTGGTTTCAGAATGACTCAGCTACGGGAAATATTATATTTGTCTAAGTGAAAGCTGAGAAATATGCTACATCTTTATTGTATAAAGACGAGGAGCAACAATTTCAAGTTTCAAAGCTGATCCCTCAACTCGTTGAATACTAGGAACTTCATCTCATGTCGTTCCAGCAATTGAAGTTGTTATCTGAGTTATATTTTCAAAACAACTGTCCAATTAAGAAAAGAGATCAAAACAAAGCAAAATAACTAAACAATAGAAATTTCTAATTATGATTTTTTTTTTTAATTTTTTTTTATATTTTTTTTTTTTTATAGAGGCATGTTTTATTTATTTGTTTGTTTGTTTGTTTTTGTTTTTTTTTTATACATGCACTGGGTACAGTCAGAAGCGCGGGAGGGTGAGAGAATTCACCAGAGCCAGAGCGGGGAGCAGAGCAGGCAGAAGGACCGAAGTACACTGCTGAGGGGAGCAGCGGGCGGCAGGAGAGGTCTGCGCACCATGTGGGACCCTCCTCCAGTGGCTGGGGAGCAGCCGGGGATCGAACCGGCGCCGCTGAGGCCGCGGGCAGCTTCGCAACCCAGCGCTCAACCGCTGCTCTAATTATGATTTTTAACATCAATCAAATCACAAGAACTCTCCTTTTTCAGCAAATGTGTATCATGGTCAAGATATAATAACAGCTCAAATTTTCAACTCCATTACCTAAATAGATGTCTGTAGGGTAAAGAAAATGTCAGGCTTTTCTGCCCTTCCGCCATCAGAATAGATGATGGATCCTTGTCCTGAATGCATGCCTGATGGTGGGCACCTGGAATAGGGTGTAGGCATAGGTAGATGGGATTCAGCTGAGCTAAGACTGTGCTTTTAAGGGCGGCGTCACGGGGGGGGGACGTGAGCAGCACCAGCAGCAGCAGCAGCAGCAGCAGAAGCCGAAAGAGAAGCCGAGAAGCAGCAGAACGAACGCTAGAGAGCCCAGATAGAGTAAAGACTTGCTGGGGGCTGGGAGGCCTGCCAGCCCCCCAGCCAGAACCCCTGCCTGCCACATACCCGCTGAACCCCAATAAAAAACCTGCAAAACCACTGAGGATTCTGACTCCTCCTTTACCCGGTCTGCATGGGATCAGAAAACCTGCACCGTGTCCAGTCCAGCCACTACAATGTCTCCCATCCAGAAAGCCCTGAAAACAAAATCTTTTAAGACAGAGCCCAACAAAAACAAAGTCATTAAGAAGTTAAAGTACTTTGACTATTGTACATGTAGCTCCTCTCTTCCATGGATGGTAAATTGCAAGAATTGGTTTGGACAATAGACCCCTTGAGCATTTGTTAACAACTATGACTTAAAATCATTCTTGATATTCCTTCAAATGTAAGTTTTTCCAAAACTCTATTGCAAAACTCTGTAGAACCAAAAATAAGCTTTAAAATGGCCGCTGTCAGATTATATTTTCTCTCCTTTACAATCTAATTATTTATCATGAGACCACATTTTCAGCTGAACTCTCTGCTTTATGATTTTATGCTTGAATAAGTACAGTTTGCCTGGATTTGAGCAAAATATATCAGACTGGATTTTTACGCTCCAAACTATATTTTCTTAACAGTATTTTTATTCCTAGAGAAGGTGCCATTTCCTTAAAAATAAAATAAAAATATAAGACATGCAACCTAAAGTTTGTTCTCTAACTGGTTCTGCATGCTATTGCTCAGTTCCAGAACCTATATTCTTATAATTTATAGCAAGCCAGCAGTTAAACTATGACTCTGAAACCCTTGTTTGTGAATTTATTTCCAATAAAATAAAAGTCTTCCTTTTGTTGCATACAGATTCTTATTTTACCCAATTCCCCAAACATTAGTTTTCCTATAGGATTAAAATGCTTTTGGTGTCAGGTAATCCCAGAGAAGGCTTTGAAAACATCCTTTGGGAGTTAGGTTTTGGACATATCGATTCCCTACAGATAAGGCCTTTGAGACAGATTCTTACTCCCAGTAACTACAACAGTCCCTTTTCTTCTAAAAAAGAATAATCTGGCATAATAGTAAGGATGCTAAGTGCTGGAAGCAGATGCTTTGGTTTGAATCCTACCTGTGGGCTTTTTAACATTTCTTTTCCTCATAAGGGGATTATAGTAGAACCTACCTCATAAGGATGAAAAAGTTAATGCATACACTCTACTTAGAAAAGTATCTACCACATAGTTAAATAATTAGCTTGTATCACAATCACTAACGATCACAACCATTGTAAAAACTGCTGAGGACTCATCTGTAACCCATTTCATTGAAAATAGACTAACTGCAGTTTGTGTTTTGTTTTGTTTTTAAGGCCCTGGCGTCTATCTCAAACCTGAAATTAAATTAACTTAGAGTGTTAAAGGACCCACCTTTGTTTTCATTTTCTACACCTGACCATTGTTGGTCTCCCATCACAGGTGTTCTGTTCTTTAGCATCACCCCTTTTGGCAGTTGGGGGATGTAGTCTGGAAGATCCCCAGAAATCAGAAAGAAGGTGTAGCGGCAGGAAGGCACAGTGCAGGTTTTCTATGGTGCGGGCAGATGGATAAAGGAGGGTCCTGGAGCCCTTGGTGGCTTTTCAGGCTTTCATTGAGCTTTTTACAAGGCGGGGGTGCTGGGAGGCCAGGAGGCTGGCAGGCCTCCCAGCCCCCAGTGAATCTTCACTCTTCCTGGGCTCTCTGGCGTTCTCATGGTGTCTGCTTTTCTGCTGGTTCTGCTCTCGTTTTGCTGTTGCTCTTCCTCGTTCTCATTCTCTCCTGTTCATTCTCATTCTCTCTCTTGTTCTCTCTTCTGCTGGCGTCCCCGTGACGCTGCCTGTATATGCCCAGTCTCAGCCCAGGTGTGCCCACCTATTCATGCCCACACGCCATTCCAGGTGGCTGCCATCAGGCATGCATGTAGGACCGTAAGGATCCATCATTAATGCTAATGGTGGGAAGGCAGAAAAGCCTGATTATATTTCACTTACTCTACAGAAGTTTACAGAAACTGAGGCTGCATCCATTTCTCAGGAATACACAGACCCACATTAACCAAAATCTGGTTGAAAGCCAGAGAGATTAAAAACATTTAATTATTAGAGAATCTATCAACATAAAGCATGGTACCAGTAAGCTGAAGATGATATTGAGAAAGAACTGAACAATTTTGGGGAAGTCATTATTCCTTAGTAAATGGGGATAAAGAAATAGCTAATTCTGAAGATAACTGTGCCCAAGCAAGCAAACTACATCTCTCCATATTTCTATGCTGAATTTAGAGAAGACATATGGAGATTTGTCATTTCAATAAAAACAGTTCTTAAATATAAAATTTCAGATTATATTGCTATTTATTAAGCATCACCAGTACAAATGCATATTTAGAACTTCATGTGATGAAGTTAGTTATTCCAACAATTATCTATTCCCTTTTATTTTTTTAAATCTCCAAATGCTACCATAACTCCTCAGAATGTAACAAGTATAAGAACAGGTTTCCGAGCGTTTTCAGCACAGACTGGGTCCAAGATGGGTCTACTCTATGGGGGCATTCTGAGGATCAGGGACACGTAGCAAGTTCTCATGGCTTTTTGCCCCTTTATTGAAACATCAAGCTAGGAAAGGAAACACTCTTTTCACACAAGCACCCTTTGTAATGAAGGCCTTTGCTCCATGGCGTTTTCCTAGCATGTGATAAGTTTAAATAAAGGAAAAAAAGTTCTACATTCTGCCGTGACACACCATAGAAATAATAATTACGTCCTGTTGGGTGTTTCAGTGTCTCCAGCCTTTGATTCAGTTTAAACAGAGTCTTGGTGCCAAGAGATTCCAGGCTGTGGGGGAAGGGAGAGTATCCAGAGTCCATTACTGGTCTGGGCATTCTGGATAATCTTGGAGGAGTTTCAAAGTGTTCGGCTGGATCTACGATAGGAATATGGGATTAGGCAGCCATTATTTTGCCTTAAAGCAACATTTTTAAAATTAATTGTACATATTCCCTTCTTATATTTCAGAAAAACTTTAGATCAGACAGCCTAAGTGCTAGTTAGCTACCAGCTGAAGTTCTCAAGACCTGGTGTTGGGTCCTTGCATTTTCTTCAGAAAATGATGATGTTAAAGCTGCACTGATACTTGTAAATTATCCAGAGAAAACGGACAAAAATGGTGCTTTGTCCTCAATTAACTAAAAATTCAAAATAAAGACTCACTTTCACCTGAAGGAGTGGGGCTAATTAGAGCCTAAAATAGGTTTGGCTTCAATTATCTAGATCATCTACTTGTGTGTTTATTTCATCTGAAATTAGAAGTTTAAAAATGAATCAACTTTCACATAAAAGCTAAATGACTTTGAAAACTCACTTTCAGAAAAGTTTAACTTTAAAATGACTTCTTTAGGTGGTCTGTTTGTAAATATACTTAATAAACAGTGGTCTTAATTACTTTGGATATGCACTTTAAAACTTAAAAAGACTGGGCCTCCCTGGTGGGCAAGAAGTTAAGCACCACACTATGAAGCAATTTGCAGCCTCTGCAGCACAAGTTTGATCCCCAGCAGGCCAGGGAGCAGCCCACATGGCGCAGCAGACCTCTCCTGTCTCACCCGCTGCTCCCCTCAGCAGTGTATTTCAGTCAGTCTGCTTCTTCTGTTGCCCCCTCTGTCTCTGGTGGATTCTCTCACCCCACCCCCACCCCATATCTCTGGCCTGTACCCCAGCTCTTGTATGCATAAATAAATAAATCTTAAAAAAAAAAAACCTTAAAAAGACTAATAAATTCTAAAGCACCTTTCGAACCTACTTATCACTAATTCACTTCCTTGATCAACCCTCCCCACTTTCTCTCTCTCTCTCTCTCTCTCTCTCTCACTCACTCATACACCCCTTTTCTGCTCGTGTTGGTCTCATTCTCAGAGAAATACTAACAACATTCTGCCTGGGTAGATCAGAGCCTCTTGATTTTATCTGCATATTAGGATCACCTGGGAACCACATGGAAGACCAGTGAAACGAAAGTCTCAACTGTTGTAGAGCAACCCCGATACAAAATGGGGTGCCTGACTGTGGGTCCTCACCTGCGCGCTTAAAAGGACTTATCAATGCTCTACTGCAGGCACACGTGAAAGGTTAATAAAAGGTTTATTTACAAGGGAAGGGGAAATGAGGAAATGTACAGCTCAGGGAGAAAAGTGGGAGACAAAGTTTTAAATGAGTCCTACCCGATCTGCCGATCAGGAATCCCAAAATGGCGCTCTGAGAGCTGGCCACGAGTCAGGAGCCGTGAAGCCAGGAGGCGAGCGACTGCGAGCCCCCCAAGGCCCACGTGTTTGGTTTTTATATCCAACCTGGCTGCCCAACTCCACCCTCAGGTCCCAGCCACCCTCCCTTTGGTGGTGATGGGATTTGTCTTTCCCAATGTCTTGATGGCTTTAGTCTGGAGTGGGGCTGGGGTCCACAAAGCCTGTATGGGATTAACTCAGGACATCATTTCCCCCTAACACTACTAACATCATTTCCCCCTAAGGACTCAGACATCGTGTTTGTAAATGCCCCGGCTGAATCCAGCATACAGCCAAAGTTGCAAATCACTCTTTTAGGAATTGGATAATTTTTCTCCAAAACAGCCTGGAAAAGACACATCAAAAGAATTCAATTTTTCCCCCTCACCCTCACTCCCAGTGTTTTCCCTCTGGTGCTTAGCTGAATTCAACCACTCCAGGTTTAGAAAAGTCAGAAAAGATAATAGAAAAGTCAGAAGAAAGTCTCCATGCCATTTCAATCTTTGGCATTTTCTTATTCCGTCAATAAATATTTGCTATTTATCTACAACCTAAGTCTAGTCTTTGCCAGAATTTATTAGAACATAAGCCACCCTGAGGGATCTCACAGCATAATGGGGAAGATGGTGAGGAACAAAAATCATTACAGTGCTAGGTGATAAGAACTGAAACTAAGCTATGGAGGGGACATAAAGAATAGCTGGCCTTGTAGGTCTTGGGGACAACTTTACAGGAATATTGCATTTGAGTTGGTCAGAAAGGTGGAGTAAGTGCCTAAGCAAACAGAAGAGGAAGTAGAGCCGCATTCCAGGCAGAAGAAAATCTGTAAAATCACAGAAGCAGGAGCAAGTCTGACAAGTCTGGGGAAGCTCAACTAGTTTGGAGTAGTTGGAGATCAATGAGTGTGTGTGTGTGTGTGTGTGTGTGCGTGTGTGTGTGTGTGTGTGTGTGTTGGGGTGTAAAGGTGAACTTTGTGGTATTTGCTATTGGACATGGCAGCAGGCAGAGTCCTCCATGCATCTAAGATGAATTGGGTTTAGAATTAGTCCATGAGATTATGATGTAAATATAATACTCTATATGTGTTACAAATGCCAGTGATCTTTAAGAAACTAGATACTTGTTGAATATTTATCACCTTGATGAATATTTTGAAATAAATTTCATTTTAAGCCTCCTGTGTGTGTGTGTTGAGTGTGTGTTGCATGTGAAAAATTATGGCACTAATATGGAAAACAAAGACAGTATTGACATTAGTATGAGGTAATTCTTCTGATTTTAATTTTTTGGTTAAATTAAGAGATAGAGAATAAGATGGAAACTTAAGTCCTCTTAGGCATGGGATATTGAGGGAACTGACTTTAGTCTCAGCACATACTGAGAAGCACATTTGTAAAGACACCCTCAACCTACAGGATTTGTATGTATGGATGACTAACTTATTTATAGTTCTCTGCACTTGTTACATGTGCTCTCACCTCAGTCATGATCTTCTATTTAGAGTAACCTAATCCATTTCCTCATTTTGCAAATCCCATCCTGCTCAATACTGGTTCCTCCAGCAAGTTCCTTATCCTTGCCCTTGTCACAAACCCTGAATATAATCTCTCCCTGCTCTCTACCAGCATCCATTTATCTGTCGCTCTTTCTGTCTCTTATGGGAGTGACAAATGCACAGCCTTTAGGGCAGGATCTATATCTACTTTTAAAAAAATAGATTTTTCTTAAGTGTCTAGTACCACTCATGGGTATCACCTCATTGAATCTTAACAATATCCAGTACTGTAACTTAGAAGGAGTTACCCACATATTCAAATGTGGAAATTGAAACTCAAAAAAATTAAGTGGCTTCCCTGAGATTATACCACTAGCAAATATTTGAAATACCAGAGTAAAATTTGGATACAGGCCTCTCACCCCGGTACTCTGAACTCATAGAAAGTTCAGCACCGAGTTTTGTAGTGAACAGTTATGTTATCAATATGTGTTTGATAAATAGCTTCCATCTTCCTTTTCCTATATTTATATGAATATATGTGCAAATATGCATAAAAGCATTCATACTCATACAGCATGTAGATGTACACAGGTGCACAGACAATTCCAAATTTATAACCTGGATACATTCCCCAATGTTTGATTCCAAGTCAATTGTCTGAGATGCAAAATACTTTTTTGCAAAAATGTCATACAGAGAAGGTAAGATATCACATAAGTCCAGTAAATGCCTGCTGAATGCACCAAATATCAGAATGCTAATAGCCAGTATACACACAATATTTCTCTTAAAAGTATATTCCTAGTTTTATTTTCTCCTCAGCCAGGAGCTCAGACTTTCCACCATCTGATCTCCCCAGCTGCAAGGAGAGAGAATGAGAAGCTTTCTCGATGTATAGATATGCCCAATATATTATAGATCATAAGTACCTGCTGACTAAGACCATAGCTACATATGACCCAAAGAAATACAAAAATCACATAATGCATTTGACACACTGACTAGCCATGTGAGGTCTAAAAAGACAGATGCTTATTTTGTTCACTGATGTATGAACAGTCATCTAGAACAATCCCTAGAACATTATCCAGCACATAGTAGGCACTTACTAAATAGTTTTAAGTTTTAAAAGAACACATTTTGGACCTAGTTAGCAGCTTTCTCCCTTCACATACCCCAGGCCAAAGACAATACCTAAAAGACTAGATGTGGTAATTGCTAAATCACATCTTAAAAGACAAGAGTTTCATTGTTCTAGCTCATGCTAGAATTAGAACACAAACAATATACTTTTGGCCCAGCAGTGCTCAGACTAACTCATGGAGACATATAATATTGGAATCTACAACTTTCAGCCAAATGGACAGGAGGAAAAAATCTAAGAGATCCATTAATGTTGCTGGAAGAATGGAAAATTGGGCCCAGAAGACAAGTGTTTTTTTTGTTTTGTTTTGTTTTGTTTTGTTTTTAATAAGATTATTTGGTCTAGTTGAGAGCTGACCTAGTACATGTATTAAATCTCGGAGGCATCTTTGCACAGAAGTGGTTGACCATCTGAGTTTCGTCTCCAGTGGAGACAGAACACAAAGTTCTGTACTGAAATTGTCAGATGAGATGGAAAAAATTGATTTAAGTTGGATGAAAAGATATGTTTTGGGGAGGAAAGTGTGGTCTTACAGAGATCTAGGTTACCAAGGTAAACTGTAGGATTAAGAATAGCAGAGATGCTCTTTTGAAATTGTTTTGATGCCACATAATTTAGAGGTAGGGGCTGAAGGAGGTGATCTTTCAGGTCAGCCACTAAGCCATGAAGCTAGGCATAAAGCCAGGTTTTAATGAAATCTCATACAGCTTTGCTCTTGTTTCCTTGGAATTAATATATTAAATAAGGGAAAACCTGCATATAAGTGGTGTCTTATCAATATAAAGATCTGAAATAATTTCTCCAGGGAATAAACAGCATTTCACTGAGTTCCTGGGGCAACAGGAAGTAAATACACATAAAAAACAATTACCAGATTCAAAAGCCATTCCTCTAACCTCTTGTAAATCCTAAGTACTACTTATAATGAGAATGTTCTTGCTATTCTCTGAAATGATGTATTATTTACCTACTGGGGAAAAAATTAACTGAACATGAAAATAGACTCCCAATTAAAGAACTCCGATTTATTCTAAGTTTTGTATCTTATTGTTAGTCTATAGTTGTAGAGAAATTATTATAAAAATGCAACAATGCTATGAGGATAAGACTCCTAGCATGCTTCTGTATCCAGCACTGTCTACATGTGGTTTGGAACTTGGGGAAATCATTTTCCAATGCTTTTGGATTAAAATAAATCCAGGAAAATTGAGTAATAAAAAGAGTACTATGTTTAGAATTGAAAGTTTTGGGTTTGGTAACACACAAGCAGTATGAAAGTGGGTAAGGCACAAAATCTAAGCTTAATTTTGTTCATCTGCAAAATAAAGATAATAAAACTCTGATAAAAATTTATTGCAATAACTTTCAAGTAGGTGTGTGAATGTGCCTCAGAGAGGCTACTCAATGTTGCTTGAGTATTGCTGCAAATTATTTTCTTACTTTGCTTTAGAAATTACAACTCACTTTAATCATACAAGCAGAAAAATGTAATAAGCAATCTGCATGATTTCATGCAAGTTTATGGTGATGTGATTGGAAAGGGAATCCATTTACCAGACAAATATGTTACACAAGTTCATGGGCCCTATGTTGCATGTCTGTCAGACCAGGGGCCATTTTGTGCAGTCACCTACCTATCCATGGCCCAGGGAACATTATCTGACTGATTCCACCCCAGAAGCAACTCTGAACAAGTCACAACCAAAGTAGCCCCACTTTCTCTAGCCTTTTGCTGCAAATCTTTTAATCTCCAAATAAAGTGGCCCAAGCCTCAAAATTCTGGTATTTTATTGAATATGTCTTAAGATTTCTGAGGCCTGGAATGAGAAATGTATCCATGTTTTCCATCGCTGTTTACCAGGATTTCTGCTCCCAACTCAATTCCCATTCTCCCCTCTCAAGAATGCTCTCTTAACTGGTGTGATTCTCACTAGTGTGGATGAGTCTCTTTTGCTGACCTTAAAGAACCTCTAACTCAAAACTGTTTTGCACTGCAGATTTCACTGAAAGTTTGGGGATAATAACAATAACTATAGCACAGAGATGAGTCTGCATATTGAATTTCAGATGTTACTTTTCCTAAAATGTGTCTGTCTCACATCAGTCCATAGAAATTTCTCACTCTCTATAAAAGTTGAATGCCAGTCAACAATCAGATTGCTGGGATCCTTTCTTTTCAACTCTTACTTTTTTCTCTTTTTGCTTTTTCCAAAGCCAATAGCAGAGACGTCCTAAAATCCTGCTGTATTAGAACAGTTAATTCTCTATTTCATGCTTTCCCATCTAGTCTGACATGAACAGCCTTTGGCTAGTTTTCACAGTCAGTGGAACCATTAAGGTATTTTCTTCAGGAAAAAAACAGAAAAAGGGAAAAAAAAGTCTTCCTAAGGGGAATTGTCCTGTAGCAAATAATTCAAATAGGAATGAGCTTTAAGAAATTAATGCTTCTGGGCCTCCCCGGTGGCACAGTGGTTGAGCTCTGGGTTACGAAGCTGCCCGCGGCCTCTGCGGCGCCAGTTCGATCCCCGGCTGCTCCCTGGCCACCGGAGGAGGGTCCCACATGGCGCGCAGACCTCTCCTGCCGCCTGCTGCTCCCCTCAGCAGTGTACTTCAGTCCTTCTGCCTGCTCTGCTCCCCGCTCTGGCTCTGGTGAATTCTCTCACCCTCCCATGCTTCTGACTGTACCCAGTGCATGTATAAACAAAACAAACTAACAAATAAAATAAATAAATAAATAAAACATGCCTCTATAAAAAGAAAAAGCATAAAAAAAATGTTTTTAAAAAAAAAAAAGAAATTAATGCTTCTACTCTATATAAATGAGGGTAATAGTGTCTTATCAGATTTAGGTAGAAGGCATATTCTGCCAAGGTAAAATATTATTGACAGGAAGGAAGTTTAGACAGCTTGTACACAATTTTTTTTAGCTTTGGTTTTTTCACATTAAATACAATGTCCCCTAAGATTTTCTAAAACCTCCATATACCCCAAAACTTCAGGGTTATAAAGAGCTAACAATCTACATTAATTTTAAGCAACAATGCTTGGAATAGGGTTCTACAGACCCCAGAAAATGGAAGGAGCCACCTGGTATCCTCAGATATTACCTGCTTTGTCACACATAACCCCCTCCTACCAAACAATGTCTAGAAGACAAAGTAGAGAGCTCAAAAAGGATAAGAAATGAAAGAGAAATTACAAACAGACATTGAAGAAATTAAAAGGATAATGAGATTCCTATGAAAATTTGTATACTGATAAGCTCTATAACATACAAGATATGGACAAATATTTAGAATTACACAACCATCCAAGATTGAATAGGGAAAAGATAAAAATCCTGATTAGACCAATCACAAGCATGGAAATTGAAATAGCAATTAAAACTTTCCCAAAAAACAAAAGCTCAGGACCAGATGGCTTTGCAAGTGAGTTCTACCTAACCTCCAAAAATGCATTAATACATTTTCTCTCAAACTCTTTCAAAAAATTGAAAAGGAGAAAACTTTCAAACACATTTTTTGAGGTCAACATTACTCTAATACCAAAACCAGACAAAGATAACACACAAAAAAGAAAACTATAGGCAAATTTTCATAATGGACACAGATGCAAAAATCTTCAGCAAAATCTTAGGACACTGAATCCAGTAGTGCATTAAAAGGATTATACACCATGACAAAGTGGGATTTATACCAGGGACACAACATCCAAAAATCAGTCAACATTATCCACTACATCAATGAAAGGAAAGATAAAAACCATATGATCACATCAACAAATGCCCGGAAAGCACTTGACAAGTTTCAATATCCATTTATAATGAAAACCCTTGTGAAACTGAGGATAAATGGAACATAACTCAGCATAGCAATGGCCATATATGACAAAACCACAGATAGAAACATTCTCAATGGTGAAAATTAAAATATTTTACATTAAGATACTTAGATTTTATATAAGACAAGCATGTCTATTCACCACAACTAGCCAACATAGTATTGGAAGTCCTAGCCAGAGCACATAAGGATAAGACAACAAAAGAATATAAAAGGGATATCTATTGGGAAAAAAGAAGGCATGGATATAAGATCAGAAATCATAAAATACATAAAAGAAAACTTACATAAAGCACTTCACTACATGAGCCTCAGAGATGTCTTTGAATTTGTCTCCAGCAGCAAGGGATGCAAAAGAGAATATAAATAATTGGGACAATATAAACTGAAAAGTTTCTTCAGAGTAAAAGAAACCATCACTAAACCAAAAAGACACCCTACTGAAAGGGAGAAGATATTTATATGCCATATATCTGACAAGGGCCGATATCAAAGATCTATAAAGATTTCATACAACTCAACAAAAAGAAAACAAATAACCCAATTAAAAAAAAAAAAAAAGGTAGAAGAGCTAAACAGGC
This sequence comes from Talpa occidentalis, assembly GCF_014898055.3. Lineage (NCBI taxonomy): Eukaryota > Metazoa > Chordata > Mammalia > Eulipotyphla > Talpidae > Talpa > Talpa occidentalis. The sequence continues at coordinate 133,732,500 of NW_023602073.1, read as the reverse complement.
ACTTCTCCAGAGACATACAGATAACTAACAATCACATGAAAATATTTTCATTATCACTCACTGCCAGGGAAATGTAAATCAAAACCAATTAGATACCATCCCGTACCTGTAAGAATGGCCCATATAAGGGGCCTCCCTGGTGGCGCAAAGGGTTAAGCACAGCACTGTGAAGCTATCCTCAGTCTTTGCAACATGAGTTCGATCCCCGGCCAGGGAGCTACCCACATGGCACAGCGGACAGCTCCTGTCTCGCCCTCTGCTCCACCCAGCAGTGTATTTCAGTCAGTCCTCCTGTTCTGTTCCCCACTCTATCTCTGGTGAATCCTCTCACCCCCACACCTCTGGCCTATACCCCAGTTCTTGTATGCATAAATAAACAAATCTTAAAAAAAAAAATGACCCATCCAAAAAAAGACCAAAACAAGTGCCAATGAGGATGTGGAGAAAAAGGTAACCTGTTACACTGCTGATGGGAACGCAGACTGGTCCAGTCCCTATGGAAAACAATATGGAGGTTTCTCGACAGATTAAAACAGGATCTGCCACATGACTCAGCAATTCCACTCCCTGGTATCTTACCCAAAGAACACAAAAACACTAATGTGAAGAGCAACATGCAATTCCATCTTCGTTGCAGCACTATTTACAATACCCAAGCTATGAAAACAATCTAAATGCACAAATACAGATGAATGGATCAGGAAGACGTGGTATATATACACCCCATGAAATACTACTCAACTATCAAAAAACATAAAGTTTTGCCATTTAAGCAACGTGGAAGAAGCCAGAGGGGATTATGATTAAAAAAAAAAAAAAAGTTGGGCCTCCCCTGGTGGCACAGGCGGTTGAGCACCGCACTGTGAAGCTGTCCGCAGCCTCTGCAGTGCTGGTTCGATCCCAGCCAGCCGGCCGGCGAGAATCCCACATGGCGCAGCATGTCTTCTGTCTCTCCCACTGCTCCCCTCAGCAATATATTTCATCAGTCTGCCTGTTCTGTTCCCCACTCTGTCTCTGGCGAATCCTCTCACCCACCCGCGCATCTGGCCTATACCCTGGATCTTGTGTAAATGAATAAATAAATCTTTAAAAAAAAAAAGTCAAAGAGAGCAAGACAAATACTGGATGGTATCACTTATATGTGGAATATAGAGAAACCAAGCAAAGGGTCAGATAAAGTGAAACTAAGAACTAACCCAGAAAGCTGACTATAGAACTGAGATTCTGGGAGGAGGAAAGTTGGGGGGGGTGAGAATCAAGTGGAGTAGAAGCATCATGGACTATAGTGGAGGACTGTGGGTGCGTTGGTATTGGGTCTGGTTTGGTAACAATACCTAAAGGGTGAGATCTATACTTTTAAAAACACAAACAACTATGTAAACAAATGTTACCAGAATAAAACATAAATAAATACATAAAATTTTATTCTAACAGAAAACAAAATCTTTTCTCCTGGAATTCTATAGCCCTATTCTGTCTGATCAGCCCATATCCAAACTGGAGTCCTTCCCATTGTTTGCCAAGTTGTAACCTGTGTGACATTTCCAAATGTTAACTATCATCATGTCATCCCACACCTTCATCTCCTTGCTAAAAACATCACTTAAATTATCAGTGACTTGGTATACCTGGTAAGGTATACAAATCACCTTAATATGGTAAACAAGTCCACAGATATTGTAGCCTTTGCTACCTCCAAGTCTAGTACTACCATGTTCCCTTCTGGTCTGCTCAGGCTATAGATGCCCTTGTTCAGTCTCCTGGTTCATGGTGTTTCCGTCCGCCCCTGGCCTTTCTGTTCGGAACATACTTCCTTCCCTCTCTTTTCCTCATTAACTCACATTTCTTCATTCAGATGTCAGCACAGATATCTTTCCTACTCTCCCTGAATGATCAAATGATGCCAACATTACAGTTGGAGTCCTAAATTTGCTTGAGTGTTTATTAGATAAATATCTGAACCTCCCACAAAACCCCAAGCTTCACTAAGATGAGACTGTATGTAAATTTTTAACAATGTATTCCTTTGTTGAGTGAAAGAATGAACATCAGCTCATCCATTAACAGGCATTTCTTCTGTACCTGAGAAACTAAGAAACTTCTTGATCAATTTGAGCGCTTCTCAAATAGTTACTTTTTTTTTTATTTTGAGATTAAAATTTATTTATTTATTTGTTTGTTTATTTGTTTATTTTTATTTTTATATTCCCATACAATAGTTACAATGTTTTAAAGTTGTTATGAGTGAAGAGTGTCAATAGTACAAAAACTTGTTAGAAATGAGTTTATTACTGTTATCATCATTATGACTGGTTATTATCAATATCACTGCTTTCAACAGTTTAGCATTTTATAATTATTACTGCATTCACTAATTACATGTTATACTTCTTTTTTTTTTTCTGAAAGCCAAAAAAGACAAGAGACTAAGACTCCAGAAATACTATACTGTGACTAGTAGGTCATTTTAGAACTAAGGGCTACCTATGCATCTACTTTATTAGTATTTCCAGGGGGTGCATGCCATTTGGAAAATTAAGGCCTTGAGAAAGATCAAAGCAACATTTATAGCCACTTGAATAACCTTTTCTAATGATAATCTTATCATATTAGACTTGGACAGGACCTGAGAGGTAATTTAACCACATTCCTTATTTCATATATGATAAAGCTAAGTCTGGACTTCCATAAGGTCATATAACCAAAGTAAGCCCTGGAAGTCTTTTTATTTAGTGCCCCTAAAATTACCATATCTTAAATTAACTCCAAACCTATTAAAACCTAGTAATCTATTGATAAACCTTCACATCCATCTATCATAAGGTCAGGTAGTATGTGAACAGCTTTCTAGGTTGTTGGTCTGGAATGCCATATAAATGGACATTCTTCTTTATTATAATTCCAGTCCACATTTGGAAACTAACTCTACTATGTATGAAGAAAAAGACATTTCAAGATTATTTATATGACACTTTCACAAAAAAAATTCTTGCATATTAAACAAAAATGCCCTACCACTTTGAAAACAGTCAAGTTTCAGTGTGACCCAAAGGTGAACTGATCTCCCCCCAAGGCTGTTTCCTGTATGTGCTGCTTTCATCCATACCCAGATGCAGAACTCAATACCTATTTGATTTCACCTGAAAGAATGAATTTACTCTAATAGTAACTTACAATACAGTCTTTATTGAGATATGTAGGAGGGGAAGAAGTTGGCATCAATCTTCACCAATATCAGCAAACAACTTAAAAACCTTATAAGAAATTTCTACTCCATCTTCCAGCCAACATGCACCAAGGAGCTAGGAATTTTGCGTTTTCCCTTTGACCATGTACCGTCTCTTTTCTCCTCTCCTCCCTTCCATGTCTTCCCTTTTATTCTGAAATGTTTTATTCCTTTCCCACCTATCTATAATTTTTTCAGCAATGTATCTGTGTCCTATCTACTGTCTTTTAACTTTCATATCCTATTTATCAAGAATTTCCACAAAACAAAGGGACTTCTAGTTATTGAACCCACTTTCTTAGAAGACCATTTAGGTCTTTTGTTACTTAAATATAAACTTTTTTTTTTCCTTTTTTACTTTTCTCCAAACACATACTTAATTTTCCCCTGGTGATTGAAATTCCCCCCTTCCTATCATAGCAGTTAAAAGAGACTCTTCAGTACCGAGCTGAGCTGATTCCTCTCAGGACATGCTGCTATCACGATGGAGTTTCCTATAGTATTTTTGTTTTCAATAAAAATATTTAAAAAATAGGTATTCCTCAGAAGGGAAAAAATAACAACAACAACAAAACCCTCCACTTTTTTTCTAGGTCCTCATATTACTAAGCATTAGTGGCCCTTGGAAAAAATTAATAAGGTCTCATTGAAATACAAAAAAGCAACTGCCTTTCTTCAGAAACTTCCAGCCAAGGAAATGATCATAAGATTTAAAAGTGTAGGTACTTAGTGGCTGGAATACAAAAGAAGATTTTCTTCTCATTCTATTAACATGCTTTTCTCTAAGTAAAATCAGCAAAATATCTAATACCCCTCTTTGCTGGTGGCACAAGTACCATCTGTGTGTTTGTCCTATAATTAAGTGACTACTGGACAATCAAGTCCTTGGGAGTGATAACACCATCAGGCCAGCCAAAAAGTTTCTAATGAAACCCTGCTGGGACAGCATATAGGACCAGAATAGGGACTAATAAAATAGATAATACGAAAAGTTAGAGAAATTGTTGTTGCTGCTTAATCCTCATCTGATGAATTTTTAACTTATGAAGATTTTCATTAAAAGCACAGATATTTGGAGGAACTCCTTTCACCAGATGTAAACATTTGCATCAGGTTTTCCGATGAGGTGAGGAGAGGCTTGAAGAGTTGGAGGGCAAGGATGTAGGGAAATGAGTAGATGAATAAAATTTAAGGTCCTACTTTTTCAAAATATTTTCAAATATAATGTAAGATAAAAAGTAGAAATGAACAAATATCAATCACCTTTATAGGTAAGAATAAGACTTGTTCATATCTGACCTTCTTGTGGAATAGACTTTTATATTGGAATATTTATATAACTGGCCAGATTTTTTTTTTATTTTTAAGATTATTGAAATTTCAAAATATAAATTCTTTCATGTTCTTCTGCTGTCCATATTTTCATTATAGAACTTTAGGTAAAATAACTTTTTCTCATTCTCTATGTAGAAAGCATTTTTAATTCTTATTTTTGCTTATTTCTTCAGTTTATTAGAAATGTAAATTTTTTAATTACAAATGTTAAAACTTTAAATCAATTAATTATATTCTTCATTTCTATATTCCTATATTCCATTCCTTAATTTATAACTCTCCAAAATTAAAATAGTTTTATATATTTAAAAAAGTATTTGTTTCAGTACTACCTTATTTGTTTCAGTACTACATTACGTCACAGAACCAAAAAACCTGAATGTACCAAATGCATTATCAAGTCGAATAGCTAATTTGAAATGAGTCCTGAAGCCTTCAATATTCTATCCTCTGTAGCAACAGAGAGTCATTCCTATTTAATTAGGTAAGTCAGTGTATTTGCAAAACAGTTAAGGATGCAATTTAATTTTGGGGTTTGGTAAACATCTAGGGATCATTCATTGTGACCTCCACATTGAGTTTTACTTGGTAAAGCAGCATAAAACTAATCACTTAGAAGGATCAAATGTATGATCTTTTTTCCCCCCTTAGGCTAGAAATGTCTCGCCTTACACACTATGTGTGCCTTCCATGTTTATGTCAACCATGTGTTTTAGTACCTTTCCAAACTTCAGTTTGTGTAAATTGGGAAAATTACAGTAGCAATGGCCAGGAGTGACTGACAGTCCCAAGAGACTGTGTGGAGGGAGGTGAGGGCACCAGAAACCTGGGGACACAGCTGTCAGCTCATCCCAGCATCTCTCATTGTAACCCACTGACTGATCTGGTGCTGGTATTTTCCTTGGGAGAAGCAATCATCTTGTGACTTGAATCAAACTATTCAAAGAATGCTTTGTTTTAAACCAGGGAAAAGGAGGAGGGTATCAGCCCACCACAAGCATCTAATGCTCAGGATTCATTGTGAGATAGATGTTTGTGTGAACTCCCAGGTCGGGACACTAACTCCTAGTAAATTAACCTATCATGCCACCTAACCTCTCGAATTGATTAGTCATTATTTTTACCTGATGAAATCAGAATATGGGTTCAGAGGCCAAGCACATCCATACCCTAAAAAAAAAAAAAAAAAAAAAGGGTTCTCTCGTGCTCAAAATGTTTCTCTGACTACTAGGCAGAGACTACAAATAAGAAAACATTGTTGGAGAAAGTTGTTTTAAAATAACATCTGAAATGGACACTTGATATCTGTTCATGTGTCTGAACCAGAAAAGCGTCACAATGACAATCCATGAAAGTGCATTTTGAATTAAAATTAAAAATACCTTGCGATAGCTATTTCTTAATAAATACCAAAGGTATAGATTACAATATGCCCTCCTGGATGAATGGATGTGTTTTATTTCTTTGTTCTTTCTATCAAGTTTAGTGGGATATGAAATTAAACATTTTCAGATACAAATAAGTATATAGCTAAGAGTAACAGATCTTGGGGCCTCCCTGGTGGCACAAGGGGTTAAGCACCGCACTGTGAAGCAATCTGCAGCCTCTGTAGTATGAGTTCGATCCCCAGCCGGCCAGGGAGAAACCCACATGGCACAGCAGACCTCTCCTGTCTCACCCACTGCTCCCCTCAGCGGTGTATTTCAGTCAGTCTGTCTGTCCTGTTCCCCACTCTGTTTCTGGTGAATCCGCTCACCCCCTGGCCTTTACCCCAGCTTTTGTATGCATAAATAAATCTTTAAAAAAAAAAAAAGAGTAACCGATCTTATTTTTACATAACACCAGTTATTAATGATAAATACGGTTAGAGAAGAAAGTCTTGTTCTGCCTTCATTAACACAACCTCATATACCCCTTCATGGTCAGTGGATGACCTGAAGCTCTGGCATCACTCCTAAAATTTTGCGAGTCTACTTAGAAACACTGCCTATGTTACATACCAATAAATATATTTCCCTAATAGGCTTGGATGGAAACGTAATGTCATCAAAAAAAAAGTTGTTTTTTTTTTTTTTTGCTTTACTTCTAACCTTGTTTGTTAGGCTATAGCAAAAATAATTAGGATACAGAATGCATCCAATGGTTTAACAGCATTGTACCTTCACGTATCAACATCATCATTTCTAGCAGCAATTAATTACTCATAGTTTGCAGTCTTACATATGGAGCTGATGTCTACCTGGCAGCAGAACTTATGTTTCTACATGAACACACTGGAATGTGTGTATGTTTGTGTTTACAGAAATACCTTACCCAAATAGGCCTTATGAAACAGGCTTGTCTATTTGGAATAGAATCATGCTCCTACATTGGTGCCCCTAGACTGTAAGTTAGATAAGTTCAAGGACTTTGTTTTATTGTCCATTGCTGTATTTCTAGAGCCCAGCATAGAGTCTGGCATGTGCTAGTATATTGCTAAATGTTTGTTAAATAAATGAACGTTACATTGCCTGTGCACAAAAGGTCAGGCAATTTGCTCATAGCAGAGTGCCCAAGTCCTAAATCTGGAGCCTGCTTGTCTTATGCAAGATTCTACTAAGATAGGTTTTCTGATCTCCAAGGCCTCCAAATATAAAAAAAAGCAAATTATAGGGGCATGGGAGAGTACTGCCAGAAGCATATTCAACCTAATGAGAAGTGAAAGCTGACATCCTATAACCAGAACAAGAAACAAAAAAAACTATAAAACTTAGCTACAAGTTCTCAAAAGTATGTTTAAGTACTTCAACATTCCAGTGTGTGTGTGTGTGTGTGTGTGTGTGTGTGTGTGTATAATTGTGCTATTTATATCCAAGCACCATATATGTTTATTTTGACATGTTTTTGAACAAGGGGTATAGAATCATTGTATGAAGTATTCTAATACTAGCATTTATCTTTTGAAATTATTTTTATGATTCATCCATTTTGAGGCATCATTTGTACATATGGATAGACAACAATGCATCCATTTTAATACCAGTAATCATTTAACTATCTCTAATTCTCTGTTTTTACAATCAAACTTTAGGTGAATATTCCTAGATATATGGATGATGAGTATAAATGGTGTGAGAGCTTCTCTAAGGTTTATATCTAGAAGTGGAATAGCTAAATTGAAGGGAGTACACATTTTCAACTATTCTAAGTACTACCAAATTGATTTTCTAAATGGTTGAACCACTTCAGACTCACAGCTACAGATGAAATTTCCCATAACTCCACATTTTTTGTCAACATTTTGTATATCTCCTATTTTGAATTAGCTAGCCTCTGAGTATGGCATAACATTTCATTGTGCTTTAAATTTTACTTCCCCGATTAATTTTACCTCCCAGATTATTAATGAGATTCGTCATCTTTTTATAGACATAGTAACCATTTATCATTCCTCTTTGTGATATGCCTCTTTATGTATTTCATGCACTTTTATTTCAAATAACTAAGCTAACTTTGATTGACTCATAGGAGTTCTTTAATTTGCCGCATATTAATCTTTGGTCAACTGTGACCCACATTAAGCCAGACTTAAAAAAGTAAAATGAGAATAAGAAACTAAGGAGAGACATCAGTGGCTATCTGTGGGGAGAAAGCATTTGCATTTTAAGTTCAGAAGAAGTACAGAAAGAAAACATCAGAAAAATAAACTGGTATCCAGAGTTCCTATATTATCAATTACCATATATAAAATGTGTAGTTTTCAACCCAAAATTACAAAACAAATATGAACCATATTCAGAGGGAAAAAATATGATCAAGTGTCTATCTCTGCATGTACTTCAATTAAATGAAGTATCACAATATTCACCAAATAGGTGACCTTAGTAGAAAATGTACACTACAAAAAAAGAGGCAATTAGAAATTTGAGAATTCGAACTAGCAGACTGGAGGTGACAGAATTGATGAACTTGAAAATAGAAAAGAAACACTGAAGAAAAATAAACAGAACCTCAGAGACTGGTTGGTGATGGTAAGCAAACACTATCCATGTAATAGGACTCTGAAAGAACAGAAGAGAAAGAAAAAGGCATTTATTCCTATCAAAATCACAGTTGGTTTACTGAAGAAATTGAGAAGCTGATCCTAAAAATTATATGGAAATGCAAAGGAGCTAGAATAACTAAATCAGTTTTTAAATAGAACAAAGTTGGAGAATTTGCGCTAATTGATTTTAAACCTTCAACAGAGCTATAGTAATAAAGATAGCATAGCACTGGCCTCAAGATAGACATACCAATCTACACAACTGACTAGGTAGTACAGCAATAAGCCCTTGCTTTCATCACCTATTGATTTTTGACAAAGATGCCAAGACAATTCAATGGATAAAGAACAGTCATGTCCACAATGGTGCTGAAAACATTGCATTTCCATATGCTAAAAAACTCACACCACACACAAAATCAATTGAAAGTCTAAGAGTAAAACTATAAATCTTTTAGAATAAAACATAGGAGATAATATCTAGGATCTTTTATTCAGCAAGGATTTCTTAGATATGATACCAAAAACATTATCCAAAGAAACACAATAAATTGTAACATTAACCAAAAACTTTTGTTCAAAGGATACTATTAAGAAAATGAAAAAAACAAGCCACAGTATGGTAAAGAATATTTGCAAATCATATATTTTATGAAAGATTGTATACAGAATATATAACAAACTCTTCCAACTCCGTAACACAAACAGAAAAAAGGATTTTTTTAATTGAAAAAAATTTGGATAGACATTTTAACAAAGAAGACATTCAAATGGCTAATTAGCTGATGAAAACATGTTCAACATCATTAGTCATTGGGGAATTGCAAATTTAAACAACAATGGATTACACTACACATTTACTAGAATGGCTATAATCCAACAGACTGATTGATAATACCATGCATTGATGAGGATGCAAAAAAAAAAAAAACAGGATCCCTAATATTGCTAGTGGTAATATAAAATGACAGATACTTTGGAAAATAAATTGGTAGTTTCTTATTTAAGCACACATACCTAATAACCTAGCAATTCCACTCGTAGGTATCTGAGTTTTGAATGCATATAAATACTTGTATGTGAATATTCACAGCAGCACTATTGATAATAACCTCAAATTGGAAACAATCTAATATGTTCACAAAATGTGGCATATCTATACAATGAAATACTATTCAACAGTAAAAATGAATAAATAACATACACCCACAATATAAACTTAAAATTATTATGTTTATTGACAGAAGTCTTATAGAATACTACACATCATAAGATTCCTTTTACATGAACTTTCTCAACAAAGCAAAACTATGGAGACAAAAAGCAGAGAATGGTAGCCTGAGGCTAAATTTTGGAATGGAAAATTGATGTGCTATTTACACAACTCATAAAATTCCTGAAAATCACTACACTACTTACAACAGAGAAATTATATATCAAATTAGGCATATACACATATATTCACAATTTAATATTGTTCTCTCTGTTTTGTTATTGCAAGTTAAATCAAAGAAATTATCACTCAAGTTCTCCAATTTTCAACATCTCCCACAATTTTACACCTATAATTCTATGTCTCAAGCCTCTTGAAAGAATCATAGCAATATCACCGTATTCCTTCATTTCTTCATAGATTGATTCAGTTCATTCGCTATAAAATTGAGGCATTTCTCTTTCTAAAGAAAAAGATTCCCCTATTAACTAAGAGACAATTTGAGTGTTAACATTTTAATACATATTTCTAATATTTGTAGGGTGATTTCATGTTATCACAGGTTTGATTAAGTTCCTTCAGAAGCATTATCTAATCAAATCTACAAACAATGCATTGTCAGAGTGTACCAGGCGTGATAGCATAACCCGGGTCTAGCTGACAACATTCCTCTTGCCTTTAACTAATTTCTCCCAAACTACACTCTTCTCTTTCCAATTTTTGCCATGCTCACACTTGTCACAAGAAGATGAGAGGGAATTTTTAGACAGAAGCCCATAAATATATAGCCACAGGACTTGCAAATAGCAAAATATACCTCTGTACCCTAATTTATTTATTTATTTTTTAAAAATATTTATATATTTATTTATACAAGCACTGGGCACAGTCAGAAGCTCGGGAGGGTGAGAGAACACCAGAGCCAGAGTGGGCAACAGAACAGGCAGACTGACCAAACACACTGCTGAGGGGAGCAGCGGGCATGGCAGGAGAGGTCTGTCATTCCATGTGGGACCCTCACCAGAGGCCAGGGATCGAACCGGCACTGCAGAGGCTGCAGGCAGCCTTACAGCTCAGCACTCAACCGCTGCACCACCAAGGGAGGCCCTGAACCCTAATTTTTTAAAACACATTTGAATTTAATTATTAAATATAACTGTTTTGCTACAGGCCAAATTTTAATCTAAGTGGATGAACTAATGATTTAAGGTATTTTCCAAATACCACAAATTGATATCAACTTCACTGAAAATTAAGAAAGAGTAGAATGTTTTCCTTATTTATAATATTTTGTTATTTACAAAGCAATTTCTCACATAATTTTGTTAATTTTTCATAAGAATCCTGTGAGGTGCATCTCATTATCCCTGTTCAACAGAGGGCAGAAATAATAAGCTTCATGCAACATCCAAAGATTCACAGAAGTAAATTGTAGTTTCATCCCCTAATGCCAAACATACTCTTCTTAAAGCATTAGACTAATGCACTGTTTCTCATTGCAAGACCCAAAACAGCTCTTTTCTCTTCTGGAATTAAGAAAAGGGTTGAAATCCCCCTGTTCTACATGTCAACACCATTTTTGAGAGCAGAGAGACATCGTCTACCAGCATGATCAACAGAGATCCGGTTTATGGCCATTCTCATGTAGACTGCATTGACCAAATGTTATCATGATGCATCTTCGAACACTTCTCTCCTAACATGGAACTGTAGCAATGTAATAAACCCAAGGGACTTTTTGGGAATGCCATTTATCTCCAAGTCAATGAATTTTAAAGGTGAAATTTAGCATCCAGTGTACTTTCTTATTAAAAAACAAATACAAGTCAGTTCTTCCAACTGAGAAGAATAATTAGCAAATTTAGTAATCATGACCTGCTATGGAGCTAAATTATTTGTTTGCACCAGTGTGCTAGTCTTCTCTAGAGACACTGCCTGTCAATCAAATACATAAGCTTTTGATCAGTGTGTATAATTTTATATCTCTTCCCAGTTAGATGGTCTGGAGAACCCTCCAGTTGTGCTTTGTAGGGCTCTGTAAAATCTATTATTTAATTTCATCCTTTTTAATAGAAATGACCATACTAGGATATTGTCAGAGAGGTAACCTTCCTTCTTGGACACTAGGTCAGGAAGTTAGTTATTTGCTCAAATGCTTACATTTCTCAGGAGAGGCATAGATTAGTAAAGTTTTCACATGACAGCTATAATTAAAGAATGATGTATTACTTAAGCTAGAAAATGATTATTCTATAAAATAAGAATCAAAGCAGGACATTGAATAATGAAACTGAAAACCAGTTTTTCTTACTATGGACATTATTTTAATTACTTGTTTTATTTATTTATTTATTATTATTAATAGCTCTATTAACTGGAAGATTGATAAGTGTCAAACATTTTACTTTGCAATTGCTATGCAATTTACATGTATTGCTCAGTATGAATTCTTCCCATGAAAGTATGTTTATCTCCATTTTAAATATGTTACATGAGATTGACAGGATGGAGGGGGAATTGTCCAAAATCATGATTCATAATATAGTAAAGTCAGAAATGGACTTAAAGTGTTTAAGATACTGAAGAACTCCTGGCTAGTAAGTTAAAATATAAACCCCACATTTTAAACACACACGCACACCTATGTGCACAAGCATGGGAACATATCTAAACAACATCTATATGTCAGTTGCTATATATTTAAAATGCCTTTTCTTTTCTTCTTGGGATTTTATTCCCCAAACAGGCATAGCTGTTTTAGAATTATAATGGCTCTGCTCTATGAAAGTCATGATCCAAGGGACTGCAAAGACTCTAAAGGAGTTATTTCAATCCATAGAGACCATATTATGCATGTTATGAATGCTTAAGATAGAGTGCACAGTCTGTCATGTCAACTCTCATCTACTTCAATGACAGATTATTTTTCTTCCAGCACTAGTGGCTTGAATATATCAGCTACCAAAAGAGGGGACATTTTTCTTGGAGTTCAAACACACATAAAAAAATCATGATGAAACCACAAAATAGAATTTAAGTAGCATTGAAACTCTAACTTAAACTTACAAAAACAAAGACATGTAGCATTTCTCTCAATAATTCAATGAACAAGAGTCCATAGTTCACCCTAGATAATATCAGCTACATAGAACACAAAAAATCTCACAATTATTGAGGATTATTATGCACCAGATACAATGTGAATTGCTATACATGGATTCCCTTTTATTCTTCAGCATAACCCTATGAGATAGCAGTGATTATTATTATTTCCTTTTTCAATATAAAAAAAATGAAGCTAAGAAAGGTCAAGTTAACTGGCTCAAAGACACTTAGCTGGAAAGACACTGAGCTGGGTTTCAGAAACTGAGCTCGTCACCTCTACATATTTGTACACATATAATATATTTGCATTAGAACTAAGAAACCAAATTTTAGCATCAGGGAATTCAAATTTATAAGGGGGCAAACATCAGAATGTCCAGAAGTCAATTTGTTTGACAAAATATTCAAAAGATAATATTTATTCATGAGGCCTATTCAGGCTTCTAAAAATCTTTCCTAGACTCTCACTAGACTATGCGTTCAAATAACATTTATCTATTTCTGCTTGAGGATCTTACTGAGATCAAAACAGCAAGAGGGAAACATTTAAAAAGGGTAAAGGAAACACACTTTCTAGTATAGTTTTTAGCCTCTTTTTAATAGAAAGCCATATTTGATCCATTTGTGTCCTAGATTTGTTTTGGCAAATAGCTCTCATCACCTGTACCAATTCGAACCAACTCATGCTCCTTGAAACAAACACAAGATTGTGCCCAGAGTAGTGATTGATTTAGCTTTATCTGTCATGGCAGGGGTGTGACAGCTTGCATGACCTGTTTTTGACAACCTTCCCTGCTCTCGATAAATAAACTCATCCCTCCTGAAATACACTCCCAAGTAGTCTGTCTACAAGTTGGCAAGGTGGACGGAGGTTAAAAAGGAAGGGAGGAAGGAAAGAGGGAGGAATAGAATGGAAGAATTCTTACGATTACTTGACACTTGGTTAAAAAGTGAAGGAGCATATTTTAACCTGAAATGTTAGATTGACTAACTATATGGATAAAATTGCTTTAATAATTGTTGGGGATTTTTTGTTTTGTTCCTACCCATTTATGGAACAGCTCCTTATTTGCTCTATGACACCATAACTTTGCTCAGGTTGTTTGTCCCTGTTCTAATGTCCCATCTACGTTTCCTCTATCTAATTATAGTCCCTCCACTCAAGTCCTGCCTCCTTCATGAGTTCTGATGCAAGTGCTCTTGGGGAAAATCTTACTTTCTTTCAATATTTTACCATAATCTCCAGGAGAGCCTTATGACTTTAGCGGATACAAATGCCAAAGCTCACCTACTTGGTTAGGAACAGAACTGGATGTTTAAGCTCAACTTTTTTACATTTCAATTGTATCAGACTACTGCTTTCTAATATAGTCTCTACTAGTATCTGCAATGCTGGCTTTCATTCTCTCAGTAAAGCCCTTTGACTTCTCTTTTTTGTTATTCACTGGCCCTTTCACCAGCATAGGCTGCCTTCCCAGTGAGACTTCAAGTTCTGTGAGCTGCATTCTTGGAGGGTCAGTATTGCGCTGGAGAAGGAAAACAGGGTTAGCTGTCAGATACTCAAGCTACTGGTTCAGGCTCTGCCAGTCTAGCCCTGTAACTTTGGTTAAAATCGTTTCTTTGAGAAAGTGAAAATCAAAATCAACAAAAAACTATGAACCAGAGACACTCTATGGGGAGTAGGGGGCGGGAGGGGAGGGATTGGGGTCAAAATAAGGGGGTTTCAATTGTATGGGGAATATAAAAATAAAATTTATTATAAAAAAATCATTTCTTTGAAACTGAGTTCCCTTATTCAGAAAGTGGGATGAGGAATGTTTATTGCCAAGGGTGCTATCAGGCAGACTGGTAAGTTGTATTTGTAAATAGTTTGTAATTCAATAAATACCGTGCACACTGAGGCAATCTCATATTTCTCCATGCCCTCTTCTGTCTTAGTGTCAATGAAGGGGTAGATTCCTGCCTCCTGGATTTTTTTCCCTTGGGCCTGGGGATGACTGTTTCCACACATGAGCCCTGATCAGCCTGGGCTTTCCCTCTAGGCCCACGTGCTGTGTCCTCACCCAGTGAAACTCTTCACAATATAAATATGACCTCTGATATATTATCTGTGAGGGACTGGCTTTGTTTTCTGATCTTTATCAATATTTGCATTTATAAGGAAGGATTGTTGTAGTACTTAATGCCATGTGACATGATGAAACTACATTACTACCATTTATAAGTTTATTCTGAAGAAAATGCAGGCTCTACCTGCCAACATCTGAAAGCTATAAATAGTGAGAAAAATAGAGAAGTCTTTAAAAGTCCATTGAAACATATTGGATTTGGAGAGTTTCTTGGATGGCCAGAGTGGAAAAATATTTTGCTAAAAAATAGGGAGTATTGCTCCACTGGCATACAGGCAGACGGTTTAGTTAGTATTTACCCAGCCTGTGGCGAGGGAACACTCGGCTGTTTATTTCAGTAGAGGGGATGTTGGTAGACGCTGTTTGTCTAGTCAGAAATGCCCTTTGAGACTGCAAGGCTACCTGTGACCAATTTTCAACTAAATTTATCTTTGGACTTTGTGTAAGTAATCCAGCCTTAACCAAATCCATTTGGTTTTCTATACAGCCATGTCACAGAATCCTTACCAAAAATCTCCCTGCTTTGGTCCACAATGATGGCTTCTGATTATTCAGCCAAAACTGAATCTGAGACTTACATGTGAGTTCTGGATAAGTAGACTGAGCTTTATTTAAGGTAAGAAATAAATACCACTTATTAAATAAAATGGGCTGATATTTAACCAGTCATTTTCAAACATCTTTGCCCTTTGGTCCATGGTAGAATAAATAATACATATTATTGACCATTAATCGTAGATAACTTTATTTCATGAAACAATTTATGTTTTACTTCATTTCTTATTTGAAGACACTAAGGTTTTTAATAGCTACTCATATTGCTAATCTGACATTGACATGGTGAACACTTGAAAAGTGTATTACTTTTCAATCTCAGGCATTTCAAGTTTCATGGTTTTTCAATAAAATTCAATAGTTTTAAAAGTATAATGACGGTAATAAAGTACAAAAATATGTTTCCCAGATTGTGATTAAATAGAGATTATTTTTTGTTAATCAGCTCTGCATATTTCTATTGGCTTTAATTTTCATGTGTAATCCCACAAGCATTTTTTGACCATTGTATCAGGCTACTTAATTTTAAAGACAGCTCTTCGGAGGTTGCGAAGATACTGGGCTAGTACTGTATCTCTATAACAGCTCCCAAATGTTTGACCCATGTAAAAATCAAACATAAAGATTTGTGAAGCACTCTTGACTTGGGGGTTTTACATATTGTTTTTGTTTCTATTTCTGTATTTCCATATCTTTGTTTCAGCATCAGTAACCATTCAACTGCTCAGAAATCTATGACTACTTATTATGATCCCATTTTGTAGACTATGATAAAGTTCCAGTCAGGGGAAATAAGATCCTGAGATAATAAACTGCATGGCCAGAATTTGCCCCCAATGAGTTTTACTTCCCTATCCAGGCCCTTTCTACAGGAACTCAGAGTCTCACAAGGACAGGAATCTACAGCCCAAGCTTCCTGTCAAGTTGACAAATGTGTTAAATCAAAGATAAAGGTTTCCATGTTAGGCTGTCAAAGGGTCAGTTCACCCCAGCCTTCACATCCTCCTTAGCTCTGTTCCCATACAGAGGTCCTTCTTGAGCTCATTGCTACAACTTAATTCAAACGTGGGGGAGTCCCAACTTGGAGGTTCTTGACAGTTGGTCTGGAGCACATATAGGGGGAAGCTGTCTGTGCACCTCCCAGGGAGCTGAGCTTAACTTACTCCATCCCAGAGAATCTAGCCACATGATGAAGAATTACAGCCTGGTGAACAATACGCAGGAAACTGGTACCTGGGATTAACCCATGCTGAAGAACTGAGAATCCCAAATAACGGAGATGGAGGAAGGGAGGGAGGAAAAGAGGGGGAAGAAAGAGAAAGAGAAAGAGAAAGAGAGAGAGAGAGAGAGAGAGAGAGAAAGGAGGGGGGAGGGAGGGAGAGAGAGAGAGAGAGAGAGAATGGGCGTGCATACTGCAAATAAATGAAATTTGGAAAACTAAAATCTAAAACAGCACTGAGTCAAGTGCTTTTATGTCCAATTTGTTCAATTGTCTCCCATTAGTTTCTCACTGATAAGCTCACACTATGCATTTCAGTATTTAAAAGAGTGATCTTAAATACTTCATCTTAAGATTTTTCTAGATACTCATCAGTGAAAATTTTTAAATTATAATCTCTTCAAAAATGTATAGTATTAATAACTTCTACCACCTATTTCTTCAGTATTGAATATCAATATTAAGAACTGAATAAACATCAAATATAGTCTCAGATGCATGGTTTTGTCTAAGTCATGGAAAGTGAAGGAAAGAAGTGAGGAAATATACAGAAGGAAGAAGAAAGTGTGGGGATGAGAGCAGAATCAGAACTGGAAAGCAACATGATTTAACAGACTTTGGGGTTTTGGGATCCAATAAAGTTAAGCTCGAGGCCTAGCTCCAAACTTACTGGGTGATTAACATATTATTTAACCAGTCTGAGCATAGGTTGCTTCATTGATAAAATAATCATCATCATCATCATCATCATCATCATCATCATCATCATCATCTTCTGGAGACATCGTGAATAACAAGTAAGTAAAATGTGGCAGGTTTGGTATTTATAGCCTCCAGCCTGGAATGCAATACCAGGCTGATCAGCTCCATGAACACCCCGCCCACTGCAGGAATCCTCTGTTCAGAGACTCCCTCAAAGAAAGTCCATTGGTGGATATAGAACTTACAGTTGAATAAAACAAACATGCTTTTCTTGATTCTACTTACTAGAAATGTATTCTTAAAACTATGCCAAAAATTACTTTACCTTAACTTCAAAGCAAGCCTCTTAAAACATGGGACTGAGAACTGGGCCTAATGCCTCTCAGGATCCCACATCTCCTTGTTCTGGGGGCCATGGTGCATTTCCAAGAGGCCATTCTGCTGCAACAATCAGCTCATATCCAGAGTCTTCCCGAATATAGAAAGCTACCAGGCCCTTCTCCTAGCCATCTTTTTTTTCTAGTTTCAAAAGTCACGTGTAATCAATGCAACACAGTTTGAAAAACAGGAAAAAAATGCTTAAAATTTCAATTGCAGCATTAACATTTTGGTCAGTGACTGCTACTTTCCTTACATGTATGACTATGTTTTTCATTAAAATGATATTATACTATAGGCATCATTTATAGCCTTCTAACTCTGTTCAATTAATTAGAAGATAGAGATACTAGAGCTCAGGGGCTCATCACCCTCCAGGATAATGTGACAGAGACTAACTGATAAGAATGTGAATGAATTAGATACCCCTGCATAATCAAATCTGATTATACAGACTTGTTAATTGGGGGATTCAGTCTTCTGACTATGCATCTTCATTATAATTTGTTATCTTGAGAGTGCTTTTGGATCTTAGAAAATATTGGGAGTTGTTTAGGTTTGTCTAATTAGATAGTCATTAATGTAAAAAAACGTAATACCATATATATCTATAAAATCCACAAAATATATAAAAGCTGTCATATTCTCAATTGAAATCCAGAGATACTCAGTCTCTATGGTATGCCTAGAAATACTTGTCTAATAACTCCATCCATAAAAGGGAATTAGTTTTGTGAACTCATAGATTTGTCCATGCATTTTGACTATTGATTCATGGTAAGACAAGGCAGTGTGAACAATCAGACCTAAGAACATAACCAACCACAGGGTGTGATAGGCCCTCGGGAGGGTCTGACTCTCAGTAGTGGTTTAGTGGGCAGAGAAGTTCTGGTGTCCAAGACATGCAACTAATCCTCGCTCAGACAAAGCCACCAAGCACTTTGGGGAAAAGGACAGTGTCAGGCTCATTTCTGTGTCCCCCATGGCCATTCTCTGAGACAAGCAGATCACAGTAACCCAACTGGGAGTTATTGTGTGCCTTTCCTATTCCCTTCTCTCTCTAGATACATTTTCTGTTTAATCTCAATTCTCGCAAAATCTCGATGAGATAGGAATTGCTAGTAACATTGTAAAGATAGAGAACTAAAATTCATGGATGCAGTTATGCATGCTGTATAGTCAGTAATTAGAAAGCAAGGATTCATTCTTTGGAACATTCGTTGAGTACCTACCATGTGCCAGGAACCATCCAGGTGCTGGGGAGGGCACCTGCTCTCTTAAAGTGTCCATTCTAGTGGTCAAGGAAAGGGAAACAAACAGGGAAACCAAATAAATTCACATGGTAATACCAGATGGTAAAATACCAGTAAGATAAAAAAAGCAAAATATTGACAGACTGACTAGCAGACAAAGAGCGGACTGATTTACATAGGGTGGTCAAGAAGGTTTTACCCAATAGTCAAAGTTTAAGCTGAAACTTGTATAATGAAAAAGATCCATAAATACAAAGATCTGAGGGGGGAAAGCAAGCAAGCGCAAGGGCCCTGAGGCAGGAACAAGATGGATGAGTTTAAGAACCGAAGTAGCAGAGGCCAAATTATATTGATCTTTGCAGGTCTTTGTAAAGAATTGAAATTTTATTCTAACTGTGATTTAAAAAAAAAAAAATCTTTTAGAAGGATTAAAGTAAGAGAGATGTGGTCTGATTTTTTTTTTTTTTTTTTTGAGAAAAATATCTCAGTCAGTGTTACACTAAATTTCATGTTCTTAACTCTAGGGCAACAATTTGTTAAAAAGAGTTTGTGTCTGGTTAACATAATAGTAATAACAGTGAGAGTTCAAGAAGTAGGGATGATCCCAGGAAATAAGAATACAAAAGAGGTATAGTTCATAGTCTGCAGCTCACAGACCTAAAAGGAGTCAACCTTCAGAAACCAGTTCTTGGATGGGCAGAGTACAAGGAAGATTCTCAGAATATGATCAAAGGGAGAGTAGACAACTCAGAAGCCAAGGACTGGCAGGAGAGAAACAAAGAGAAGGAGCATTCAGAATGAGAAAACTGGAGAATAGAAAACAGAAGTCAGGTGTGATAGGCAAGCACTGGGACCAGCACCTGTAGGATTCACTTCCGGGGAACAGTGTGTAGAACAGGAATTTCACCACATTCTGCTTAGTGTGGATCATGCTGTGACTTTGGATTCCACTCTGGGGAACTGGGGAAAAAAAAAAAAAAAAGGCAAGGCAAAGGAAATTGGAAGGAAGGAAGATCCATGGTTAGCATGAGTTTTTTTCTTAATTAACCTTTTCTGGTTCTTATTAGTCATATCCTATATTTTGTCAAGGCATACATCATGTTTCTTTAACAGCCAGTTCTATAATTCCACAGGTCACAAGTATAGTCAAATCAGGTGTACTCTGTGAACTGAAGGTAAATTTTCATCACCTAATGAATTTCTTGCTCTTCCTTCTTTCTCTGGCCTCATCCCCAACTTCTCTGACTCTCAAGTTCTTTCCTTCCTCTACCTTTTCCTTCCGCCTTTCCTTTTGTATGGTTGTATGTGGATAAGTAAAGTATAAATATAATATATATATAAAATAAAGTATATATAATTAAGTAAAATATAATAAAGTAAAATAACAAAGAAAGTTTGGAGGCAGCAATATGGACTCGTATTTTCCGTGAGTTTACTATATACATGAAAGCCACTTTTGCCCTTCTCCAGGCTTCAGGCACATTTTATAGTATCCAGAATTTCTTTTAAAAAAAAATTGAAAATAATTTCAGTGGTTCATTGGTCATTTGTGCAAGTTCATTATTTGGAGTAATTCACTTGGATCTGAAGACATGAAATTATTTAAATTAGTCCGGGGCTCCCTTACTATCTCTTCCATTGACTTGTGTTTCAATTTCCTCATAATGATGTTTATTTTATGCTATTTGGTTTGAAGAGCCTTGCTGGAGAATGTAAAATGAAGATAGGAGCTGAGGAGTTCTGCTTTCTGTGTGTCATCTATTAACATTGCACCATCTGCCCAGGGCAACTGGCCTATTTCCTCCCTGTTCTCTTTTGGGTAGTAAACAGATTTAGTCAAAGGAAAACAGGCGAGAACAAAGACTGTGTTACAAAGGAGCGGGAAATGGGTATGGAACGGCATCCACTAGTGCAAGATCACAGGTTGTTTACCCATTACTGTCAGGTCCCAAAGTCACCTGCTTGCTTCCATATCTGCTACAGTCACTCTGCAGAACTCCCGCCAAAAATGATTAAGAGGAAACGGGGAAAATATTGCACAGTAGTTGGCTTTATCTGTGAATGCCATAACCACCATAGAGTGAGATCAGTCTTAATCATCTTCAGTTTTCAAAACCTAGTTCCAGCAACACTCCACTATACAACCTTCCCTAAACAGCAACCCCCACATGTACATATTCCACCAGACTCACAGCCAACCCGTACCTTCCCTGTGCTGTACTTGACTTGTACATCTCTGCTGCTAGCTTTATCACACTACAATGTGCTATTTTTATGTCTGTCTCTTACTTGATTGGGATTAATGTATTAGTTTGCTAGAGCTGTCATAACAAATTACTCTAAACTGAGTGGCTTAAACCACAGAAACATATTATCTCATAGTTTTTGAAGCTTCAAGTCTGAGATCAAGGTGTCAGCAGGGCTGATTCCTACTGAAGGCTGTGAAAAGAATCTGTTCCTGCCTCTCTCTTCCCTTCCGCTGGCTTGCTGGCACTCTTCAGTGTCCTTGACTGTAAAAAGTTCACCCCATCTGTGGCTTCATGTTCTAAGTCTCTCTGTGTGCCTATCTGTCTCTGCATATGGCATTATTTTTACAAGTCATGTTGCATTAAGAACCCATTGTGGGCCTCCCTGGTGGTGCAAAGGATTAAGCACCACTCTATGAAGCAATCTGCAGCCTCTGCAGCACGAGTTCTATCCCCAGTCGGCCAGGGAGCAACCCACATGGTGCAGCAGACCTCTCCTGACTTGCCCGCTGCTCCCCTCAGCAGTGTACTTCAGCCAGTCTGCCTGTTCTCTTCCCCACTCTGTCTCTGGTGAATCTTCTCACCCCCCACATCTCTGGCCTGTACCCTGGCTCTTGTATGCATAAATAAATAAATCTTTAAAATAAAATAAAATCTATCTCTCTCCAAAAAAAAAAAAAAAAAAAGAACATATTGTACCCCAGGATAGCCTCATCTTAATTAACTACAGTCCCTAAGGCCCTATTTCCAAACAGGAGCACATGTAGAGATACTAAGAGTTAGAACTTCAACATACGAGTTTTAGAGGGAAATAATTCAATCCATAGCTATCATGTCCCATGCTTACTGAAGACCTGGCACCTGGACCATTGTCAGCTATATCATTATTATTAAACACTGTAATATATGTTTAATTAACTTAAATATTTCTGCCACTTTCAGTGCTGATACAGGTAAAATTAAACATGGGAGATATATTTAATCTGAAATGTGGAACCATAGAGAAGGTAGAAAAGCTCTCTAAATAGAATTGGTCCCTCTGATCTCACAAAAAACTCAATATAATCATTTCTGATTTGTATCCACCTCATCCTCATGTAAAAGAACTACATGTGACAATGTGTGTCAAGGCTGTCATCTGGCAATAGATATGACCTCTGTCAGGGTCCCATGACACATATAGAACAGAGCCCTTAAAACTTTAGGTCTCTTTCATTCCACAGATACCTACAGATACAGATCCCCAGTTTCTCTTTCATTTCACTGTATCTTATAATAGAATCCAAAAATGATGAAACAGAGAAAGCAACAGCACTTCCTTAAAAAATCTCACAGTTTGGTGGAAAAAAAGAATGTGGTAAGTATTACAACAGTGTGAGCCCAGGGTATAGTGAGAAGTCAGAAGCCATGAAGATTAGTCTGGATCTTCAAAAGTAAGTAGCAGTAAGCAGCCGAGAAGGAGGGTGAGGGTCTTCCCAGGCAGTGAGGATAGCTTTGCTAAATCCCAGAGGTCAAAGAGCAGCAAGCAATCCATGGAACTGTTTGGATGCAGATCACAGGCTGTTTACCCATGCTACTGGAGTTTGGGGTCAAGGGTGAGAGCAAGAGAATCTGGCAAGTCAGGCTGAGGAGCCCGGACTTTAGGTAATAACCGAAGGATTTCAAGCACTGGATTTGCACTACCAGCTTTGCAATTCAGAAAATCATTGACTACAAGACTTTACCAGAGGAAGACTCCCTGGTTCAGTGAATATAGGTTTGGAGCCCATTACATAACCCAGAAGAGAAGTAATCACAGGGGAATAAACAGAGATAGTGGGACCGAAGGGAACCAGGGAGAAGTCGTGGGCACAGCAGTGTCCTGCACTCACTCTGCTCTGGCCACCATGTCCTACTCTTCATTCTGAGCAATGTCCTTTCTCTTCTTTTTTTTTTTTTCTTTTTAAACTTGTAAGTGAACAAATGTGGGTCATGTGCTATATTCCATGAGTCCTGAGCTCACGAAATATGACTTTACAACACAGAGAAAAGCTTCTTTTTTGCCTTGTGTCTAAAGCCTCATCTTCTATAAATGTATTTTAAGCATATGTAGAGTGTGCTGTAGCAATCAAGTAAAATTTACAACAAGTTAATCTGATACAAATATAATGACAAGTATAATGAGCATTATGTTGCTAGGTGCTAAAAGTCCATAAGCAACTCACATAAATGCCATTTAACAACCAATTTTTATCTAGAAAAGTAAATATATAGTTTTTAAGCTCCCTTGAGAAAGACTGTCATTCAGTATTCAGGCAAATCAAGTTTTCCAATCACATGCAGTTTAAACAGCAAACTTCCTAGATCCCCCCCCCAACCCCCAGTAATTATGCAACTATATTTGAGGGCTTACTTTATGTTAAACACAATGCAGGTGCCAAACACTATAAATGCAGGAAAATGGTAGTATGGGCTATGTCATCAAGTAACCTGGAATCTCTAGTTCTCACTCCCAGCCTCAGCTTCTAGTACTGACAGTTCTTGGATTCCACTCTGAACTGACCAGCTCCCAGTTCCCTTATTATCAGACTCTGTCTTTCATCAGAACAGTCCCTGCTCAGTGCTTCCTGCTTTTTGTCTCCTAACTTCAACATAAGGTTTCAAGTGTATCAGAATTCTAGTCCATAAGCCCATGGCTTCTCTGCTAAATTATGTGGTTGTCAGCAGAATTGTTACTATATTGATATCAGGATAGAGGGAATATGAAAAAGAAAGAAAGAAGACACAGTGAAAAGGGTTTCAGATCCTTAGAGGTGGGAAATCTGGAGCGAAATGGAAAAACCAAGGCCAGAAACATGGCCCAAGTCAAACAACTAGTCAATGGCAAAACAAGCCCTTGAAACCAGCTCTTCCTAATTTCAAGCCAACATTCTTCCTCACTCCACTGCCTGCATGAAATACAAACAGATTTGCCACTTTGCTTAAACTTACACCCATTAGTAGCATAACTTAAACACAAAATGACGGCAACACTTCCCTTCTTTATTATTTGCTTTCTGATTTCTACAATAAAATTAAAGGGGAAAAAAACCTTCAAATAAAAGGAGTTTGGAGGAAGTAAGAGAATAAGATTTCATCAAAATATAAAAGACGAGATGAGAGGTAGTTGAAATCAAGAGGCAAGCCATCGCTGGTGGAAGGGTTCAGAAAGCAGAGTCTGGAGATGCAAAAGCCACACGTCACTAAGCTGACCTTTTGGCCCAGTCTGGTTATATTTATATGCAGCCAAACACAAACAGAGCTTGTACCCAGCGGTTCTTCATGTTCCATTTGGCTCCTGGGTCCAAAGACCCTACTGAGGAGCTTAAACTGTGAACATGTACCAGAGAACAGTCCAACCAGCTTTAGTTAGGTGAGAGAGGCTCCCCCTGAATGTGAGAAAATATCACCCCTTTTTCTTTCAGCCCCATGTCTCTGGGAGAAGTTCTAAAATGACTATTGAATCCCAGAGCTAAATTTCTAAATACTTTTCCCCAAAATTCTTTACCCTTCTCTTATGCTGAGAGAGGATTACAGTGACTTGTGCTTCACATAGGCCCATCCCTTTGGGGGACTTTGCACCAGTGACATAATTGTGCATAGGTAGACAATACTTCAAAAACTCAATAAGCTTTTGGCTCAGATTTTGTACCTCCCTTGTTCATCATTCTGGTGAATTTACCAGCATTCAGATCATCGCCAGGAACCCAACTAGCTCAGGTATGTGAATCCTCAACACACTCTTTCAGACACAACTGACATTTACCAAGCTCAGATATCAATGTATAAACCCAATGCAAATGTATTGATTATGTGTGCTGAGCAACAACCCTCACAGGGACAGAGGATGTCAAGTCCGCACAACTAGTCCAACTTCTGTGACAGGCGCACATCTATGGAAAGCATATCACATTGCTGTTTGCTGGGGATCTGGGAATTAGAATAAAGAGAGTTAAAGAAGCAAACAGTGAATAGCATCAGACTGAGATGACCAGATGGACCTTCTTGCAAAGAGAGAACTTTGACCAAGTTTCCCTCACCCAGGAGACGGGATGCCTCTATGTGTAAACAGAAACAAGCAAGTGAGCATCTGAGAATCTTATGTTTTGTTTTCTTGACTAATCAGTGTTTGTACTTGTCTCTTTTTTAGATATAGTGATACTTTATATCATCTTAATCAAATCTTATAGGTCTAGTCATCATTGTCTTTTTAAGGTAACATTCTCAGTATTTATCTATCATCGATATTTGTTTATCTTAAAATAAAATTCTCTGATAATCTTATTTCCCTTTCAGATAAACCCTTTCCAATCTAGCAGAAAAAGTCTGATGTAGATCCCTGCACTGGCAACAGAATGCATTTCAACATTAGTAGTGAACAGCAAGGGTGTGAGAGGCACAGAATTAAGACCAAATAACTTTCCATGGCAAACCAAGATTTCAATACTGACATAATTCAGTCCTATATTCTTTCTTGCCCGCTTGCTCTTTCTTTCATTCCCAAGCACTTAGTGAGAAACTATCATTGGTTTGACAGGTTCTAAACACAAAGAAACTCTAAAAAGATGTCACTTTCGTGAACCTTGAGTTCAAGTGAGAGATGGGCTGACAGACTACAAACAAAGCACAAAATAAAAGAATAAATAGCAGACAACAGCAAGTGCTATAATAAAAATAAATATCTTCTAGAGAGACTGGATAGGATGGTCAGAAAAATCCTCTCTGAAGCAACAACGTTATGAACTGAGACCTATGGAGCAAGAAGGACACACCTATGTGTAAATCTATGTGAAAAGTGTTCTGCACAAAGAGTACATCTGGTGTAAGTCATACATTTATCTATTATGTCACATATCACTCACTAAAGTTTCAAATGCAGTAGATATTCTGTAGAACACTGAAGAGCTACAGCTTCAATTTTATTTATTTATTTTTTTAAGATTTATTTATTTATTTATACATGCACTGGGTACAGTCAGAAGCGTGGGAGGGTGAGAGAATTCACCAGAGCCAGATGGGGGAGCAGAGCAGGCAGAAGGACCGAAGTACACTGCTGAGGGGAGCAGCGGGCGGCAGGAGAGGTCTGTGTGCCATGTGGGACCCTCCTCCGGTGGCAGGGGAGCAGCCAGGGATCGAACAGGCACTGCAGAGTCTGCGGGCAGCTTCGCAACCCAGCGCTCAACCGCTGCGCCACCGGGGAGGCCCTACAACTTCAATTTTAGATGTATGTTGGTCCCAGGTTACTAACCCTGGAATTTGTAACTGTTGAGACAGAACAATTTTCTCACTTTTTCACCCAACCATTTTCTAGCCATCCTTCCATCCATAGATGGTAGATGATTAAGATGATGAAAGAGGTCCTCCCTGGTGGCGCAAGGCTTTAAGCACAGCACTGTGAAGCTATCCGCTGCCTCTGCAGCACAAGTTCGATCCCAGTCCAGGGAGGTGATCCACATGGTGCAGCAGACCTCTCCTGTCTTACCTGCTGCTCCCCTCAGCAGGGTATTTCAGTCAGTCTGCCTGTTCTGCTCCCCACTCTGTCTCTGGTGAATCCTCTCAGCACCCCACAGCTCTGGCTTGTACCCCAGTTCTTGTATGCATAAATACATAAATCCTGAAAAAAAAAAGTGGTGAAAGAGAAGAAGTGCATATGGTTTGGCTGTTTTTCCCATTGCTCAACTCCTCCTTCCCCCACCAATATACTTAAAAGCCTGGCACAAAGCCTGTTCCGTACCAGTAACTAATAAAGTGGTAACATTGACCATTGACCATAGAGCTTTCATATATGCGTTTAATTTTCTGAGCAAGGAGATACATCTTTGATTCGATTGTGCTCTTTAAGTCTGTGCCCGTCACAGCACAAAAAGAGAGCAAAACCACCAGATGTGGGCACTATTCTTTAATAGGTAGTCTTTATTCAAATTCTAGGCTCTGATCTTCAGTAGTTGAGGTTACAACTAGTTCTCATTTCTCACAGAGAATCTCACTAGACAAGGAAGGAAGAAAAACAAAACCTAGTAAGGCAGAGTAGATACATTTTTAGAGTCCTGACTTTTTGTGTGTCAATATTTAGTATTGAGCTGAAAGCAGCCCTTGTAAGGGGAAGGGAGTGAGCATTTTGTCGTGGTCAGTCCACATAGTAACAATGTCTTAGCTTGTGGTTTTGTGGGTTTCCTTTGGTGTATGCTGTCCTTCTAGATACTTTGCTGTTGTTTCCTAATTTAAAATTCACCATTTTAAAATATCCTTTGTTGTCCTACTTATTGTAGGAAAACATACAGAATGTTCCAGTTTAATAACAATTTGTTATTTTAAAAACATGCAAACTCATAGTTTATAGCAGGTTACCTCACAACCAGTCAACATCCATGTCACTTATAGTCAGTTTTTAGGAGGCTGTATTTCGGGAAATACATTCCTATTGCGTTACAGTGATGGAATCCATTCGCCTTACCAAACATCTCCAAATATCTCCATAAATGATGTTCCAATGGGAATTAGCCATTACTATTCGAATGAAAAAACATTGTAAAACTCTGTACAAGATAGAGGGCATAGATTTCCCTGCACTTGTTATTTAGTCTTAGACAGCAAGGTGTAACTTTTTTACTCTTCATTAAAACTTCATTCATAATAAACTGAATTTTTTGCCAGGACCACACTTGCATTTCCTTCAGTTATATAAGTCATCTCTCTCTTCTTATTGGCTCTCTGACTTCTCCTTTAACAGCTAACAGTATGTGGTAAACAGTGGCCAAGCAGCGTTTCTAAACCTATTCTGGAATGCTTAGAACTAGTCCTTCTATAAGAAATAACAATGTCTTGAATATGCTTTCCCAAGAACTACAGAGGAAGTTCACAATTCTTCTTGCATAACAATGAAATACTCAGACTAGTCACTGTAGTCAAATACTTCAGTTGCATATATAGCAATTAAATAAAAATGTTTAGATCTGCAATCTCCAAATGTAGATCCTTTCTCTAAATCTTCCAGAACTGAGATGCTTTATAAAATATCCTGTTTATGCATAGGACAAGGATGCAAAGATTTCAATAGAAAAGACTTTTTACAATAAAGGAATTTTTAATGAAATGTATAAAATTAATGTATGGCTTAAAAATGCAGATGTCCACGTAGAGTATCAACATAAATTCATTATTTCAATTTTAGACATTTTAAAATCATTTGGGGGTATTGCATTAACTTTCCTGTGCTTCAATGATTTACTAAGACCTTGGGCAAGTTAGTTTCCTTCAGAATACTTCAGTTTTTTTCCATTTGTGAAACAGGAATGGAGACAACTCTAAACAGGTCTGTCCATACAGCCCTGAAATTGCTCTAAATGAAGAAACTGTGTAATCAGATGTGTTACACAGTAAACATTGATTGAGCATCTACCGTATGCTAAGTAAATGCTCTTAGAGTATGTTTCTCTTCCTACTATGCATCTGTGTCATGGTTTTTATTTAGTGATTTCAAACAAACACATTCAATGATTGCAATTCAGTCTCCTATTAAATACTGGAAGATTCTGCCAACGGAACAGGGCGTCAAACTCCATTTAGTCTAAGTAGTTCTATCTCATTAGCTACTAGGTTATGACCGTGTTACTTAGCAAAGCTCATCACTTTTGTTAAAGTGATATATTGAATGGAAATTTAGTAATCCTTGTGAGTACCTCACAATCCTTTCAAGTACCTCAGTGAATAACAAAAATACCAGGTTGCTTTCAGCAACTTCTGCTTACTCCTACATCCTCATTTTTGATCCCAAGTTTCTGCTATGGTTCCTAATTGGGTTTTACCCTGTAACTCAGGTTTTCTGGCTCTTTCTCTTAGAATGGATGAAATTGCCTATTCACATAAAATCCCTCCACCCACCCTGCTCTCTTGGTGCTGTCTTCTGAAGTTTAAATTCCCCTACTCTAGTCCAGGAAGGGCATAGGGCTGTTCTCCCTCATCCAAGCAGGTGGGTAAAGGAGAGTCCTGGAGCCCTCGGTGGCTTTCTCAGGCTTTTATTGAGCTTTTACATGTAGTGCAGCAATCAGGTACATGGCAGGCAGGGGTGCTGGGGGGCCAGGAGGCCAAAAGGCCTCCAAGCCCCCTGCAAGTCTTCACTCTGGGCTCTCTGGTGCTCTTTCTCCCCTTCTCTCACTAAATCTGTCCACATTTGGTTATGGGTAACTTTAACAGGTTCTGTGATGCCAAGAGGCTTCCTTGTCCTCCTTGGCATTCCTTTTGATTGTTCAACAATTACCCGTATTCCTTTCTGAGTTTGAGAGCACTGGCTCTCGACTTCACCCAAGCTAGCTATCATTGTTGTGACGCCATGTATTTGACGTCCCACATAGGGTGCTAGAACTGCCATGAGGGATCCAAATGAGGATGAGGGGACACTCTTTAATACCAAGTCGCTCATCCTTACTGTGAAACAGTGGTCGTCAGGACCACGCGTATTCACATTAAACATGACCTGCCGCATCCCCAACTCCCGAAGTACCTGTACCAGCTCGGCGTACGTCTGCCATCTGCTCAGGGTCTCCGGCACGTCTCCTGCATCAGCCCACACTGTCTGTATGGCAGCCACTATCCACTCCAGCAGGGTGCGATCGCCCTGGCCATACCGCTGGCTGTTCTGCAGCCTCTGTCTCAAGGATGGGTGTAAAGTCACAAAAGCCAGTCTCTCCATCTCTTGTGCCATACAAATAATCCCATCCACCCCCAGGTGCCACAAACATAGCAGCCAGGCTGCCAAGGGTTCCCCTGGTTTCTGGCAGAACTATTTGCCCAAGTCCACCAGTTCCACCTGGGTGTATGGTCAGTATGCAGTAAATTCTGTCATTTGTGGTGTCCCAGCAGCCTCACCCCCTGAGGCCATAGGCCACTGGCTCTTCATTTTCTGAGTCACCACCGGGCGAGCTCGGAGCCTGGGACCAGCCGCCTCCTCCTCTCCAGAGTCACAGGTTGCTTTGCCACCACCGGATGAAACTCAGGCAAAGGGCCAGGTTTCCTACCCCCCTCTCCTGAGAAGGAGTCTGGCATCTCTGGAATGGTGGGTTGGTTTCTCTGAACTTCTTCCTCCAGAATCCTCAAACGTTGTTGCAGTTTCCGTGTCTCATCCTGCAGTTGCTGGATCCTGGATCACTCTTTCTGCCGAGACTCCTGCCGAGCTGTGAGAAACACCCATCCCACGGCCCCTGCCACCTCGCGGGCACTGTATCTCTCCAGGTTCTCATCTATGTCGTACAGCGCCTGTTCCAGCTGCACAGGGGCTCCCTCTGCCTATTCCTGGGCAGGTGCTCACTGGGAGAGGAGGCTGGCCAAGTACTATCTGCTCGTGGCCGGCCACCCCTCCATCCCTCCCCAGGTTTCAAAGGATTCCATACCCGACTGCGTCCAACCATCCTGCTTTGAACCATCCTGCCGTCTAGGCCAAAGGTAGCGCAACCATCCCAAACCAGGTAGGTTCATCACCAGTTCAAACAGCCGTGTTGGTGTTCTAGTCATGTTCATATTCTCCGCTGAACGCCTCCACACGCCACTGCACTCCGCTGCACAACTCCACTTTCACGCCACACCACTTACTCCACGCGCTCCACGCCATGGCACCTCGTGCCATGTACTCTGCGGCCACGCCACGCCAGGCCACGCCATCCTCCGCCCTTTTACTTACCCCACAGCTACTCAAAATCTTGGCAATCAAATTGTGAATCAAAGCTGTCTCCTTATTTTGCTAATGAACTTTATCCCCATGAACACAGTTTGATACATTATTGTGTTCTCAGGATAGCTATATTTCCCACCCGTTAACAAATACCGACTGAGCAACTACAATGATAAATAGACAGTTTCGTACAATAAGTTTCTCCCTACTCCGTATCCTTTTCACACTGTGTACATTTCAGGTAGAATTTGGAGGTTGGCAAAATGCTAAGGTGACCCACTGTGACCCACAGTGCAGCATAACCCCTTCCTCGTGAGTGTGGGAAGATGGTATCACTCCCATGCGCACTTAGATCCATAATAGGTGCCCTATCCTGGCCTCATTCATGACTCTATGAAAGAGTTAGGGCTCTTCCTAGTGAGAGAGATTTAAAATGTGAGAATTCAAGGCAAGGAGGGATTCTTAGATGCTGGCTTGGAAGATGGAGGGGCACATGACGAGGGCCTACAAGTGGCCTCTGGTAGCTGAAAACATTGCCAGACAGAATTGAATCCTACAATGGCCTGGGACTGAGTTAGCATGGAAGAGGCTCCCCGGCCTCCAATTCAGAACTCAGGTCAGGCAGCACCTTGAAGTGTGACCCTGAGCACAGAACACAGCTGAGATAGGCCAAGATTAGGGAGTTACAGAACCGGCAACTGACAAATTATTCAAAATCACTAAATTTGTGGCGCTCTGTTATCTATAACTGAAATTAATACAAATGTTATATTCCACCACTAAACTGTAAACTATATGAAAAACCAAGGTTTTACATGTTTTTATATATATACTAGGTCGCTTTGGAAATAAGTGTCCTAAAGTTGACCTTTCCTGTGAGAAACGTTTTCT
The DNA here is from genome assembly GCF_014898055.3 of Talpa occidentalis. NCBI lineage: Eukaryota > Metazoa > Chordata > Mammalia > Eulipotyphla > Talpidae > Talpa > Talpa occidentalis. The sequence continues at coordinate 133,700,542 of NW_023602073.1, read as the reverse complement.
TAACTGACTTATCTATGGGGCATTAATAGTTCTGCTAGTATATAGGCTCATTACTTTTAAGCTTAGGTTCTTGTTAAGGTTTCAGAGAGACATGGGTCAATGTTTTCAAGAAAAAAAAAAGAGATCGTTAATGCTTTCAAGTGCCACCATTAGAAGCAGAGCTCAGAGGCCAGGAATGGGAAAGTTTCCTGAAACTTTTATTTCTTTTCCAAGACTCTTTTATTTGTTCTTCCTGTCAATTATGACATTATATAGCAAAAACATCTAACAGAGTTTTCAAAGTCTCAGGACTAAATTGGAGAAGTTAGCTGAGAAGAAGTTAGCCGGGAGCAAAGAAGGGGAATAGCACTCGAAATAAAAGGGATATTTGGTGGCAGATCCAGGGAAATGAGAGAGCAGACCTGTTCAAAGATTCCCTGTCTTTCACTGTGACTCATGCCCAGTATAGAAGGTGAGAGGGTTCAATCCGGATGAGAAATAAACAGGAACCAGAAGATTTCAGCCTTCCCTCTAACTCCAAAACCATCTTTAAAAAAAAAAAAAAAATTATTTATTTATGCATACAAGATCTGGGGTACAGACCAGAGGTGTGGGGGGGGGGGGCACTGAGAGGATTCAGCAGAGACAGAGTGAGGAACAGAACAGGTAGATCTACTGAAATTCACTGCTGAGGGGAGTAGTCGGGTGAGACAGGAGAGGTCTGCTGCGCCATGTGGGTAGCTCCCTGGCTGGGGATCGAACTTGTGCTGCAGTGACTGGTGATAGTTTGATAGCACTGTTGTTAGCCCCTGCACCATCAGGAAGGCCCTCCAAAACCATCTTTTCATGTGGGGGAAACAGAAGGTTCAGGACACTCAAAGTCCAATGGGTGTCTCGTTTGCTCAGGTGGGGGCTAAGGTGCTGAAGTTCCCAGTGTGCAGTAGCCAGTGCAGGAGCTTTCTTGGGCTTTGTGTGGCCTCACTTGGGTCCAAATAGTATAGATCAGATCTCCAGAGAACTGCTTCCCTTCCCTTCCACTTCCCTTCCTGAGTGTGAGTGCCTTCTAATCCTGGCCATTTATAGGGAGTAATGGGATTTGGATTCCCATGAGCTGTCAGAAGTGGAGAAACAGTAATGGGTTTCAAGGTTTCCCAATCTTACAAGAGTAGAAACATGAAGAAACTTCTTCATATGCAACTGAATCACCCATTACTTCTTTGGGATGAGTGTATCTGGTGACAGACTATCACTAAGAGACCAGTTAAACTATACCCACTGCCCCCTAATACCTTCTTCTGAATTAACCTGCCATGAGTTTTCTAGCTATACAGTTGTCTTAGCATTTCCATTTTTCTTAGGAAAAATCTCCAATATCTCTGAAGAACAATTCTAAGTTTACTGCAAGCGATAGTGATCACTCTCTCTTACAAGCTGATCGTTTCAAAAGTGGTTAAGCTGCTCTTATCCTTCACAGAAAGAAGCAGGTTTCCACCCCCCCTTGTGGTTTTGATTTCTAAATAAGGTTCTGCTCCTTGCTACTGCAGATATGGAACAGGGCTGGGAAGGATGGAGTTAAAGTGAGTCAGGCACAAACAAGTGGGGAGGGCGAGGGAGGGCTAAAGAAAAAGAGGCTTTCTTTCCAGAGAGGTCTTTGACATGGAAATGTGTCCTGAAGATAAAGAGGAGGGAGGAACCCTGCTGGAGCAGGAGTTGAGGAAGATGAGACCAAAAAACAAATGCCATAGACCTCTCTAGAACAAACAGTAAGAAAGAAAGAATTCACTGTTGTGCTCCTCCCAGCTCCTCAAAGGATAGAGAAGGTGACAGGGCACCAGCCCTGCCTCAAGTCCTTCAGAAAAGAGATTTGAGGCTGCCCTCTCAAATGACAGCATCTCCCACACAATTAGCACAGTGTAAAGCTTAGGTAAGTTGGGTTTCTTACTTTTCACATTCAGACTGTGAATAAAGGGGACCCTGGGAGAGGAAAAATAGACTTCTGTTATTTTATCAATGGTTAATCAGTGAAATTCTAGAAAGAGTTTCCCACACTTCATTCCACCCCACTTAGGATTTTCTGGCTTTGACTAGCTCCTTGTCACTGCTGTTTAAATTAGACTGTGGCCTGCTGCTTCTTTCCTTCTTCGGAAGGGACCCAAATAATGTCAGTTGATGAACAAACACGGGAACCAGCCTGAAGTTTCCTCACCTTCTCTTGTGTAAGGGTAACTGTTACTTTTGTTGTCAGTTAAAAGTCAACTTTGCAAAGAAAAAGTTATCGTAGCAAGTACACAAGCGACAAGCTGTTAGTCATCGAAAGGCAAGGAAGGGAAAAGCCTGGAAGCTAATCTAACCCTGTGACTTTATTGATTGAAAGCTGTTAGAATAGAACATGACACACACTCAGAGTAGATTCTTCCAGCATGGACCCCCACCCCCACTACCACCACCCCCACTCCTTTTCCACTGAAATAATGAGCCTCCAAGTGTTAGGAGATCAACCCATTTTTCTCTAGCTGCTAAAGGGATGCCTGCAGGAAGCTGGGGGTGGCGTGGTGTCTCTGGAAGCTAATTGGCACATGGAAGTGTGGGGAGGGGGTCTTCTACATCTCTCCTTTTCTGGACTGTTCAGTCACCCACCCTCCCTGGTCCTTCTTCAGGAAGAAGACGGTTACTCCATGTTTTCTGTACAAAGGGACCACAATAGAGAACAAAAGAGAAGTGAGGACTGTGTGTGTCCCAGATAGCTTCACATTTATGTAACCCAGTTTCTAGGAGATATCAGTGGAGCCTACAACACTTAGCTGCTTTGGGATTTGGGGTTAGTGTCATGCTTATTTTGAACATTTGAACTGACTTTCATCAATAGAAAAAAATACACAAATACACACAGATATATTTATAGCAAACCCCATGCTCCCTCCCCACTGAGGCATCCATGGTTACACTTTGTTAAGTCTTTCAATGTACATGTGTGATGTGTATGGTTACTTTCATTTGGCTCAGGGTACAGGCCATATTGTATACAACATGTATTACATGCTTTGCATTTAACAGCATTTCATGAACACATTATCCTGTCAGTAAATATTCCTCTATATTTATGTGTAAAGGCTACATATGAGTTCATCTCTTTCTGATGCTAAATAACTCCTCAGCAAGCTGAGAAGACTGCATTAGGGCAGATCTTAAATCCCATAATAGCTTTGCCTCTGCTGTTGACTCACCTGAGTGTGTTCAGAGGGAGCACTAGGCCATTCTCTGTGACTTCAACCTATCTGCTATCAGAGAGGTGGGGAGGGACATGGCCAAGTACCTGTTGATGAGTAAGGACCCTTGAAACAAGAAGGTCCAAGCTGCCTGGAGAAAGAGCAGAGGAACCAGCCACAAGAACACCCCACATTCCTATTCTTCTGTTGGAGGTGCTTTGGCTATTTTCCTATTCCACTGATCTATGGTTTAGGTCCTGGATTATTACTAAAGCCCAAAGGAGATCCAGATAAGTGTTTTACAGTTAGATGTTGATTGTAGATGTCTTTGTTATCATGACCTTCACATTTTCAGCATGGTCTACACTGCAGATAAGTCCACTTCAAACAGACTGTACAGGAAACAGTATAGGAGGATTGCTTATCTCGCTGCTATTTTCCTCTTTTCCAAGTCCCCAACAAGGAGAGCTGCCTCTTTGTTTTCTCATTAGCCTCATTTTGCCATATGCCTTTTCCCCAAGATCCCAGGGGAGGGGATGAAAGGACTATGTGAGGCATCTGGAGAGCCTTCTCCAGTTTTTCTCAATGCTGTGGGTGACCTCTTAGAGAGTTGTCCCTCTCTTCTGGCCCAGAGATGTAAGTAGTGGAGATGGAGTAGAGAGGGGGAAATAAAAGCATTATTTGATCTGGTGGTTTACCCTCTAAAAAAAAGTTTACCCTCTAAACTTTAAAAAGCAGAGCTTTCCTGCCTCACCAGGTTATGAATGTTATTTGGTTATACCTACAAACACTCTTAGGATCTTGGACATCACATAGGTTTGCTGCAATGTAAGTATATATACATATATATGAAAGAGGATAAAACACTAGTAAAAGAGGATAAAACAATTCTGACCACAGAGCTCAAATGACTCTATTACATTTAAAACTAATATATGTCAGTGGCAACTTCATATATTATTTCCTAAGTACTTCTGAGACTTACACTAGAAGAAATAAGTCATATAAAATAAAGGAAATATAATAAGTGCTATATTAATAACTTGACTTCTTGCTTTGCTTACTAAGTGACAGAATTATGTTTAATAGGCAAATAGCTGAAAATAACTCCAATATAAATAATGACATAATTATATAGTACAATCACTTCCAGAATCACTCCTTATTATCTCTTCTTACCACTGCCTTACTAATAATACAGAACATTGTTGTGTGCTTACTATTTGCTAGACATAGAAATAAGGGCGCTAATGTACTAGTTCATTTAATCTTCACAACCTATTAAATAATTATTCTGAGCCTTGATTTACAGAAGAGGAAACTGAAGCTCAGAGAGCATAATGTCACCAAAGGTCATGGCTTATAAATCCAGGAATCTAAGTCAGATCTTCAAAGTTTCCCCTGTTGACTTCACTTCTTTTTTTTTTTAAAGATTTTTTTATTTTATTTATACAAGAACCGGGGTACAGTCCAGATGCACAGGAGGGTGAGAGGATTCACCAGAGACAGAGTGGGGAACAGAACAGGCAGATCTACTGAAATACACTGCTGAGGGGAGCAGCAGGCGAGACAGGAGAGGTCTGTCGTGCCATGTGGGATTCTCACCAGCAGGCTGGCCGGAATGGAACCCATACTACAGAGGCTGCAGACAGCTTCACAGTGTGGTGCTCAACCCCCTGTGCCACCAGGGAGGCCCTGACTTCACTTCTTACTAAAGATTGGCTCTTATTCCTTCACCCCTCTCCTGTCTGGTCTCCCTGACTCTACTCATTCTAGTCTACCCATCTCACATAGCTACCAATGGAATTACCTATGTGCATAATTATATCATCTGATGGTTATATCAATTAAAAGTCCATCAGTGGGGCCTCCCTAGTGGCGCAGGCAGTTGAGTGCAGTGCCAGTTCGATCCCCGCTGGCCTCAGAGCAACCCACAAGGCATGCAGACCTTTCCTGTCTCGCCTGCTGCTCCTCTCAGCGGTGTATTTCGTCAGTCTGCCTGTTCTGTTCCCCACTCTGTCTCTAGTGAATCCTCTCACCCTCCTGCAAATCTGGCCTGTACCCTGGCTCTTGTAAAAATGAAATAAAATCTTAAAAAAAAAAAAATCCATCAGTGATTGCCTTTTGCCTACAGAATGAAGTTCAAACTGCTCAGTGTGGGTCCCAGCAGGGGTCATATTCTCACTTGAAGGTCTTTGCAACCCTGTTGTCTTCCCATCACTTGTCTTACAAATGGCCTATGCATTTTCTTTATGTTGCTTTTACATAACAATCCCTTTCTCCATCTTCATCCTTATTTAGAACCCAGAAAAAAAATTCTAGCTCCTCCATGAAGCCTCCTTCTATCTAATAACAAGAAATAGTTTCTCACTGCCCTAGCTTTCCACTCCACTCTATGCTACTCTCGTGACCTTTATATTTTTCATTCCTCCAATATGGCTTTCTATGGGCTTACCTTAATTATAGCTCCTTAAATGTAAAGACTGTGGCTTGTACAACTGTAAACTCAACATTCCTTACCATGCCTTTGTGCATGGTGGTGCTCAATAGGTTTGTGAAATTGAAACTTTTAGTTATCTACATTGGGTGAAAATATCAATGTTTGTCACTTTTGTCTTTTATTAGCCAACAGAGAAGATTGGATGAACGTTCTTGCAGGCATGGAGAAAGGAAAATTCCCAAAAGTGGGGGAGATCATGAATGAAAATACGATGTTACTGATGTATCAATTGTGGTCTCATATTTCTGTTGCATGAGTACAAAAGGGAAAGTACTCTACAGCAGGCATAGCTCTTTTCTTCCACCCCTTACCTACTGTTCTTTTCAATGACCCCATCATGATTCGGCCCACCTGACCATTATGGAATGCCTCCTGTTCCATGTGGTGAATACTGGTTGCTGCAGAAAAAGCAAAAAGCACATGGTCTATTTCCTTTTACCTTCTCTCAGTCCAAAATCATCTTTGCATTATCTGCAAAAGTAGAGATTAGAACATTTTAAAAAGTATATAGATAACATAATTAACAAAAAATTTTAAAAATCAACTTAGGGAAGGAGATAAAGAATAAAGATGCTACATAAGAAGTAAAAATATTGGGCACAGAAATGAAGAAACAAATTACCATAAGTGATAAAAAAAAAAGAACGAAAAATGGGATAACTTCTAAGGAAAAAAAGAACCCATTGTTTTGTTTTGTTTTGTTTTGTTTTTTTATAATAGCACTCTGGCCTCTATTGAAACCAGAGTATTCCATCCACCTTTATACTCCTAAGCCTGACTTTCTCAGATAGAACTAAAATAAAAGCTGATAGCACCCCTCCAAAGTGGTAAAATGCTTGCCTCCAATCACCAAATAGTCTCAATACAGATCCTCATTGCCACTTAGATAGTCACCTACTTACTGCCTGTTCACAGCCAACTTTGCCTTGATATTATCCAAATTAATGGAAAGAAAGACACTGCTCCCACTAAGACCGTATGACTTTAAATTGCCCCTTCTCCACTCCTTCTTCACCAGTGTAACATATTCTTTTAATTTTGTCTGCTGCCAACCATCATGAACAATAGCTTCAAGTATACAGAGATTTTAGTTCAGTTGAATAACACCAAGATAATCATCATAGATAAAATGCAGGAAATCTCAACTACAAGCTTCACATTTACCTAATCTCCTGGTACAGGTCTCAAACATCAATAGTTCCTTCTTCACTTCACTTTTAATCCAGATACTCTCTAGTTCTTTGTTTCAGATCCTGCAGACAAGTACATTCCAGACCCATAACCCAGATCAAGAGTGAAATAGTTCCTTAAACTATTTGGAGTACCAACATCAGCTAAGTCTTTATCAGTTGTAGTCTTTAGTTTCACTTTTCTCATTTTTCCTTTCACAACCTACAATTGTTCCCTTTATATCATCAACCTGATTGCTCTTTCCTGAAGTCTCTTTCTAATAATTTTATTTTCTTTCTACTTTTTCCTCTAGCCTTTGAGTCCAGGTAACTTGAAATCTGTACTCTCACTGTGAATTAGTAAATTCTGCCTGGAATCTAACCAAGTAAAATTTAATTTTAAAATATCCTGCAGTTAGAAAGAAAAGATATAAACAATTGCATAGCACAAGATAGGGGCATAGCTTATAGTTCCACAATCACGGAATGTTTAGATATTTTACTTTGCATGCTCACTGACAGACTGATGAGAAGGAATGTGTTTTATGTTCCCCTCATGGGAGTGTCAAGAAGAGATCAAATTACTCAAAAACAATGATAAGGGGGAAATCTTAACAGCAACAAGAAGGGGAAAGCATACTATATCTAGGACAAAAGTAATGTTGAGAGATTTCACATCAATATAGGCAAAAGAAAATAATACAGCAATATCTTCAAATTACTAAAGGAAAAGATTGTTAATCTATGATTCTGCACATAGAGAAACAATACCTTTAAAAAAATAATAGTGATAGAAAGATTTTTTTTCAGGCATACAAAAGCTGAAATAACTCATTACCAACAGACTCACATTACAAAAAAAAAAGTTAAGGGAGATCCTTTATATAGAAAGAAAATGATACTACAATAGATGAGACTAGAGATTCCATATGAAGGAAGGACAGCAGGGAAGACAATTTTTGTAGATAAACAGACAATTTTTGTCTTATTTAGATTTTTTTAAAAGGCAGTTTGTGGTTCAAATAAAAACAATACGTGTACTATGAATTTAAAAACATGTAAAAGTAAAATGCATATTAACAATAACACAATTGCAGGATATCCAGAAGGCCAAAAGACATAAAAATATTCATCAATATTTTTAATAAGAGAGATGCAAATTATTATTTATTTATTTATTTGTTTGTTTGTTTTTGTTTATACATGCACTGGGTACAGTCAGAAGTGCGGGAGGGTGAGAGAATTCATCAGAGCCAGAGCGGGGAGCAGAGCAGACAGAAGGACCGAAGTACACTGCTAAGGGGAGCAGCGGGCGGCAGGAGAGGTCTGCGCGCCATGTGGGACCCTCCTCTGGTGGCCGGGGAGCAGCCGGGATCGAACCGGCGCTGCAGAGGCCGCGGGCAGCTTCGCAACCCAGCGCTCAATCGCTGCGCCACCGGGGAGGCCCGAGAGATGCAAATTAAAACTATAATGAGATGTAATCTCACACCTGTGAGAATGATATATATTAAAAAGACCCCTTAACAACAAGAGTTGGAGAGGATGCAGAAAAAAAAGAGGAACCCATACACTGGTGCAACTATTATGGAAAACAATCTGGATTTTCCTAAATAAACTGAAAATGGCAATACCATTCAACCTGGCAGATCCACTGTGGTACATATATCCATAGAATATGAAACTATCAATAAAAAACTCAGAAATTCCACAATATTTGAACAATGTTATTTACAATAGCTAGGACATGAAAGCAATCTAAATGTTCATCAATGAATGATTTGATCAAGAAAATGTGCTATAGATACATCATGGAGTATCATAAATAGTCATGAAAAAGGATGAAATGCAGTCATTTTTAAGAAAATGGAAAGAATTTGAGATAATTACATGCAGCAAGTTCAGAAGGTAAAACCAGATAATGCCGGACATTTACATAATAGACAATTCTATTATGTAAAACATTTTCAAAATCTAGTGCACATTAATACACATCCTAAGGGATCTGAGGTTAAGAGGGAAGGGAAGAGAAAGGGACAATGGGACACAAGATGGTGGTAGGGAAGAAAAAACTGGCAAAATAAGGGAACTGAAAATAAAGGAAGATCGTATGTATTTACCATGCTAAAAACACCACCAACAAAAAGGAAGCTAAGTAATTGATCACTTATAGACCAACTCTTGTGGTAAAACTATAACTAAAACTTCCTAACCTTATGGGAAGGGGGGAGCAAGAATAAAATGAAAATACCAAGGGTAAAGAGCTTCAGAAATAGCAGTACTAATCTATTGGTCAACTAGGTGGTAGATGTGGTCAGGGTGGATTCTCAAAACACATAATGATCTGACAGGTCTGGAACAAATCTAAAAAGACAGCTGCTATACTAATTTATCAGAGTCCAAATAGTGCCTTCTACCCCAGGCATTATGTCTCTAGAAACAGGATCTGGGACAGGTTAAGGTCAAAGTGTGATAAATAGTTGGGGCCGTGGCAGAGAGGACAGTACTTGGATGTAAAAATAAATAAAATAAACAAAGGCACCGATAAGCTATAAATGAAATTATGTAAAGGGGCATGATATTATAAAAATCAAAAGAGAACTGAAGTGGCTATATTAACATTAGGCAAAGTAGAAATCAAATCAAAAATATATGAAGGGATAAAAAATGGTGATCTAATGATAGTAGAAGAGCTTAATTTATTCAGATAATATAGCAATGTCAAACACTTATGTACCTAATAGCATAGTTCAAAATATATCAAGTGAATTTTAATAGAATTGCAATGAAAAATAAACAAATACACAATTATTTGGGGGGATTTAAATTCACCTCTCTCAATAGCTAGGGCATTGAATACTTGTACAGCTATCAGCAACAAATTGACCTAGTTGGCAACTGTAGGATACTTTTCCCAACAACAGTAGAATACACTTTCTTTCTAAGTGCATTTATCAAAATACACTGGGGTCATAAAACAAGTCTCAATACTTTAAAAATATTTAGATCATACAAAGTGTGGTCTCAGAACACAGATGAATTATAGTAGAAATTAATAACACAGAAATCCCTGGAAACTAAATAACAAACTTATGCATAACCCATAGATCAAAGAAAAATTCAGAAAGTAAATTAGAAAGTGTTTAAAACTGAATAAATACAGAAAACAACATCAAAATTTGTAAAATACCACTAACATAGCTTTTATGGGGAAATTTATAGCTTAAATGCTTATGTTAGAAAATAAGTTTTCAAATAAATTAACTTTGTTTCAATGTAAGAAATGAAAATAGAGTTTTGCAAAATGTGACCTTGGAACCAATCAGACCACTGCTTGATTTTGTAGAATAAAAGAATGAGTCTGTGCTCATTCCTTTACATTCTATGGCAATACATACGCCATAATGGCAGTTAAGTAGTTGGATAAAGTCTACAGACCACAAAGACGAAAATACTGACTTCTTGTCTTTTACATTACAAGTATGTCACCCTGAACTAGAAAAAGAAGAGCAAATTAAAGTAGATAGACAAAAATAATTATTTCATGAAAATTCAGGGTAATTTAGAAAACAAAAAGAATAAAAATGATTCTTTGAGGAAAATCTTTAAAAGTGATAAAACATTAGCCAGATTTATTAAATAACCAATCTGAGTAATAAAGGCAGTATCATCACTACAGATTCTACAGATAATAGAAGGAAAATATTATGAACATCTGAGTAATAAAGGCAGTATCATCACTACAGATTCTACAGATAATAGAAGGAAAATATTATGAACATTGTGCGAGTAAATTCAATAACAAATGAAATGGGCAAATTTTGTGGAATACATAAATGACCAAAACACAATAAAGTGAAAGATCTGAATGACCCTATACTCATTAAAGAATATGAATTTATATTGAAACACAAAGAAAATTCCATGCCCATTGTATTCACTAGAAAATTCTTCCAAAATTTAAGGAAAATATAAAAACAATTCGTGGGCCTCCCTGGTGGCACAAGGGGTTAAGCACAGCACTATGAAGCAATCTGAAGCCTCTGCAGTACGAGTTCGATCCCAGGCCCGCCAGGGAGCAACCCATATGGGGAAGCAGACCTCTCCTGACTCGCCCACTGTTCCCCTCAGCAGTGTATTTCAGTCAGTCTGCCTGTTCTGTTCCCCGCTCTGTCTCTGGTGAATCCTCTTACCTCCCACACCTCTGGCCTGTACCTCCGTTCTTGTATGCATAAATAAATAAATCTTAAAAAAATAAATAAAGCAAGTTGTCTCATTATCAATCATGCAAAATACAAAATAAAAAATCAATTGTTTTTTACATACTGGCAAACAAAATCAGAAATATAAATTTTAAGAATACCATTTAAAATAATAAAAATATCAATTTCTTAGAAATAAATCTGATAATATATGTATAAGACTGATAGGTAAATATCCACAAAACATTATTAAAAGAAACTAGGAAGACCTAAAGAAATGGAGAAATAACAATACTCCCTTAAGATGTTAATTCTGCTCAAGTTGATTGACAGACACAAAGTAGCCTCAATCAAAATGTGGAGATGTTTTTGTAGACATTAACAAGCTGATTCCACATTCATGTGAAAATGGAAAGGGCCTAGAACAGTCAAGACAACTTGGAAAATGTAGGCCAAAGTTGGAGGATTTCAATACTTATCAAATTTGAATAATCTGCATAAGATTGATATATGTACAAAATATATGTACTTTCATCTTATCTAAAGGGATATACAAAAATTACTTCAAAACTGATTATAGATAAAAATGTAAAATCTGAAAGTATGAAACATTTATAAGAAATATTAGCATAATTTCTTTGTGAACCTGAGATATGCAAAGATTTTATAGATACAATACCAAAAGCACGATCCCTAAAATAAATAACTGATAAAGTAGATTGAATCAAAAATGAAAAGAAAGCAAAAAACTGAGAAAAAAGTATTTCCAGCTTATTTGCCTGATGAATGAATTGCACTGAGAGAAGAAAAAGAGCTCTCAAGTCAAACTGCCCCGTTGAAAAAGATAGACGAAAGACTGAAGAGATGTTTACAAAAGAAGTTATACACATGGCAAATAAGGACATGAAAAGATGTCCCACAGAATTAGTCATTAAAAAAATGAAATTTAGACCGAAATGAAAGACTACTTAACATCTAGTGTAATGACTGATCCTACCTACCAAGTTGGATATAGAGGAAGCAGAACTCTGAAACACCATTGGTGGGATTTTCTTTAATTTATATTTTTAAAGGTTTTATTTATTTATGCATAAAAGAGCTGGGGTCTAGGCCAGAGGTACAGAGGGTGAGAGGATTCACCAGAGAGAGAGTGGGGAGCAGAACAGGCGGATCCACTGAAATACACTGCTGAGGGGAGCAGTGGATGAAACAAGAGAGGTCTGTTGCACCATGTGGGTTAGCTCCCTGGTCAGGGACTGAACTCATGCTGCAGTGGCTGGTGATAGCTTGATAGTCCTGAGACTTTAATCCCCATGCCACCAGTGAGGCCATCCACTGGTGGAATTTTAAAACGGTGCAATCACTTTGCAAAATAACTTGGCAATTGTTCATTAAGTTAAATGTATATCTACCTCATGATCTATAATCATTCCAATTCTACCTTATGGTTATATAAAAACGTGTCCACCACTATTCATAGCTTTATTTGAAATATTCCTAAACTGGTAAAAGCCCAAATGTCCATTAGCTGGTGAATGAATAAACACAATGTGGTATATCCATAAAATGAAACATTATTCTTCAATACAAAGGAATAAACTCCTGGTATACCCAACAACCTGGACAGATCTCAAGATAATTAAGTAAAAGATGCCTGACTTGCCTGACTCCCCTTGCCAAAAATAAGTAAAAATAGTATATATTGTATGATTCTACTTATATGAAATTCCAGAAAATACAAACTAACCATGACTGATAGAGAGCAAATCAGTGGTATCCTGGCAACTGGAAATGGATAGAAGGAAACTCTATCAAGGAAACTCTCCAAAGTGGTGGGGAGGCTTATTATCTAACTGTGGTGATGATTTATGGGTAGATACACAAGTCAAAACTTACCCAATTGTATACTTTTAATATGCTTAGTGTAGTGCATATCAATTATATCGTAATAAGCCATTTTGAAAGAGCATAAAGAAATAGTTGATAGAGTTAGAAATGTTTAAAGGGAAAGAAGAATTAAGGATAATGGGCTAAGAATCTTCAGATAATTACTTGAAAGGTGACCTGTGCACCAGATGAATCTAGAACAATTTAACAGGAAGACACATTTGGGTCACACAAAAATGTCTGTACCCTGTTACATAGTTCAGTGTTAGATGGTACACGAACCAAGAGACATAGATCATATGTAACATGAGAAAAGTATCCTAAGAATAATTTCATTTCCTCCCCTTATACTTAGAGCATGTCATGATATACATTGTGCTTCTAAAATTTTCTTTTTCCTCCACACTTTTCTTATAATAGGTGGGGTCTGATGACCACATTTCCCAGAAATGTCACCCCCTCACCCATCTCCTCATTATCTTTTCATTACTCTTCCTGCTTCTGCATCTCAAAAGACTAAACAAATATTCTGAAGACCATAGAGCTATCTGTAGAAATCAAAGAAAGGAAAAAACTGTGTGGGTGACAATAGAATATGCTAGCCAATCAAAGCAGAGAACAGCCCTGGAACATTCATTCAGTGACAGGAAGGACACTGACCACTGATGTGGTTAAGAGCACGAGCTCTAAGCAGCCTCTGTACTACTGCACAACTGACTCAGGACACTGATGAATTTATCCAGCTTCTCTGTACTTCATTTACCTAACCTATAAAATGGAGATAAGTATAAAAACTTCGGGCCTCCCTGGTGGCTCAAGGGATTAAGCACTACACTATGAAGCAATCCACAGCCTCTGCAGCACGAGTTTCATGCCCCACTGGCCAGGGAGCAACCCACATGGCGTAGCAGACCTCTCCTGTCTCACCCGTTGCTCACCTCAGCAGTGTGTTTCAGTCAGTCTGCCTGTTCTGTTCCCCACTCTGTCTCTGGTGAATCCTCTCACCCCCACATCTCTGGCCTATGCCCCAGCTCTTGTGTGCATAAATAAATAAATATTTTTAAAAAGAATAAAAACTTCCCGTGTTTCCTTTTTTTAGCATTAAGTTGTTTAGTACATGTGAGAAGAGCATTAAATGGTTTAAAACACCATCTGGCATATAGGAAGTTCTCTATAAAAAATAACTATGCATATTGTATACTAGTAATCTTGATCCCTTCACACACAAATTATTTTGAGTAATAAGACCTTACTCACAGTGGAATGGGCAGGCTCAAGAGGCAGTTTCTTATCTCTGGAAGTGGTCAAACCAACATTAGATGGGTACTCCACAGGGAAATTGCACATCAGATTAACTCATTTGATATTGACGATGCTAGGAACCACTGAAGGCCCTTTGGTGTAGGTCTATTTTTCCATGCATCTTTTTGTCTGCTTATTTTTTCCCGTCTCCACAATTCTTCCGTCCTAGATCAGAGCAACCTGAATTCTCTTGATCCTAACCTTTTCTTTTTTTTAGCTTGAAGGTGTTTCATAAAAAGCATTCTTTCAAATGACAAAACTGATAATTCATAAAAGAAGGAAATAAAAATATGAAAATGTTAACCTCATAGGAAATCAAATATTTGATAATATGAAGAGTGCCCCTGCCTTGTGTATACACAAGTTTTAAAACCACTTAGGATGTCACAAAAAAGTAAACTGTTTTCAGCTAACTGACACCCACAAAAAACAAATCTTTGTGCAAGTTAGATGATATAGGAAAACTAATATGAAGTTAATGTCTTCCAAATAGTGATTAACAGGTATTGAAACATAAAATTCATTTCCCTGTTTTCTTTTTAACCTTTTCTCTTTTCCCTGTTTCTCTTTTCTTTTGCATTTAGGACATTTGTAAATATTCAAATAGATTTTTACTCCGGTGTTCAGTAGATAATCCATTTTCTTTGTTTTTACTGAAGTAATTTTAGTTTACAACACCATACATGACATACAGGATCACACCTCTTCTGATGTATGTTAACACATTACACCCACCACCCAGGCATCCACAGTCCATCAACTAAGTCCACTGGTGCCCCTAAGCCCTTATATCTCCAACCTCCACTTCTCCCTCAAATTCACAATCGGATTCCTAGGGTTTGCTTGGTTTCGTCTGACATTGTGATTTGTTTCTCTATATTCCACATATAAGTGAAACCATCTCGTATTTATCTTTATTTTTCTGGTTTATTTCACTTAGCACAACCCTTTCATATTGCAAATTGCAAGATTTCATTTTTTTTTTTTTTTTAGAACTGAGTAGTAGTCTATTGTGTATCTATACCACATCTTTTTAATTCACTCATCTGTCCTTGGGTAGGTTTTTCCATAATTTGGCTATTGTGAATAGTGCTGCAGCATACATAGACTGCATATATTCCTTCAAATTAGTGATTTTTTCATTCTTCAGGTAGATACACAGAGTATCTACTGCTGGATCAAATAGTAGATATACTTTTAGTATTTTGAGAAAGCTCTATACTGTTTTCCACAGAGGCCAGAACAGCCTATATTCCTACCAATAGTGGACAAGAGATCCTTTTTCTCCACGCCCTCATCAACACTTTTATTTCTGGTCATTCTCATTGGTGTGAGGTGGTATTTTGCTGTGATTTTGATTTGCATTTCCCTGATAAGTGATAATGAGCATATGCCTGTTAGCCATTTATGTCTTCTTTGGAAAAGTATCTTTTTCACTCACTATTTATTTATTTAGTGGGGGAGTTGTTGAGTTGTAGAACTTTGCAGTTCTTTATAGATTTCTTTGTCAGATGTATGATGTATAAATATTTTCTCCCCTTCTGAAGGATGATTTTTCAGTTTCATGATGGTTTCTTTTGTTGTGCAGAGCATTTTAGTTGATGTAGTTCCATTTGATTATTTTTCCTTTTGTTTCCCTTGTTGTCATAGTTGAGTCTATAAAGACATCCATGAAGCCAGTGTCATGGAGTGTTTTGCCTTTCTTTTAATGTAGGTTTTTTTATGGGGAAATCCATTTTCTAATCAAACTGAAATCAATAACAACTGTCAGTTTGCCCCCCAGCTACTTTGTATTCCTGCCCTAGAATGTGAGGTATTGTTTCATTAGAGGCTGACACAACCTCCTCTGAGAACTTCCCATCTGTCCATGTCTTCTCTCTACCCTGACATTCCCCCCTCAACCTGCCAATATTCCCACATTCTTCACATTTACTAAAACTACTTCTTTGAACTTGGATCCACTCTGTAGCTACCATCTTTGCTCATCTTGTCCTCTCTATCTCACTCCTCTCCACTTTAATTCTGCTTACCTTTACTCCTCTTTTTTAGGATCAGTTCTCAGATTTTAGTTGTGATATCAGTCACCACTACCACCCCTCCAAGTGTGATAGAAGTTCTTTAAGGACTCTCATTATTACCCAAAATATCCTATTGGAATGATCAGTTACTCTCAATGACCATGAGAGTAGACTTACTAAACTTGGCCCACAGTAGATAAAAGATATAGGTTGACATTTTATGGAATGAATGAATGCCCCCCCCTTCTAAACAAAACACATATGAAAAAGAACTGATGTGGTTATATGCTGTAACTTTGGGTTTTTTTTTTAAACTGAAAGCAGAAATATTTTTTTTAATTTTATTTTTATATTCCCCATATAACTGCAACCCCCTTATTTTGACCCCAAATCCTCCTTTCTCCACCCCCATAGTGTGTCTCTGATTTGTAGTTGTTTGTTGATTTTGATTTTTTCTTTCTTATAGTTATTCTTCTTCCTGGTCCCTTCTTTAGGTTTTCTAGATTCCTGCTATGAGTGAGACCATCCGGTATTTTTCTTTTTCTTTCTGGCTTTTTTCACTGAGCATGATCCCTTCCAGCTCCATCCTTGTTGCTGCAAATTGCATGTGTTTATCTTTTTTGCTTGCTGAGTAATATTCCATTGTGTACCATTTCTTGATCCAGTCATCTATTTTTGGGCATTTGGGTTGTTTCCAAAGCTTAGCTATTGTAAACAGTGCTGCATATTGTAAACAGTGCTGCATAGAGGTGCAGGTGCTCTTTGGAATTAATGTTTCTGTGTCCTTTGGGTAAATACCTAGAAGTGGAATTGCTGGATCATATGGAAGCTCTATCTTTAGTAGGTTGAGAAATCTCCACACATATGCTGTAACTTTGATGTATACAGATGGCCATTGGGATAGATAGGGCAAGTAATTATTTCTTTGGCCTTGCATTCTATCTCTATATGCAACAATGTACAAGTTCCATTGTGAAATACTAGTCATTTTTTTGTGCTGTCAAAGCAATAAGTTTGTGTGTGTATGTGTGTGTGTATTCTTCCATAGGCATTTTGGACTACTCCCTCTATGATCTATATAACTTCTTACCCTTCTCCTCCACATCCATAGGCCATCACACAGCCATGGGCGCCCCAGCCACTTCCTGGGTGGCACAGATAGACTGTGATAATACATACTTCACACTAAATATCATAGAATTTCATACTCAATGTGATCTGGAGAAATAATTGAGTTTTATTTATCTAAGCTCACATCATTTGGGATTTTTTGTTATTTTGGTTTAAAGACTTTTCAAAGTTTAAAATTTTTCATATTGTGTATCTCATTGTTTTAAACTTCCCTTCACTGAGATTTATTGTGGGATAGAATGACATAAAAAGTTTAACTTACATTTTTCTTATTCAACCTTTATAACAACCCTATTGTTTTCACATGATAAGTATAAATTTACCCCCATTTTGCAGTTGAGAAAACTGATATTTGGAGCAATTCAGAAAATTAGTTAAGCCATATCATTAGATAGGCCTTGAGTAGAACTGGGCTGTTCCAGGAATCATGCTCTTCCCCAGTGATTTCCACTGTCTTATGGCAAATCCAGGATAAAGATTCAGAAGAAAACATCACAGAAACTCAAGTGTGTAGTTAAAAAGAGAATGATATCTAGGAATATATTTCTTTTTTATTAATAGAGTGAGTATGTTTTTGAGAACGCAGAATGGCATGGGGAAAGAAGAGAAAAAAAAAAAACCTTAAAGATTTCAAAAATAACACTTTGCTTTAAAGAGCCTCTTTAAGCAAGTAGTTGACTCCCAGGCCATTAGCCGGGGATTTAGATTTTCCTTTAAGCCATTGATAGCAAGTGAAATGGCAATTTACAGATTTAGTTAATCATTGTTTTCTTGGTGAGCAAATTTTTCAATCTGTTTTTAAAATAGTCAAGTAACAGAACTAAAGCTCATTAAGCCAGCTTGGATGGAAGAGGAGAGTATTAAAACATTTGCAATGACATCATTGCTTACCTAGCAGAGACCCTCCTAATATTGTAGGAAAAATAACTCCTTAAGGAAAGGTTTCTGGTCTCAGAAAACATTCCACAAACTTTTATAATTAAAAAGAAAATGCAAGAGCCAAGCGACTTTTGCCTCCTAAAATAATCATCCTATATGCTCATGAACTTATTATCTAAAATAGAAGGTTCAAAATAAAATTGTTTAAATATAAATAAATGGAGGAGAATTTTTGGTTGGTTGTTTTCCTACTCCATGAACTCATCTCCATCTTCTCTTTAAGTTAATCATCATCAAATTGCACTAAATCAAAGATGGCAGGGGCTGCGGCTGGCTGGATACCAGAGTTTCTCATTGTTTGGTTATACTGGAAATGTCTTTGGAATGAGCTTACTCTGAAAGACCTTTAACCAGCACCAAACAGTAGAGGTTTGGGGATTTTTAGCTTGTTTGTTTTGGGCTTTTGTCTTTTTTTTTTTTTTTTTTTTGTGGAGAGTAGATGAAAATTAATGTGTATATGTTTGATATGTTTTTTTTTTAAATTCTTAAACATAAGACCATCAAGACCCTTTCTATCCTTTCTCCCCTACCCCCACCCCCACCCCACTCAAACACACCCTCCTTGCAAAACTTCTGCTCTTTGGAAATCTAGAAGAATTGGGAAAGGGAATAGTGAAGAGAGAGAGGGAGACATTTCATTTTTATTTCATACTTTTGTGTCCTTTTTGCCTCTTTAACATGTTCATGTGATATTTTCAATTAAAATTATAGCTTCTTGGACCCTGAACAAAATGAACAGGCAAAAAGATATGGCTCACAGATACACACAGCTGTGTAATAATGAAGGCAGAAGGAAAGTACGTGCAAAATATTCCAAGATGGTAGTGTCATTTTATTATTCTTTGGCTGAAAGGAGAAGTTTCTGCTGAAGGTTTAGGCTGTTTTCCCTAACTAAGGGGTGGGGTGAGGAACAGGCACACAGATTTGTGCCTGTAGCTGATCGGCAGTTTCTGAGAGAAATTATCCACCCCAATAAGCTTTGTTATTTTGGCAATTTCTTTCTCAGAATTGATGGTGCCCTCTCCTTTCAGGCATGGATGGTGTGGGGATGGGATGTTGTTTCTAGTGACTGCTAGGAGAAGGGAGTGGGGGGCAGCTGTCTGGCTGAGAGACTGAAGAGGTTCTAGGAGAATGGAATGTTGTTGTTTCTCCGTTTTTGAAACCACTCTTCTTTTTGATCATGTTTACACTTTAAAATTTCACACTGTAGTCAAAGTAGGCGAGGTATAATTTCACATGCTCCCCCAGAAACACTGAGCAACTACACTTGTCTTGGGTACACACAGTTTATATGCACATTTAAGATGGGCACCTGTGAGATGAGGGAGGAATCATATTTTAATAATCAAAACTTGACAATTATTCTAAATGTAGCCTCTTTTTCTGCTTTTCCTAGAGTTTTTGTTTTTTAGCACATAAATCTAAGTGCTGTCCATCTCAACTATAATCTAGAATTACACTGAAAAAGAAAGCTATAAATGAGTTAAAACTAATATACATATTTTAGATTAAACATTCTACTGTGACCTAAAAAAAACAAGCTTTAAGTTTACTGAAAGGGAATATTTCAGCAATTACCAGAAGATTCTACAGCTGTTAAACTAGAGAAGCTGTTTCTCTTTCTTTGGGTCTAGCTCATCATCTCCACAATTAGTTCATAACTAATCAAAGCTTTTATGAAAATGTTAGTAGCCAAAGAGCCACTTTGATTGCCTTCATTCCCCATTGACACACTATTTACAGACTGTTTATTGCCACTAATGACTTTCTTTTATTCATTTTAAGATTCAGTCTCTTAAAATATGCTTTAACAACAACAATAAAATATGATCTAAAATATTAACACAGTATGTAGATACAGCATCAATTTTCTTAAGCATTCCTTTACAACATGCAATTAAAATGTACTTAGTGAAAAGGAGAGGATGCAGTTGTTGATCACGATGACTGTTATATCCAGAGTTGGGTGAACCTTTTCTTGTTAATTGAGGAAACAATTGGAAGAGCTATCATCAGAATACATGTGTATGGTGAATGAAGGAAGTGGACACATGGTGGTGTGAAAATGTTGCCCCAAAATGAGCTGGTTATGTAAGTAACTAACAAAGTAATAAAACTTGAGTTGAGAAAAAGAATATACGGACATAACTTACAGGTATCTGTGATATACACACAACCACTCCTACATTAGACTGTGATCATGCATGCATTCACCAGATATTTGATGAAGCCTTTATGCTAGGTTTTGCTAAAACAATAATATATCAGACATAAACACAGCTCTTAAATTGCAAGTAATCCAGTTAAGACTTTAAGGAATGTTCCTTGCTACTGGATCCTAGGCCCTGGTGTCAGCAATTGCAACAGTGCTACATAACAACTAAAAATCTTGATATTTTATTGGCTTAAAAAAACAGCATTATTTTCATATAGGTAGGTAAGTAGATTTTGGACTCAACTGGGTTGGCCTTAAACCTTGCATTAGATCTGGGTTCTCTAATCCCTTCATGCACTGGGGTAATCTAACGCTTGTTCTTTTCTAAGCAAAAAAGAAAAAAAAAGCATAAAAGGAACATCCACAATACATTTCAAGTACCTGCTCCCATCACACCTGTTGACACCCAGTTGTGCAATACAAATCAAGGCCAAACCCAGCACCAAAAGGAAAAGGAAATTTGCCCCTCCCATAGGAAAGAAGAAAGAAAAGATCGCTTGAACACTTGCTGGACAAAACTCCGATTTCTCAAAACTCTCTTCTCCTTTCATATTATTAATCTTTCTCTAGAAGATCTCATCAAATCCAGAGACTTCCTTCATATCTATGCATGGATAATTCACTAATTTATATTTTCTAACTCAGAGCTCTTAAGATAGTTCCAGAGGTTTTATCACCAATGAACTACTTGGTAACCATATTTGGATATTTCAAAGATACTTCGAACTTTATATCTTAAATAAAAATCATGATTACCCCTACTATCTTCAATAAACCAAAATTAGTATTCTCCTAGCATTCTCCATGTCACTGAATGACACATTGTTCTTCTATGCAATCCAAAAATGTAGGCATCTATATTACCTCTCCTTCAACCTCCAAGTCCAATTTATCTCTCAGGCTCATTTTACCTTTTAAATGTATCTTGAATTCTTCATTTTCATCAGCATCCCATTCCACTCTACCAGCATCTCATACCTGAATCTCTCTCTAATATCTACTAACCAGTGCCAGCACTATTTAATTTGTTTTCCATTCACAGTGATTTTTTTTTAAAGCATATCCTATTATACCACCATTCACGGTTAACACCTTTAACAGCTTGATAGTTTTATAATATATCCCAGTTTTTTTGACAGTACTTCTTTCAAAAGGTAGTCTAATTTCCCTCCCTTTGAATGTGGGTAGGAATTAGTAATTTACTTCTAACAAATAAAACATATGAATATAAAACTGTTATGTGACTTCTAAAGTTAGGTCTTAAATCTAGCCCTCTTTTTCTCTCTCGCATTTTCCTCCCCCCACCCTCTCTTGCTGTGGGTGAGAAAACTGCCATGGCTATGAGATTACTCAAGCAGCCCAGTGCAGAGTAACTGAGACCTCCCACCATGGCTAATATCAATTGTCCCACCATGTAGGTAAGTCACATTGGATATAGGTCCTTATCTTCAGTGTTGCCTCTAGAGGACAGCAACAATTTTACCTGCATTGTAACTAACCTTACGTGAAACCCTGAGCCAGCACTACCCAATTAAGCTGCTCCTAAATTCCTGATCCACAGAAGCTATGAGATACAAATGTTTGTTATTATTTTAAGCCACTAAATTTGAAATAAATCGCTGTACAATCATAGATAACTTTCCATTTCTGTTAGGACAGGAAAAATGCTTTACATACTGTAAAAGTCTCTAACCCATCCCATAATATCTCACTGCTCTTTGCTTCCCAGACATTCAGAACTTCTTCCAGTTTTTGAGCAGGCCAAAAGTATGTGTCCATACTTTTGTTTTTGTCCAGTAAATGTAGTTCTTTCTTTATTCACTCAGTCTTTATTCCACTAAATCTCAGCATTCTGGCCATATCCCCAGGTGTATTTTTCCAGATATCACTACCTAGTTGAATGTCACTATTGTTACCTCTCTCTTTACCATGTATCTCCCCCACCTCATAAACATATTCATTATATGATAATTTGATTCATATACCTGCCCCACCAAACTCATGACAGCTTACCATTATAACCCTAGCACTTATTGTATACTGGCACAGAGGTGGCAATCCATAAATATTTGTTGAACAGAGATGGATGAGTAGAGATACACACAGGAACAAGGTAGGCTCAGAGTGACCAGAGCTGGAAGAGTTGCAATTAAGTACAAAGACAGACTGTCAAAGTTGCCTTTTAGATCCACAATTTCTGCTACCTCTGTCTCTCCACCTCTTCTTCAGAAGTAGCCTTTCCCTTTCTCAATACTTCATGCTAAAAGGCCCCAAAATCCCTGTTTGTCAACATAAACTATAAACAAAGGGTCAAATAAAATCATTCACACCAAGGTGCTTATTGTCAGCAGTAAATCCCATTGTGCTGGAATCACTAGAGGGAAATAGAGGTAGAGGAAATGAACTGGAAAGCAGGACCAACCCCAACACCGAGGGGAGGCCAGATAAGAGCACAAGCAAATCCAGGGAGGGGGAGGGGTGAGGACAAAGAGGAGAACAGTAGCACTAATTCAAGCCAATGCTGGAACACCACTAACTCAAAGGAATGTCTAAGAAATGAGATGAGACTCAGCCTCCAAGTAATAGGGTAAAATTAGACATGACCACTACAGGGCTGGATTCTGTGTGGGGTTTCCTGTAGGAAAAAGTCCTGCAGGAATGAAAAACTCCAAGTAAGTTTGAGTAAAGACCAAGGGTTACTCTCTAGGATCAGAAAATTTGAGGAAACAGAGAAACTTGATGATGGGGGTGGAAAGGGCCTTCTCTTCTAGAATACTATAGTCCATAAACTCTACTTTCTAGAGCCTTTTCTCCATCAGAGAGCTCAGAAGTTTGTTCTAAAGACCAGGTGGACAGGGGTGACTCCTGTGATCCTCTCTAGATGCTTTCACTGGGCTTCTAGGGTAATGATAGGTGGTTAGTGTTCATTGTCCAAAGTGATGGACACTTACACAAGTAGGTAGGTTCGGTTGGTTGTTTATTTTTTAACTTGAAAAATATATGTAAGTGAAATGGATAGATATTGATTATCAACTTTGAAACATAAGGTAGCCAAGGAGAGTATTGCAGCAAGCATCACAAACACACGTGAGCACAGAAATACTTGCCGAGACTTCTCATGAAGCAACTGCCCGCCTTTAGCATCTCCAAGTATGGTTAGGAGGTGAGCACACCCTGACAAGTGGAAGTCAGGGTGACTATGGCTAATGTCAAACCACAGTCTGTTAAAATGTTTTAGATAGCAAGTCAATTTAATGAGTCACATTTTTGAGCAATTCACAATAAATTCATCCCAGGCCATTCATACAGTAACCTGTAAAGTCTCTTTAAAATATCAATAGATTTTGTTTAGCAGAAACATCAGTGACTAAAAGGAGTGAGCCACGGTATTTGGTAATCTAAGAATTTCACTTTGCAATCTTAGTGATGGAAAAAGATCAGCAAAGTATACCCTAAGTTGACTGAGGTTGAATGGATTGTACAAAGATAAAGAAGAAAAATTCCAAATTATTAATTGGTTCTGCTGGTATCCATTGACTTTATGTAATAGACACAACCCTTTTAACCTATAATGTAAAAGGAATGTTGATTTGTCCCACATATCTTCCAATCTTTATGTCACCTAAGCTTCCAGATGCCAGGAGAAGCAATACCACATCCCAACCACCACCACTCTTGAGCTGATGGATATATTACTCAACTACATTCTTTTGACACATTCTGTTGAAACTCAAAGGTCTTCAGAAGAATTGCCATAAGCCCATCAGGTTTGCCTTGTCAGTTTCCCTTTGAGACTCAACTTACTGAAGTGCTAGTCAGAGAAATCATAAATAAATGTTGAGTCCAAACACACATTCTCATTCTTACTATTGAGAAAGTCAGAGGACAGCTCTTGTCATAGTTTATGTAGCTGATGCCACAGAGCTATCAAAAATGAAATTATAGAATCAAGTTAATTTTCTATATGTTTCTGAATGATGCAGTTAAAAAGCCAACTCTCTTGCCTTGGGAGAATCCAAAATCTGTAAGGATGTCTTTGGCATGCTTTTGAAACAAGTCTTTGTCGACTGCAATGAAAGAACTCAACAGTCACACTCTATTTTAAATCTGTCACACATAAGTCGTAACTAAGTATAAGACTTTTCAAAATATTTGCTTTTTAGTAAATTAGATCAGATTTAGATTATCCATATGATAATGTCACTCTTACTCACTCACATCTTCATATGTTTCCTTGAACGGAGAGAAAATCATGCACACACAGCTAGTGAAGTAACAAGCCCCCAATCAACAGTTGCCAAATATCCTCCTTCTCTTACGTCCCCCGCTCCAGTTGCCAATTCGGAGAATTAGAATTGTGTTGGGGGGGGGGGTGCTCCCTGGTGGCACAGGCAGTTGAGCACCACACTGTGAAGCTGTCCACAGCCTCTGCACCGCGGGTTCTATCCTGGCCGGCTGGCCAGCGAGGGTCCCACATGTCGAGGCAGATCTCTCCTGTCTTGCCTGCTACTCCCCTCAGCAGTGTATTTCCTCAGTCTGCCTGTTCTACTCCCCGCCCTGTCTCTGGTGAATACTCTCACCCTCCGTGCATCTGGCCTGTACCCCGGTTCTTGTATAAATAAATAAAATATCTAAAAAAAAAAAATGTGTGTGGGATACTTATTTGTGTATCCCAGTGGCAGTGTGTTCCCTGTGATAGTGCCTTCAATCATGGTCACTCAAGAAAAAAATATTAGGAGGTCTTAGACAGTAGGGCATCTATGAATATAGGAGAGTACCTGAAAAGAATGGTCTCTCCTCCCCAAGCAACTAATATACCACAAATGAACGCAACACCAAGTCCTTGCTTGCTTCCTGCCTGCTCTACCGAATGTGACAGTGGCCATGTTATTTGACTGAAACAATTTATTCAGGCTTATCTCCTTGCTAGTACTACTAGCCTTAAAAAATGTGGATGTGTCTGTTTATCTTTGTGTCCAGGATCCAGCACAGTGCCTGGTACGTGATAAGAATTTAGCAATCCTTGTTAGATGAATGGATGGACAGACAGACACAGGATGGCTTGATCAATACTATGTTGAATAAATACAGAGGATAACGTCCACCTAAACACAAATGCTGCCTTCTTTTATTGAACTTTGAAGGTTCTGAGATTGTTTTGAGAACCAAGATTAGGTTTTGCAAAATTAATTTACTGTTTTTCAAAGCATAATTTTGGAGCCCAAATGACTATGTTTGACAGCATCTCTTTAAGCAAAACTGCATTTTGTTTAAACTGGGGGCATCATAACTGACAAGTTATGTATTTTTTTTTCTTTGTTTGAAAGTCTTTGCAGAAATGTTTGACTGCACCAGCTGATGGATTCCTCCTGATTTCTGCTGCTTTATAACTTCTGACAGAAAAACCTTGCTTCCAGGAGTACAATGTCTTAGCAGCTTTCCCAGAATACTTAAAATGCTATAAAAAGGCAGTAGCATTCTAAGGGGCACCTAAATTCCACTAAAATGAATTTGAAAAAAAAAAAAAGTGAGTTTTCTTAATGGGTTTCTTTAAGAGATAAGACTGGAAGCTATGGGGATCTAGATACACACTATGGGGAAAAGAGTATATCTGCTTCTTTGAGGAAGGGCTTAATTCATAAAGTATTTTACTAAACTCAATGCAAGCAAACCATATGCCTTTGCAAGTTTGTTTATGAATTGAATCATTTGTTCCAATTTGGTGTTACAGACTTTCTTAGAATAATATTTCCAAGAATACCAGGAGAATTCAAAGTGTGAATAATCCCAGATTTCTCTCTACTCTTAACTAAAAAAAAAAAAAAAAAAAAAAAAAGTAGGTAATAAATGACAAATAAAAACATTTTCCTTTTAGGGTTTAATATCAGTTTACACAAATTGATTAATATGTGGCAAGTTCTGACTTGAGACATTAAAAAAATCAACTTCTTTAAAAATATGTGTAAATAAATAAAAGGCAGAATTGAGCTTATTTGCCTTTGATTTCTTATTTTTTATGGGTTATCTTTATAAAAGTTCTAAGCAGCAGCTGAGAAAATGCTAGAGAAGTTTTTCTTTTCCTTTCTTTTTGAAAAAAAGAGGGATTTGGCCAGGAATACCGTTATTTGCATATAGTAGGATCTTTATATCCTGTGCTTTATATTGTCCACATTGCAAAAATGTGACTGTGAACTTGAGGATTTAAAACAGGTCAGCATTTACCGAACACTGCATTGAAAATGTGTTCATTCCAAGCTGAATTATCATTGCTGGTGACGTTCTTCTCTCTAAACCTTAAAAAGCTGAAAAATGGTAATACGAACCACATGGTTACTTCATTCCACCACCACTCTTGGCAGCACCGCGCTGCCTGGCAACCTCGCTGTCAGCTGGGCCTGGGGTAATCAGCTCAGGATTGCCCTGCAGTTAAACCAAATGCTTGCTTTCTGAGAAGGCATCCACGGATGCCTTTTCTTCTTATCAGTCTTCTCAGTAATGTTTGAAAAGAGCTTCTGCAGATGAGGAGAAAATGTCCTCATCGAGAGAGTGGCTGAAATAGAAAACAAGAGAAGAAAATCCAGCATTCTAATGACTCTGCAAAGAAAAAAGCTTGCAAAGACTGCCTGCCCGCAGCTTTGCATTTGGTCCTGAAGAATGCAGGGACCTAGTTACACTGCTTGCTGGTTTCCTTTCTTCCCAGGCCTTGAGTCTCCCTCCACATGGAAACTCAAACAGCAAGAATGAAATGTATGGAACTAGGGAAGGAGGAACTATCCATGTAAGACACAAATGTGGCCTGCTGGTATCTGGCTCTGAAAACAATGACTCTACCTTATCCCCAATATATTTCGGGGGGTGTTTAGGGGGTCAAAACAGACAATGGAAGTCTGATTATGAGTGAGATGATACAAATTTGCTACAATAATTGAACATGTTTGAAAAGCAAAACTTCTAAGAAACAGAGACCACCAGAGCAGCAACAGCCAAGTGACCCCTCTAACACAAAGTGAAGTCAGTAGCAAGTTGGATTTGCCAGGCAGAATTTACTTTACTGCATAGTTGAATTGCATAAACAGACATATTAGTCAACTCTTCCTATTGCCTGTTAATTAGACAAATTGCAAGCCCACACAATGACAGGGAGAGTCTCTGCATATTGCTGGCATTTATTAAATGTGAGGTTGTCCCCCTCAGTCGAGCAAATTCCCCTTGATATGTCTTGGTCCCATGTGCTCTCCATGCAGAAGATACTCATCTGAGCTCTGCAGGGCGATCCTTCCATTGCTTCCATTCCATCTCTCCTGCAATCTACCGTGACTAAGAGAAGAGGAATAATCTGAAAAGAAGTCAAGCCAGCCCAATTCCAGTCACCTAGTAAGTCCTCTTCATGGAGAGCTTCCTATGCCCTTCATCTCAGCATCCTCCCATCCCAGACCCTGGATGGACTTATTCTAAAGCTGGGACAATTCTACCCCAGAAGGAACAAGTAAATCCTTCAAAATCACACAGATCGGGGCCTCCCCAGCAGCGCAGCGGTTGAGCGCTGGGTTGCGAAGCTGCCCGCAGACTCTGCAGCACTGGTTCGATCCCCGGCTGCTCCCCGGTCACCAGAGGTGGGTCCCACATGGCGCGCAGACCTCTCCTGCCGCCTGCCTCTCCCCTCAGCAGTGTACTTCGGTCCTTCTGCCTGCTCTGCTCCCCGCTCTGGCTCTGGTGAATTCTCTCACCCTCCCGCGCTTCTGACTGTACCCAGTGCTTGTATAAATAAATAAATAAATCTTTAAAAAAAAAATCACACAGATGTCACCATCATTAAAACACACACACACATTTCAGTACATTATAGTGGGTAGGAAAGAATCGGGGCCTTATTTGATGTGCCTCTTCTAGTCTAGTCTTTCACAGACCAAGGTCCTGACAGACTTAGAAATTTGGGTACTAAGCACAAGCACTCAGGTCACACACACCCCAGCTTCTTTGCTGCCCACTTCCCTTCACCTAGTTGGCAGGGAGAGAAAGTCACATTTCAGTGTTTTTTGCAATCACCCTTTGTGTTTAAATGTACAGATTTAACTTTGAGGGAAGTCATTTGCCATTCAAATAATAAATGAAATCGCCTGTATTTGCATACATTCATTCTAGTTTCCCGGAGTGCTTTACACATGTTACCTTGTTTGATTGTCACTGCTGTGCAGCCATCAGGGATAGATAGCCTTGGTCTTATCCTACTGATAAGGAGACTGAAATAGAAGTGAAAAAAACATCTCAGGGAAGTATGTTTGAAATAGACTGTCACTAGTGGAAAGCAAGGGAAGGTGTGTGTTATTGTTTTTTTTTTTTTTAACGGAGTTTCCTATGATGGACATAAATGGGCCAAAGTTCATTAATCATTTTATATATATATATATATATCATTATTTCAGTAATAGTGCATTTTGAACAACTTTTAAATAGCATCAAGTTGAATTTTTCGTAAGTACCTTTCTCAAAAGTCTGTATCTATTTATCACCTTTTCAGTAACATTAGTAACATTCAGTAACAACTGTCTTCCCCCTTGACTTGATTAAGCTGCTTTTTCAATCCATGCTCTATCCACTGCCTTAAAGCCAGGTTTCTCCTAGGCTTAACCCCAGGGTGCATTTCTCTATCAGTAAGTGGCCTTTTCTCCCTTATTAGCTTTCTAAGGACAATTAAATACACAGCTTTCATTTCCTCTCCTGCCCCTGTGTGTTAGCTCCAAAGCTCTGGTCTCTCTTTAACAGTCTCTCCCCATATGGATGAAGCCCAATTTGATCTCTAGCAATTAGGGCACCCCCCCATTTCTGTATCTCCCCATTACCATCTCTTCCCAATCCAAGAAAGCTTTCTCCTGGCATTGCTCTTCTCAGAAAAGGAGGGCAAAATTTCCCTCCTTTCTTAAATCCTTCTTTGATTAGCAGCTGCAAGCCAGGTATGACAACTTTCAACTATAAAACATCTCAGAAGCCTGTTGCTACCAGTAACACAACATAGAACTTTTAAACAACTATGTCTAATACAAACTGTTCTAGCCAAAGAGTTCTTTTGTACTGATTCTAAAATGGGTGATATTCTTCCAGAACAAAACATTTTATGCTAGATTTTTTTCCAGGGTGATTTAAATCACTGCATGACCCATTTATCCTTTTTTTTTTTTCTGTTGTGCACTTAGTTAAGTAATGATTTGTAGCACAGTGATAATGTAAAGGTCCTCTATGTCTTCCAAACAGCTCAGTGTGATTCCGCATCTGGTATGAAAAATCCTCACAGGATCCTTTTTAAGGGGAAGGCAGTTGGGTGGATGCATCTGTGTAGGTTTGTAGAAAAGTCAGTGAATGGTCATCTTTTTCAGTGGATTTTAGATATATTAAGATTTTAAAACTCCTCCCTAGAAGACATTTTGAATGTCATTTACCCACGTTTCTTTTATTGAAAATGCCAAATTTTTGGAATTCTGTCATTTCTTCCTTTCATTCTAAAATGTGTAAGTGGTTAATATTTTCCCTAGGCTCTGTTTACACTCTTTATATTTTATCATCTTTGTTTTCCTCTACCATTTGATCTTTACCTTGCAATCCAGTGACACATGTGACTATTAAAAATTTAGATCTTCTCTGATATGGAGATACAAAGGATTATTGCTCAGTCATGAGAAAGAAAGATATGCCATCATTTCTGACAACATGGGTGAGCCTCCAGCATATCATGCTAAGCGAGATGTAGACAGAGGAAGGCAAGTGTGTATGCTATCACTTATATATGGGATCTGAAAGATACCAAACCTGTGAAAAAAAGAAATAAAGAGTAAGTGGTGATTACCAGGGCATGGCAGGTATGAGGATAAGTTTGATAGATGGTGTTTTAAGGGTACAAACTTGCAACAAGTACAGAGACAGCTACAGAGACTTAATATACACTAGAGTGAACAGAGAACACTAATACAGTATTGTATTTATGCAATGTGGTAAATATCCTTATCAGCAGCAACCATATCACAATATATAAATATATCAAAATAATACACTGTACATCTTAAATGTATACATTGCTATCTGTTCAATGTATCCAATTTTTAAAAATTTACATCTTCACTTACAAAGTCCACATTCTATGCATTCAATAGTCTCCTGAGGTGAGTGGTTTTGATCTTGGATGTATCATTTGACATTTCCATCATCCCCAAAAAAGTCTGCTAGACAACATGGCTGCAGATTGTATGACCCATAATGACAAGACCATGCCTGTCTTTCCCATGGCAGTTCAGAGCTTTGAGCTTTTAGCAAATAGTAAGTGCACAAAAATCTTTGTTGATACATGGATGGCGCTGGAAGAGATCATGCTCAGCGAAATAAGCCAGAAAGAAAAAGAAAAATACCGGATGGTCTCACTCATAGCAGGAATCTAGAAAACTTAAATAAGAGACCAGGAAAATGAATAACTACAAGAAAGTGAAAATCAAAATCAACAAAAAACTATGAACCAGAGACACTTTTTGGGGGGTGGGGGGTGGGAGGGGAGGGATTGGGGTCAGAATGGGGGGGGCTGCAAATGTAAGGGGAATAAAAAATAAAATTTATTATTTAAAGAAAAAAAATCTTTGTTGATAAATAATACATCCAGGAAGTTCTCATAGCTGCCAAAAGGTTAATAGTTCACAATGAGTTAAATATCCATTCAACACCTACACTTAAATTTTCTTTTCAAATAAGTCTATATTATAAAAACTAAGGATTCCAATCATGGATCTCTCAGGTCCCAGTCAGATATGTAACAAAAAACTGAAGCTAAAGGTTCTCGTCACTTCTTCATTAATTCAACATTTGATTGAGTTCATTATGCAAAGATGAAAATCAAGAAAGTGAGAGGGATATTATTACTAAGATGCAACCACACAAAAACCTCTTGATCCAAAAGCAGTCCCTAATGAGAAAATGCATTTGGCTTCAGAGTTTATTTATAAGTCATTAGCTAATGTACCGCTTCCCACAGAAACAATGTCCCAGGACAAGAGACTTCAAGAGCCAAAGTGATCCACTCCATAGGTGAGGTACATGCTAAGACAGTGTTAGACACTACTTGGAATGTGAATTGAGTGCCTGCATAGATACCTGTAGGGTAAATGTTTTCAGGCTTTTCTGCCCTCCCACCATTAGGATTGCCCTGCCTGATGGGGCACCTGCAGTTGTTACATTGTTGTAAGCTGACTTGTGTACTTCTGTGGGCCATGGGAGGAATATTGAGACAGTCACCAAGAGGAGCAGAAGCAGGAGAGAGGCAGGACAGAGAAGGGGAGAAAGAAGGCCAGACAAGCCCAGAGTGAAGACCTGCTGGCCCCCCGGCACCCCTGCCTGCCATGTACCTGTTTGCCACACTACATGTCAAACTCAATAAAAGCCTGAGAAAGCCACCGAGGGCTCCAAGACTCCTCCTTTACTCGCCTGTCTGCTTGCCTGTCTGCTCGGATCATAAAGAACCTGCACACTGCCTTCCTGCCCCTACAATACCTCACCTCTCTATTGCTGACTGCTTCAACTCCCAGTTACTGATGGCATTTGTGTGGACTGAGGCTAGATGGGCAAGAGCCCAGTAGGGTAGAACCAGGATGAAGAGAAGCAGAGAACTATGGTGAGGGGGATGGGGCAGGAGTTCTCTATAAAAATCAGATATACAGCAGGTGAAAAGCAGAAATAAGGTATCTGGGAAATGTCCAGGTGAGGAAATAGAGGAATAAAAGGGAGCATGACTGTCCCCTTTCTTACTATCCAACCAACTGCCGTAATACCCTCTTCCTTACTGCCACCAACACCGTGAACAGTGGCTTCCCAGTTCTTCTGAGATAAAGTCAAGAATGGAACTTTGATCTCAAGACCAACTTTTCTGGCTCCTCTCCTGCCTCAGCTGTCATCAGGCTGCCCAAAGTCTCTTCTCCCCAGACACCCCATCCTGTCATTTCCATACCCCATCCCGCCTCAGGTTTTCACAAGCTCTAGTTACTTAGAAAGTTTCTTCATGTCTTTCTGAGGTGAATTCACTCCTATTCAACCCTCTAATTTCAGTTTTTATCACTTCCTCAAGAAAATCCTCCTTGAACCCCTGGATCAGGTTCATTTCCCTCCCAGCACTGGGTACATTTCTCTCGTTGCACCTATTAGAGCTGTGATTTGGCATCTATTGGTGTAATTGTTTGATTAAAGGTTATTGTTCTCTCTCAAGTCTGGACTGTAAGCTCCAAGAGGCCTGCTTCTGAGGTCTCTTTCTCCTCCCCACTCTGCATGGCCCATGACGGGTGCTCATTGAGCAGGCCTTGAGTGGCTGCATGAATAAGGAAAGCATGAGGAGAGTGGTTCTCCAGCTTTAGATGAGGGGCTTTAAGGGTTAGATTTCCCTAATTATTGAAGAAAGGGCAAAGAGGGGCAATGTTTATGTGAGCACCCCACTGTTCATAAATAAGGGGCAACTACCAGTTAAGAATTGACTGTGCTCATTTTAAGTTGAAATGTTTATGCAGTTCAGTGTGTTTCTCATGCTTTCTCTCACGCCATCCTCCCTCTTCTTTTCATATGTGATTTATTCTAAGAAGCTTGGACTGAATTTTTGAGTGTAATTGAGAAGACAGGAGGTTCTGTCCTCCAATAGAACACACGCTTCCACTCCTTAAAAGAGAAAAAATACTTTAGAAGGCTACACTGTTTGCAGAACACTCGATTTAGAATTGTCAGGGAGAAAAAGAATCAGATCAGAAAGTAGCTCCTTTGCCTTGCTCTCATGGTTACAAGTAAATAACAACAGATCGAGAAAATAAATGTGCCTAATTGCATCGTTTGTAGGCCCGTGAGGGGCTTCATGACAGGGAGCACTTGTCTTCCTAAATGGAATTTACTCTAATGGGGTTAGAGGCCTGAGAACACGCTCGGATTTACGGGTGGAGTTTCTGACCTTAAGGGGTTAAAACAGAAGGCAGCAACTTCTCCAGTTCTGATTTTTTTTTTGTTGTGTCCTGCTCAAGTCAAAAAAAGAATTGCTGGTAAAGGCAAAAAAATGTCATCATTTTTGTGCTTGCCGTGACCCTAACATCTAAAAATACAAAATGCTGGGATTTCTAGAGCAGGTGACTTCAAAAAAAAACTTAAAGAGGGCTAATTGTTTAACGTCTAAATGTAGTCCATAGCAAAAGACAGAAATGGGGTGGTGACTCTCCGAGTGACCTAGCCTGCCTAAAACTGGCCACATAATTCATTTGAAGGACTTTTTGTCTTTGCATTTTTCCTCTAACTTTAAGGGGAAGCATTTTGTTTTTTGCATAATGGATAATAGTGTCATCCTAGCTACTTTCTTTCCACCAGTGGGGTTAATTTTAGTCTGATCCTCATTTTGAGCCCACGTCAGAATTTATATTACTCATCGACCTTTGCTAGCAACTGAAGGGATAGCCTTTAAGTCTTGGAGAAAATGTCTCCTGCTTGAGGAGATTTTCCTGTCTGCCATGAGGTACAGCCAGCGTTTAGAAGAGGCTGTACCTGTTATAACTTCCATTGCCACGAACTTGGCCTTGCCTTTCACAACTTAATTTTCTTTTCCCTTTGATATATATTCTACTTCTTAGTTTAAATACACATTTCAAAACACTTCCTTTGGGTTCTAGTGTGAAGGAAATTGATCATTCTTCAACTGTATGTTTTTAATTGACTTCCTCCTTCCGGGTTAGGAAATTAACTTTCACTCCTCTCTTATTTGATCTGTTAAACAAAGTATGTGCTACCTTTCCAGACAACAAGATTTAATGAATCCTAAACGGTGCAGACTTGACTTGATAAAGGCTCCTCTTTCCCACATAACTTTTAAACATATAACAAGCTTACAATGAAATTCTAGCTGTGAAGTATTTTGGCTGACATCATTGTCCATACTATATTGAAACAGCCAGCTGTTGTCTCATTTCTGTCAGTTGCAAGTCAATGTTTAAATTCAATTGCCTTCTCCCTGTGCAGCATTGTAGAATTGGATACCTGGTGCCCAGACCTTTATTGTATTTATTTTTAGTCGCATATCAGTTGTTTTTATTTCCATTAAAATTGAAATTCATTGTTTGAACTGAGTGGGATCAATAACGTCTGAGCACAACTATGTCCGAATATTTCACAGTCCATTGCAAGAAGTTGTTGTTGTTCGTGCTGGTTGTTTGCCAAACTGCCACCTGGGCAACCAGGTCAGTGACCAAACAGGTGATAATGTTCTCACAGTCCCACAGAAAACACACCCAGCACTCATGTTGCCACACTGCAATTCCTTGTCCTCAAGTGCTTTATAGACTTTCCTGTTGCTCATGTGGTTATAGCATAAACCTGGTGAGAAAAACAACGTCTGGAATCCCAGATCTTAGCCTACAAAGGTAGGGATTACTTCTCAGAAGAAAACCCTCCTCCAAAGCCCAGAACTAGTTTGTTATAACCACCAGGGAATTCTGCTGCTTACAACAGGCTGTTTTCCTAAGAAGGAAACTTCTTAGATTTGCCTCGGAGATATTCTTGACAGGGGGAAATTTTCTGACTCTGACCTTTAGATTGCCTCCATAGTGTCTCCACCAATCATTGGCATACATTTGTGGGTGTGCGCGGTCTCTCTCTCTCTGTTTCTCTCTCTGTCTCTCTCTCTGTCTCTCTCTCTGTCTCTGTCTCTGTCTCTCTCTCTCTCTCACACACACACACACACACACACACACACATACATCTTGTGTACTTATCTCCTCTAACCTCAACCCAAAATAGAATTTTTCATGGAAATAAAAATTTTCTTAGTAATCAATTTTCCTGGAATGAATTAAATTAATTAGTATCCTCTTCCTCAAAAGTTGTTTTCCTTCATTTACTTTTCCTTCTCCTGCCAACATTCTGTACCATTATCCATTTTAAGACACAAAGGTTTATTACACGCTGATTTTTTTTTTTGCTGTCCTGCCTTTAACCATAATTTCATTCTTGTCTCCATATTTCACATCATGTACTCAGCTTGCTTTTTAAGTAGACCTTTCACTATCTTGGAAATAAAAGGTCAGTTGGGGGAATAAGAACAGGGGAAATGGAACCTTGTCATATTTGTAGAAAGTGAAGATGAAGCCAAATGAAAATTTCAAAATCTGTTGCTTTGGCCCATTGGTAATTTTCCCCTGAGCAAGTGTAATTCTTCAAACTTTCTCCCTCCCTGGCTCTCACTGAACTGACATACTGCAGGTGCCACAGTTGAGATTTAACAATGAAAAAAAGTCCATTTCTTTTCTAGTTCCCCAGCAAAGACATCACAAAAGATAGAGTTATCATGAGCTAATTACAGTCCTTGAAAATTACCTTTGTGCTTTGCAAATATGCATTTTTTTCTTTGCTGGTGATGAAGAAGTTGGCAGTTTAAATAAAAAATACTATTTAAAGTAACAGAGTACAGTTATATAACCTTTTCACATAAATCACACAATAACTCTTTGTGCTTCGTAAAAAAAAAAAAAAGAACTGTAGTGCTTGTTAAGAAGATTTATTTATATAATAATCTATGCAAAGGACTTTTTTTTTCCTTTTATAAAAGTGGGATGTTCTTTTTTTTAACCTCTGGAAGTTGCAGACTAGAGGGCAGAAATATCCTCCAGTCACCACATTTAGTTGCACACATTCCAGCTACTAAAGACTCCAATTCAAGTCATGCTTGGCATTGCCACACATGTCTTTATTTCTAAGCACGCCAATAGAAAATGAAATAAAGATTCTGTACCTAGTAGATAATTACAATAAAATACATAGAGTCAAAATCCAATCTAGTGTGAGGATTCCTTTGTATCCATAAATCACACCATGACCTGAGATGATTTTTCTTAGTTTCTCAGGAATACTTCAGGAATACAGGAATATAAGTATGTTTAATTAGTGAGGGGTGAGGAAATCCGTGGGACCATGGAAACCCTATTGTCCCTTCATTGATTTTCCATGGAATTCTTCCAGCAGGTCCTTGTTCCCCCACACAGCTTCTGACTCATCCCTCATTTGCTCCCCTTCATCTTATTCCCCATTTAAATCTAGAAGCAATTGTCTTTCATTATTCACAGCATGTCCCCCTACCATTTAAAAATGTCCCCCAGATAAAATGTCCTGACCCCAAATTGATCTTATCATTGACCTGTCCACCCCAAAGGGTTTCAGAATTGAAGATCCAGGGCTGTGCATAAGTCGTTAAATGCTAAGCTTGACTCAGACGGACCCACTTAATCCTCCGCCCAGAGGATCACTCCAGGAAGAGTGATCCTTTCAGGAAGATAAAACTAAAAGAGGCATTTTATTGGTCAAATATATCTATTCTAATTCTTGCTCAACAGTGGGGGTGCTGAAGACAGGGAAACCCACAAGGGCTTTCTTGTGTGTTCTTATCTTTCATTGAGATGCTGACCTAACTTTTAAAAGCTATCTCTATGGAAAATTCTGGGCTCCCCTCCAAAAGCAACCAGTAGGAGGTGGCTGTCTTAATCAGTGGTTGTGTTCTGTCTTTATATAAACAGGTTAAGCCAGCTGCCAGTGCCTCTACAACCCATTCCAGCTCACATTACCCTTGGCTGGAAAGATGGGCCTGAACTAGTGTTGCATTATGAAAGCAGAGAACTCGCCTCTCCCAGGTGACAGCAAAGCCCTGGCCGCTGTATATAATGACTAGAGTCATCAGTCCTTGTCATTTTGGTCCTCAAGAAGATGACTAAAATGTGGCATGTGTTCATTATCAGAATGGGAATATCTCACCAACTGCCAAGAGGAGGTTACAACCCAAAAAGGAAAGAGGAAATTTGATAACTCTGATTGGTACATAATTGTCAAGTTACTCCATTTCCTAACGTAGTGGAAAAATAATAAAAACAGATAACGCTTTGGTTCTATGTGGAATGGAGTGACTGGCTGGGTGGGATTTGATTAACCAGAGAGATCCCCTCCCCTCTAGTTCTTCCACTGAGGGCTGTCATTGCCTGGAATGCATCTCAGAGTATAAGTTTGTAGAAGCAACAACCATGACTGATACTGAAAAGACACTGCTGACAAAATAGATTATTTTCCTCACCCACCCATTCCTCTATTTTGACCCTGAGGATGTCCTCAAAACCGTGAGTTGCTCCAAAGTAACGACAAACTGCATGGAATAAAACCTAAGTAAGTAGGACAATAAAAAAGCCTTCTGAACTGGAGCACAGGTGTTTGCCAAAATATCCAAGGCAGGAGAGATGAAGTATCATGTCCATTGGTCTCCCCCGCCCTCCAAAAGAATTTGAAACTTGATTATGGTTTAGACAATACATCAGAATAATTTTTTTTTTTAAAAAAAAAGCAAGCAAATAAGCAAAAACCTTTCCATGTAGTATTTTCTTATAATGTTTTAGTGAAAAATACTCCACTTACATTAATCATTATAATGGTAATAATTATGAATTCTGGGCCTTGCTTCTGAAAGAAATGCTTTCCCAGAGAAAGTATTTTAACTTGCTATCACATTGATTTAAAATCACTGAATTAAGGCCACTGGTTTATAGGTCAAGCCATATTTGAATGGCTTAGAATAACTTTTTTTCTTTTTCACTACCAGAATTGAATGCCAAGTATGTAAGGCCCTTATGCTGATCTTATTTTCAAACACATGAATAGCTACTGCAATTCCAGTAGGATTCCTCTGTTTTTTATTTTGACAGCATAACACTACACCCATGGGAGCTGAGCTTTTCAGGTGTTAAAGAGGATTTGTTATAAGAAAATGATTATAATAGGATTTAATGTAATTGAAAGTCAAGGTACAGTAGCCATACAGTGTATCAGAGAGAGTGTCAAAACTTGCAGCCAGGGTGGAGTGCCTTTTGCTAAGTAAACAACAAAAGTAGAGAGAGAAGAAAATATTCTTTTATACAACAGGATCTGCAAAGTTGGCCAACCTGATACACCTGCCCCACCCCAGGGGGTCTCAGACACACACCCCCCCCAGGAGCTACAGTGCTGCCCTGGCAAAGGGGGCTGTACCCTTCCTACCTGAAAGTGTTTTCATAACAAGTTGTATAATAACCCGAATGCCCGTCTGTTACTTGACAGGCAATAACCCTTGCCCTTCGAGGCTCCAGGAGGGAAAGGCCTATCCTGAGTCACTGTCCCGGCCTTTCCAGTCCTGGGAACAGGTGTCACTCTGAGTCATGTCACCCTTTTGCTAGGTTTGCCGACATGGGAGGGCACGACTATGTGCCCACACATGCATGCTGGACCAGAACTTGGGGGCTCCCTGAGGTTTCACCCCTTTTCCTGATGGTGCCATTCTCCATTTAAGAGCAGTAGGTTTAGCCAAAGAAGAAGAAAAAGCCCATAAAGAATGCAGGCATCATAGCTACCTCGGACATGGGGTAAAATAATTATGAACTCCCAGGATCAGAAGTGGGTGGCAGCAAGTAGAAGGGGGAGATTAACAGGGACTGCTGGTCATTCACTCTATTATCACAGGGCTATGTTCTTTCTCTAAATCTGCTTTCCTGCTGTGTTGATGATGAGTACAATTAATAATTGCATTTTGGTTGGTTTTTCATTGCTACCTGTGATTCTGCATAGGGGTAAAAGCAGCACCTGAAATGTAAGATCACATTTATCTCGGACAAGCAGCTAGAGAACTTTCTTTCCAATCATTACTGCTAGTTCTCAACTGTGCCTGGCGTTCCATAACAGCCCTGGGAGAAGAGGAACTTTAGTGCAGACAATACCAGGATGTACTGTGGCTGCTGTTAGTGTTAATGTTACGGATGTATATACTGCATTTCTTAACCAAGAAAATGTGTTATGAAATGACACATGACAGCAAATGTCACGTGAGGACTTATGGGTCAGGTCTTTTGAGTGCTCTTTATCCACATCAAGTTCATTCCTACCTGCATCCCAATATCTGCTAAAAAATCGATGTCACTATGTTTTTTTCTAAGTTTTGCTGTCATCAAATCAAAAACTAGCACTTCAAGAATATCTATATCACACTAAGGAATTCTTTTCCTGCTAGGGTCCTTTATATTATTTAATATTTGGAGGGGGGTACCCAACATGTGCTAATTTTTGCCCTCATTAGGATTTTACTTTTATTTCTCTATTAGCCAGTTCTCTGGACTCACCAATATAAAGAATAGTGAAAGTTAATCCAAAATGTGAGTAAATGCAAACATTACTGGTTAGGCAGCACTAAACAGTTAATACATGTGTGCATTACATATATAATATGCATATATTATTTTTGCCAATAAATATATTTGGCATCTGGAAATGTTTTTAAACTTAAATCTGTTTATGTCTCTTTGGTGATTTTGTAATTAATAATATTTTCCTGTATATCATGATGTCATTCTAAGAACATTGTACCCAAAGGAACTATAAAGCTGCTCTATTTAGAACTCCTCGCCTCCCAGACAGATGACAGAATCCCACATTAAAGCCTAGTTGTTGTTACCTTTGTGAAGCAGGTAATCAACTAATTACATGTTTTGATTAAAATATCCTTCTCTTTTAGAATTTTCTTTTATTCTGATGCATTAGAGTGAGTTGTGTAGTGACAGTCTCAGTAAGTACTAAATGTTAAGGTATACACTGCAAAGCCCAGTGTAGACATTCATATATTCACTATACATTTTTATAGACTGCCCTATTGTTGGTTACAACTCTTCCAACTTGAACTTTTTTTTTTTTTCAGTACAAATCTGCTTCCCAAGGCAAATATAGGATCCCTCTAAATTAAACGCAAACGTGATTTCCACTTCAGAATCATTTATAAATAAGTTTTGTCATAAACCACTTGTTCCTTTGATCATAGTTCTACCTGTGTTCTTTCATGCTCCATGAAATTTACCCCTTGTTAATTTTGCTTTGTTCCTTTTACACATTCTCATTGCTAAGAATTCTTACTTGCCAGTTCTTCTATCGTGGGCAATCCACCAATTAACAGTTGCCAAATATCCTTCTTCTCTTCCTTCACCCTCTTCAGGAAAGCTGCCTCTTCTAAGAAATGTGTATGGCCAAATCCAAAATCAACGTAAGTTTGTTCATTGTTCTATATTTTCAAATGACCACTACCTGGAATTGTGATGTGGATTTTAGCTTCCAGATATAAAAATGAGCATGCAGATAGTATTAAATTTGTGAAGAATTTGTCATAAAAATTTCACAAATGTTCTATATGTCCTCCCTTTAATCATGAGTAGAGCTGCTAGTCTCAATTCCCCATGATTATAAGCATAACTTATAATTTGTATTATCAATTAAATGATACAGAAGCAGTGTGTCATTTTGTCATATTCCTGTCTCTCTCCTCCACTGAGTCTGGTAGCTCCGAACAACCTGGATCTCTTGGTGAATCAAGGTTGGATCAAGGTGGAGCTCCCAGCAGCCTGGATATCTTGGTGGTCATGATGAGAAAAACTCCCACCAACTTTCACTGACTTGTAGCATAAGTAAATCTTTGGGGTTGTTTATTGTCATAGTATAACCTATGTTATCCTGACTGAGAAATTACAGATAGTAATTTGTCCACTCAGTTGTCACTGTAGGCCCATATGCTTTTTAATAGCATTGCTGCTATATCCCAAATCATAGCAAGTGTCTTTTATCACTTATTTTCAAGTATTTTTAGGTCACCATTTTTAAGTCTCAGATAGGAAGCCTAAGACACAAAGATGGAAAATGATTCCATCAGTGTTTTCCTAGCAATCATTTCTAAAGGCAGAGTTAGAACAGATATGATGTTGGACCAGTTTTCTCTCCTCTGAACTGGCAATTACAAAGAAATCAAGGCTAGATTCCAGTTATAAAGACAGTCATAGAGGCACAGAACTTAAAAAATGGAAGAGCTCCAGGGCTCACTTAATCCAGTTTCCTTACTTTAGAGAAAGATCCCAAGGCCAATGAGTTTAAACAAGTGTCTTTGTTAATACAATTTACGGCCTACTTAGAAACTGGCAAATAGAAAAGCAGATACAGACATAGATTCCTCCTGCTAGTGCTTATCTTTGATAATAAATGTACCCTGAGTGAAAGGAAATTCCTTGAGGATTCTGAAAACATGTAGGAATACCCCTAAACACCCGATTAAGAAACTTAATCTATAAATTTTGGATATGTTTTTCAGGCATGAGTTATTACCACAAAAATGTTTTGCCTAGAAAACTGGAAAACTACTTCTAGAAAAATGAAATTGGACCCTTCTCTTGTGCCATTTACAAAAATTTACTAGAAGTAGATACAAGAGCTAAATGTAAAATCTGAAATCATAAAACTCCTAGAAGAAAACAGAGAAAAAGCTTCTTGACATAGGGGTTGGCAAATGATCTTTGGGAAATTACTCCAAAGGCACATGCAACAAAAGCAAAAATACCAGAATGTTTCTGAACAGCAAAAGAAACAATCAGGAAAACAAAAGGACAAACTACAGAACAGGAGAAAATACTTATAAACATATATCTGATAAGAGGTTAAGAGCCAAAATGTATAAAGAATTCATATAACACGATAGCAGAAACAAAACAAACACTTGGGTACACACAAACACAAACAATCCAATTAAAAAAATGGACACAGCTCAAAGAAGACATATAAATGGCCAGCAAGTACATGAAAAGATGTTCAACATCACTAATCATCAGGGGAATGCAAATCAAAACTACAATGAGATATCACCTCACACCTGTTAGAATGGTTATCAACAAAAAGACAAGAGATAACAAGTATTGGCAAAGGTGTGGAGAAAAAGGAACCTTGTGCACTGTTGGTGGGAATGTAAATTGATGAAGTCATGGAAAACAATATGGAGGTTTCTCAAACAATTTAAAACTACAACTACTATATGATCCAGAAATTGCATTTCTGGGTATATAGCCAAAGAAAATGAAAGGACCTTGAAGAGATATGCACTCCCATGTTTATTGCAGCATTATTCATAATAGTTAAGACATGGAAACAATCTGAATGCCCATTAATGGATGACATTGAGGGTATATTCAATGGAATATAACACAACTGTGAGAAAAAAGGAAATCCTGCCATTTGTGACAATAGGGATGG
The DNA here is from genome assembly GCF_014898055.3 of Talpa occidentalis. Classification (NCBI taxonomy): domain Eukaryota; kingdom Metazoa; phylum Chordata; class Mammalia; order Eulipotyphla; family Talpidae; genus Talpa; species Talpa occidentalis. Next base: position 133,657,896 of record NW_023602073.1, on the reverse strand, counting down.
GTCTTGAAGGGATCATGCTAAGTGAAATAAGCCACACACAGACAAATACTGTATCCTATTACTCATATGTAAATCCATAAAAGCCAAACTGGTAGCAACAGAAACAGAATGGTGGCTACCGGGACTAGGTGATTGGTAAGATATTCGTCAGAGTACAAACTTCCAGTTAGAAGATGAATAATTTCTGGGTCTCTAATGCATAGCATGTGAATATAGGCAACAATATTGCTTGACATACTTGAAAACTGCTAAGAGAGCAATTCTTACATGTTTTCACCATGCAAATGAAATAGTAATTATGTGATATGATGAAGGTATTAGTTAACATTACGACAGTAATCATATTTCAATAAGATTGGGGGGGGCTGCCTTCATTACTAGCAAAATAGCTATTAAAAATGTATTATTGAAATAAACTCACAAATAACAGAAATTCCAGAGGAACTTTCTCTCTTTCTATCCCTGAGGATATTTGGCTTCCAATTGAGAAATATTGCACTGGACTCAGCTATACAATGTGGGTCCCCTCATCTTTGTATCTATTGCTCCCAGCCAGTGTCTGGGACAGAGCTCTTGTTAATATGTATCTTGGGGAGAGATTTTTCTTCTTGGAGCAGTCTGTTCAGTTCTCTTCTCAGGATATCCCACTGAAGCTAGTAACAAATGGATGTTGACTCTGTTAACTAATCACCTAAATAACAGACCTGATGAACAGACACTGTACCAGTCTAATTATTTCCTTGTGGACACTATGATGAGATATTTATAAGAGAGTCTATGGCATATTTTTAATAGGTTAGAGGGAAAACTGCTTACCTTCAAAGATTATGAACAGCATCCTCCAACACAGATACTCATAGATACTTTTCAATTCTAAACATGCCATCTTTGCTAACTCTGGAAATTAAGTCATATTCCAAAAGGCATGTTTCCATCCTCCAATAGAATAAGTCACTACCCAGGATGAAATTGGCTGTCCCAAGATGAGGAATAGATGCTACATGCTAAAGGTTACATATGGACTAATTCTACCAATCTAATTACAAGCAGGGAGGGAGGGAGGGAGGAAACAGAAGAATGCAAAGCAAAAATAAGTAATTTTCCCAGGCTCCTTAGCTAGACTATAGTAAAACAGAACTTTAAACTCAAATCTAAGAACATAGAGAACAGAATAATCCCACAAAAACAGGTTGCCTCCCACTATAAAACAGCCTCATACTATGACACCTCAGATTGCAGCTTTTGGGAGAACTAGATCACATGACCACTGTCCTGACCAAGAAGACTTGGTTGCTAAGGTCCTCGCTTGCCCTTCACTTTCATCCTCCCAAGACAATGCAATAGGACAACATTAGAAGAGAACAACTATCTCTAATCTTAAGTATCAGAAAGCCAGAAACTTGCTCTCCTGGCTGTCATCATATAATCTTGTGTGGGTGAAGTTAAAATCAGTAGTTAGCCTAATGAGAATGCAGGTTTTTGCTGTGCTGGAACTATTTAAAGGTTGCTTTCTGGTTTCTGTGGTAAAGTACCTTGAAGTCCTACTTTCAAGTATAAGTGGGTGGGAGTTGAATTGGCACAAGACACCAAGAGAGGTTATTGGTCTTCTGATCCACCTTTGTAGAAGAGAAGCTTAAGGGTTACACTGAACTACCATTTGAGACACATTTTCCCAAACTTCATATAATTCATTCTGCACAGACCCCAGAACTTCCAACACTAAAAAAAAAAACAAACAAACAAAAAAAAATGGACACCTTGAACCAGGAGGCTGGTGTGAGGCAGTTCCTCTCTGCTCTGTATTTTTAACCTCCTTCTTCCTCTTGAGGTCTCCTTCCTGTTTCTGGACACCATTCCAAGAAACAGAGAGGCTTACAAGCCTCTTAAACAGCTTTAAGTACATCAACCAAAGAAAATTGATTTTAAAAATAAAATTTCCCAAACTGAAAGTTTAGCTTTAAAAAAAAAAACAACATATGAAGAAAACAAGCCATCCCCCCCCCTTTTATTAAAGGAAAGATGAAATAACAATATGAACTGAAAACCATACTTGTAGACCTGGTATTTCCACTTGTTCTGCTGTTTGATCTCCACTGCAGTGAGGAAGCACTTCACAGGCGCACTCATTTCTCCTGCGATCTTATTTTACTAGTACTTCCTTCTAATGGATGTCTGCACAACAAATTTTTCAGGACATTTTAACATAGGCCGTCTTTCATGTGGTGAGATGGAGAGACACTTAAGAAAAGGAGAATGGCCAGGAAGCAAATAGATTTAGGCTGGAAACAACAGTCAAGGGACTAGGAAGAGATCCAGGAGGCCTGGCTCTAGAGTAACCCATCAACAGCCAACTGCAGAGCAGGAGTTCAAGGAGGGAGGCTGGTGCAACCTCAACCATCTAAACATGACCTTGTCCTTACCACGTGCCAGGGTCTCTGCTAACCAAAAACCGCATTATGGCTCATCTTCATACCTTATGAACAGGTCCTATTAGTACGCCTGTTGCACATATCAGGAAACTGAGGCTTAGAGCATTGCCTATTTGCTTCTACACAAATAGCTCATACATGGAAAGGAGGAACTTAAACCCAAGGCTCTGTGAATGTTAGGTAATAACCCTCGTATAATGAAAAATTCGTCAGACCCTGTTGCATGCTCCAACTTAAGGAATCCATAAATTCTTTGAAACTGTACAGGGAATATCATGTGGTGAGATGGAGAGACACTTAAGAAAAGGAGAATGGCCTTTTGGGTGGCCTTTATCAGATTCTCAAATGGGTTTTGTGCTGCAAACTGGGGTCCATGCTGTGCAGGGCATTCTGGGGCTGCCTCCCACCCCCAACTTCTCCCCAGCTGTATGATTTTGCATTGGCAAGTTAATACCTCTGGATCTCCACTGTGGATTTCCAAGGTCTCCTCTCTCTTTGAAATACAATAGTACTGTTATCTTAAATGCCCTAAGGAATAGTGAAGAAGTATGAAAATTTTCCTCCTGCCTTGCATGACCCCTCACCACCCTACACTGCACCTCCCAACTTTATGTCCCCACCCCTTAGATCACCTGCTTTTATCACTCCCACAATCAACAAAATTGTATCCAATTGCCACATGCATTCTTCATAGCCTTTTCCAAACACTGGTTAGATGTATGGAGTATGAGTCAGACGGGGGGAAGGGCCCTCTTTTTAAATGTTATATGTAACTCAGAGCATTCAAGCATGTTCTGGCATGCCAGCTCTGTGTTAAAAAAAAAAAATAGCTGTTAGCTTTCCTGCTCTAAATTGGTTCAGGGACATCAGAGTCTTTGAGAGCTATATGTATAGTGGGGGAGGGTGCCCATGCTCAGGGGTTACTGGGGAGCACTGCAACCCACAACCATTTCTCCACCATCAATTTCTGCTACGAGAAAGCTTCTCTAGCCTCACTCCCTTCTGAAGTCAAAAGCTGCAGTTTAAATTCCTTACTTGGAAGGTCATTCATTCTCTCATAGCCAAAAAGCCTGTTTGCTTTTGTCTTCCCACTTGCTTTTAAATGAAAATATCAGACCACAGACCATCTTGCTTCCCCAATTCCAAAATTAGTTGCATCATGCCAGAAGTGAAGGTTGTTGAAAGTTATTAATGCATAAGCAGGGAGCGCTCCACATTCCAATAGCTTTTACATGAGTGCAGAGAGGTGCGTGCTCAGCCTGACCAGATCGGTAGTTCTGGAAGGTGTGGGGCCAAAACCATGGTCATTTTAAATCTTGTCCACTTTAGTCCCTCAGTGTGCTCATTCAAAAGCACAATGTCAATTACATTTTTATATCATAAAGTGTATTTATTTCCCAGCATTTATCGACATCTCCTAGAATTCACTTTTTGCTAATTTCAACCATTTCTAGCAACCATTTAGCTCTACAGTCTTGTGTTTCTGACAAACTTTGAAATTAGCACTGTGTGCCTGTTTGTTGTGTAGGGCATACTAGTTAGTGGCAGGATGCCAAGTACCTCAACTGGATGACAGACTGTAAGTAATCAGTGACCTGGGCACCTATCCCTGGGTACCTATTCCCAGCCCAGGGCGTGGGAATCACATGCACCGGAAAGCAGTCACTCTGGAAAGATGAAACAATTATTTGGGGGCAAGGTCTTGAAGATGTGGGGGCAATCGGAAAAAGTGAAACACTTCTAGGTCATTTTGTATAAATCAATTTACTTCTAGGTCATTTTGTATAAATCAATTTAGCTATTATTTCTCACCAAATTAAGACACCAGTTTGGAAGCATAATCCTTCAGCTCTTAGAGTGAGGTAAGAAATGAGCAAGCATGGAGCTGTGATCATGCTCTCTGTTCTTGCTAAGATCCCGGCCAGTCATAGGGGGCAATCTTGGGAGCCATGTTGATTCCCCAGCAGCAAAGAAGGACAAAGTATCAGATAAACTGAAAATTTTTAAACTTGATCCTTCATCAAAGATAGTCCAAGAAACACTGCTATTTAAATTAAACATGTGCTTAAGTAAGCACACTTTTGGGAACGGGGAAACCAGATGTGATATTATAAAGTATCACCAGACTCACTGTAAGTCCTCATTTAACTAACAGCATGGATAGGTTGTTGGAAACAGCGATTTTAAGAGAAACGATGAATATCAAAATGATGGCCTCGGGAAAATTGTTTTGTTCAACATCAGCAGGGATTTCTTTTTTCTCATCAACTTCATGACAAAACAATGTTGAATGAGATGATGCTATTGAGGACCTACCATAGTTTTATGAACTGAGCTGGTAATCTTGGAGCAGGGACTAACCTGGGGGGTGATGAACCTGATCTGAGTTCAGCATCTGTCCTGTGCACTTGACCTCTAAGAAAGGGTATAGCTCCCCCACCAGATCTGACACATTCTACAGGGCTGGGACATGGTCCTCTTTTGTGCTGCTTGCATGTTTTTCTTGGTGGTCCAGGCATTGTGTTATTCAGGTTCTTCTAATCGTGTGTGTGTGTGTGTGTGTGTGTGTGATTATCACCGTTCTAACACTTATTCACGCTGTTCGCTTCCATGATAACATGAAGTCTGCCAGCCTCACTGGATTGCTAAGTTTTAGGGGCAGAACCTGTTCACATTTCCTTGCACCTTTGATTCCTTAGCATCCTGCACCATGCCTGCCATCAGATTTTGAAGAAATCGGGTCAAATAAACAGATTTTTAGAAATATCTATTTTTCTGTAAGAGAGAAGGGAAAATGTACCTGCTTCAAGTGTTATGGGGTGAAATGTTGTAGCAAATGTGAGGGCCTCTGAATAATGAATGCCTGGAATATAGCAAGCCCTCAATAAACATTAGTCTTTAGAACTTTAGTTCCTAGCCAACGGCCTGCTTCAAATTAAAGAGTTATATAAGTCACCTGAATGTGTGTACAAGTTGTGTGTGTACATTTTTCTGGGAAGGTAATTCTTGATACCATTCAGACTGCCAACTAGAGGCCATTACTCAGTCCTCCAAAAGAAATGTGGAATCACTGCCATAGAGGCAGGCGAATAGCAAACATTAGACTATAGAAAATAATACAGTAGCCCATTTTATCCTTTTGGCTAGAGACCCCAAATTCTAATCCTCACTCAGTCTTAATTAGCTTTAATGCTTTATTAAATTATAGGGCACAGAACTAAGAACTAGGGATAGGTTCTTATCAGAATGCTTACACTTTGCCAGCTTTAAGAACTTGACTGATTCTCTCCCACCTACTATTTTATAAATCTTTTGCTCTGGATCAGGCATAGATAATGCAAGGAAGAAGATCTAAGAAAAAATCCTAGGGATATTAAAAGATAGATCTTCATAAAGAATATATGGTCTGCAAGTCAGAAGATGTCTTACTTCACGCATTCTGTTTCTAAACTGTAAAATAAGTGAGTTAAATTAGATGACATTTAAGATTTCTTCTCTTACTGTTCTCCATAATCCAAAGATTTAAAATATAAATAGCCTCTGTTCTGGGGATTTATTTTCTATTTGAGTAGTCACTGTACTAACTTACACTCTTGCCCACATCAAGGACACTATTTTTATTGACCCATTTGCAAAACTAGGGTATGGGTGGGAAAGTAAGAGGTATATTATGCTCAATTCTGATTCTTATTTCATATATTTAACACTGCAGTGGCTTTCTTGGACTTGAGTTCACTGTGGACAGCAAGAAGACACGAAGAGTTAAAATCAAAAGCATCAAAATTCCAACACAAAATATGTGGCTACAGAGTCCAGCAGACTACTAATGGAAAATTAATCTAATACCTCTTCAGAACTGTAAATTCTGTTCCCTCCACACGCATCCCCTGTGAATCTACATAGTGAGGTATCACTAGGGTTGGCTTTCATTAGTGAAGATTGAGCTCAAGAAATAAGAGTTTGGGAACAAAAGAAGAAAAAAAAAGAGTGAAGTGGGGGGTATTAACTATCAATAAGAGAATCCTTGAAAAACGTTTCATGCAGAAGTCAAAGCTTTGATTGGCAGAAGACAGAGAATATGACAACTCTCCCCCCTCCCCAGGTTTTTTGGAAGATAAGGGATTTTAAAAAGGAAATGTAAGCGTTCTGGACAGTGGAGTGGGTTCTGGAAAGGCACCACTGTGAATATAAGCCTGGGAAGACAAGCAGGGCCAGTCTTGGAGGACTGAAAACATAAGTTCACATGAGCCAGTTGGGGCTTTCCAGGCTTTGAATCTAAGCACACTCAGATCGTTCCCTGCAGTTCTGCTCATTGTTGTGCATTTAGCTTCTCTTCAAAGCCCATGATTCGGAGACACGCAGGTAAATCTAATTTCATCTCTGGTAATGACACACCCAAACTTCCCAACCATGAAGACAATTTTCTATATCCTGTTCTGATTTGATTTCTATATCACTTCTCTGCTAAAGGCCCAATTCCTTAGTGAGGAAGATTCTACTTTGAAACATAGTTGAGCCTGAAGTGCAATGAAATCGCATTGCCTATAACTCACACAGTCTCACTGACCTGATTTCTATAAATAGATAAATTCGTCAAGGAAAAACACAGAATCAAAATCTAAAAGTGAATTCAGGGAATTATTCATTTCAAACTTTTGCCTCAGGTCAAATTAAAATTTCAATCATCCCTAAAACCCATGTCTGTCTGAATTTTTTTAAAATAGAGATTCAGATTAAATAAATTTCCTTGATAACTTCTAATACATGATCAATTTTTCTGTCATAAGAGCTCTTTTATATGAATGTAGTAGAGTAGATGAGAACTGGATAAATATTCTAGACCATAGGGCATGTCATTTTATAAACGACAACACTGTAGACTAGAAAAGAAGAGGTGACTTTCCTGAGGTATCAGATATTTATTCATTCATTCAACATTCACTCAAAAAATATTTATGGTATGGGTACTCTGTCTAGTCATAGTTCTAGATACAGGGATGCAGCAATATATTAGCTGGCTAAAGCTGCAATAGCAAAGCACCAAACACCAGTGACTTAAACAACAGATATGTACTGTCTCTCAGTTCTGAAGATCAGAATTCCAAGGTCAAAGCGCCAGTCAGGTTGGATCCTCTGAGAGCTGTGGGGGAGAATTCATTTCCTAACTCTTTCCTAGCACTCAATGGTTTGCAATCATTGGCATTTTTCAATTTGTGGAAGCATCACCCAGATCTCTGCCTTCATTGTCATATGACATCCTCCCTGTCTATATATCTCTGTCCAAATTTCCTTTTTATATAGACACCAGTTATCCTGGATTAGAGTCACCCTACTTCATTAGGACCTCATCTTAACTAATTACATCTATAATAACCTTGATTCCAAATAAGCTCACTATCTGAGGTACTGTGTGGTAGGACTTTGACATATGGATTTTGAGGGCTCACAACTCAATCCAAAGCCAGGAAGAATAAAGCAAAATCCAAGCTACCAAGGAATTTACATTTAAATGGGAAGAGACTGTGTGTGGCCGGGGGGAGTGTGTGGGCATGTGTGTGTGTGTGTGTCTGCGTGCAAACATTTGTGTGTGTGTGTGTGTCAGGAAGTGAAAAATGTTAGCAAGAGCAGAGTGGAAGTGTAGTGCAATGATGCACTTTAAGAGGTTGCTGTGTCAAATATATGTCTCTATGACAAGTATTTTTCAAGCAGAACTGACAAAACTGAGAGGCCACACCTGGTGAAAATCCAAGGGGAGACATGTTCCAGGCATTAAAGGTGTAGATGAGAGAACTTCTCCCTGAACTTCTTACTGCAAAATGATCTAGGGATGTTCATGATGTCTCCTGGGGTACATTTCAATATGAGCTCCAAGTCCTTCCCTCTCCATTGAAAGATCTATTTCAATAAATAATTATTAAGCATCCAGCTATTGCCTGGAGCTAAGTGGGAATGTTCCTTGACCTCATAGAGTAAGTTTATAAACAATCACATAATTTCACTTTTCACCTGACTTTTAAGAGTGAGAAAGACCATGAAGCTCCAAGGGAATGCTTCCCATGATAAAGTATTAAAAGTTCATAACAAGGCTCATTTCACTGGGAACTTGATTGTTAAAGTTCTCTTTTATGTTGTACCATCTAACTTAATGATACTTAGACCTGTTGGAACTAGACCAACATAGAACACATATTATTTTCCTTTTCTACATACCAATATTTGAAAATATGAAATAAATTAGAATTTCTGTGAATTTCCTCATTCCCTTCCGCTATCACAGGTAACCCCTGGTCCGTGCAAGAGCTACTTGCCTCTAGATATTCTCTGTTTTGTCCATGTTTTTAATAAATTGTGGCTCCAAGAAATATATTTTCGATGTGTGTTTTGAACTGTTCCATGTTCGTTGGAAGTATTACTTACCGTGATGTAGACATTATGCCTCCATTAATCCAGGCCAAGATTAAATTAGCATTCTTAGTAATCAGAAGGAAATGTTGACTTACATTAAACATTCAACTAAAACATACTTTTTACTTTAATGTTAGACTTTCACTCACCTTCATATTTCTTATATTTCTTTTCACATTACCTTCATATTTCTTAATGCCTTATGACCTGGAATTTGCATATCTTGATATTATTTCTAATCATGACTCTTTATCTGTTACAGTGTGACAGAAAACAGAAGTCCCCAGATTATTCACCATATGACTCTGATTGAGTCACTTGATTTCCCTGAACCTTAGTTCTGCTCACTGTAACAAAGGAAAGGGGGTGGGTGTCGGGTGTCTGGAGCTAGTAATAAGTCTTCTTATAGAGTTGTGAGCATCAAATGTGACAAGCTAGGTGAAAGTATTCTGTAAATCAGGACACACTATGCAAATGTTAATAGCAGTAATAAGATTGGCTAGTCCTGATTTTATCAACTGCAGAAGTAATATTATCTTTATCCAACTTATTAAAGTAAATGTTAAGCAGACTAAAACCAAAACATAAGTCAACATGTTTTAGGTTTGTTTTCAACTTGTGAATCTGTCTAAAGTTATGGTAAACCCAACCAGCATAACCTTAGTTTATCTTATCCTCAAAGATCTCAGGAGTCTGGCTGTGTGTCAACACAATATGGTAAATTAGTTACCACCAACAGCTTTGAGTCAGACAAATCCAGCTCAGCCACTCACTAGAAATGTAACTTTGAGTAAATTACTTGCTCTCAGTGATCTTTTGTTTCTTATCTGTAACAAGACAAAATCTGCAAGGACTATCATGGAAATAAAGGAAATATGGCAAATAAAGCCTGGAGTACTAGAAAGTGTTCAACAGTTGGTTGCTATTTTTTATGATATTAATGTGAGTTTTACTTCCCTAGCCAATCCTCTGAGTGTTAAGCTCCACTTCAAAAGCAAGAAAATAAATTAAGCTGGCATAACAGCAAAAGAGACAATAACAAAAACAAAGAGAAACCCCACCGACTGGGAGAACATTTTTGCACCCAACACTAATGATAAAGGACTGATCACAAAAATCTGCAAAGAGCTGATGAGACTCAACAACAACAAAGAAAATAACCCAGTCAAAAAATGGGCAGAAGAGCTAAAAAGAAACTTCTCTGAAGAAGAAATGCAAATGGCCAACAGGCATATGAAAAAATGTTCAACATCACTTGTAATCAGGGAAATGCAAATCAAAACTACCATGAGATACCATCTTACACCAGTGAGAATGGCACATATTAAAAAAACTAGCAACAACAAATGTTGGCGAGGGTGTGGAGAAAAAGGAACTCTTGTGCACTGTTGGTGGGAGTGCAAACTGGTCCAACCACTATGGAGAGCTGTGTGGAGATTTCTGGACCTACTAAACATAGAGCTTCCACAGGATCCAGCAATTCCACTCCTAGGTATTTACCCAAAGGACACAGAAACATCCATTCCAAAGAGCACCTGCACCCCTATGTTTATAGCAGCACTGTTTACAATAGCTAAGCTTTGGAAACAGCCCAAATGTCCAAAAATAGATGACTGGATCAAGAAGATGTGGTACATATATACCATGGAATATTACTCAGCATTCAAAAAAGTTAAACACATGCAATTTGCAGCAACATGGATGGCGCTGGAAGGGATCATGCTCAGTGAAATAAGCCAAAAAGAAAAAGAAAAATACCGGATGGTCTCACTCATAGCAGGAATCTAGAAAACTTAAATAAGGGACCAGGAAAATGAATAATATAAGAAAGTGAAAATCAAAATCAACAAAAAACTATGAACCAGAGACACTTTTTGGGGGGTGGGGGGCGGGAGGGGAGGGATTGGGGTCAGAATGGGGGGGTTGCAATTGTATGGGGAATATAAAAATAAAATTTATTATAAAAAAATAAATAAATAAAACCCATCCTGTCCCTAAATAAATAAATAAATAAATAAATAAATAAAGCTGGCATAACATGATATTCTTTATAAACCTCAATTCATACTTAGTAACCTCTGATTCCTTTGTTTTGTTTTCATTTTTTATTAAAGTAACATTCATCTATAACATTATAAAGGTTTCAGGGGTACAATATTATTATTCAATATCCATGAATACATTATGATCACCACCAAAAGTCCAGTTTTCATCCTTTTTACACTCTAATTTTCACCTTTTGCTCAATTTGCCCATACCCTTCCCTCTGGTAACCACCAAGATTTTGGGTTTATTTTGCTTTGTTTGCTCATTTGTTTCATTTCTTTATCTTCCACCTATGAATAAAATAATATGGTATTTGTTTGTCTCCATCTGACTTAATTCCACTTAGCATACCACCCTTCAGGTCCACAAATGGCAAGATTGCATCTTTATTTTATAGCTGAATAGTATTCCCTTGTAGGCATGTGCCACATCTTTATCCACTCACCTGCTGATGAGTATTTAGGTGGTTTCTAAATCTGTCTATTGTAAATAGTGAAACACAGGGGCATATATCTCTTAGAAATTGTATTTTCATATTTTTTAGCTAACTACCCAGAAGTGGAATAGTTGGCTCAATATTTAAAGGAATTTCCATACTGTTTTCCATAGCAACTACACCAGTTTATATTACCACTGACAGTGTAAAATGGTTCACATTTTCTCTTAATTTCCACAAACCGTTAGCTTAAATAAGCCATTGTGGACTTTACCTGGGATGACCTTCTGAGAATAGATCACCTGCTTATGGGTTAAGGAATCTGTCCCTTTTTTTGAAAGAAATTGATTGGCATTTCCCTTATTCACTTATCTTTTGGTATCTGTAATATCTCAGTAATCACCGAGATTAATCCTCAGCTCACAGCACTCATTCAAAAAGAGTATTTTGAGCATCTACTATTTTCTCACACCCCAGTTTTCCTAGCAGCCTGTCAAAACGTGCACCCAGTGGTGGCAACTAGAATTCATTAAAAGTGTCCAGACTTTGTCTGCTCCTTTAGAGAGAGCTGCAGTCAATTCCCTCCTTGCATTGTTTGTGAATGTGGACAAGTCATTTAATGCTGAGTCACAATTTCCTCCTCAGTCAAGTAGGATAAGAATAACTGCTGTGAATGCTCCACAGGGTGCAAAGACAATGAGACAAAGTGTAAAAGAAATGCATGCTCACAGAAACAAAGAACCCCTCCTCCAACAACTCAAGGTATTATTTTTCCTTATCCTTTCAGTTTGCAGACCACTTTCCTTGCAGCAAAATTTGAAAGCAAAATATAAATTTAATAGTTTTGTTATCTGTTATCATTACACCATCTGCCCCAGGCAACTTGGTGATCACTTCCTTGTTCTTCTAGTTTCAAACACAGATGAAAGCGTCCTTTTGTGGTCTTTCACACTTTCAACAAGCTCAAATTTTATTATTTATTGTTATTTATACCCTTATGGTATTCTATGTTAAGATGCAAGTACAATCAGTTCCAGCAAAACCAGAAAACTATGAAGAAACCAAGAATGTAAAGAAAGAGATGGATGGCTAAGAAAACCTCAGCTAAATATAATCTGTGCAATTGAACATATGCTTAGCTTTACTTTCTGGAAGCAGAGCTAAAAAATTGGACTGAAGGGTAAAAGAGGAGGAGTTACATGCACTCTCTGGTTCGTAACAGGAAACACAACCAGAGACCCGTGTCTGTCTAAACTCTAAAAGGGATCACAGTAAAATATTATATAAAGGACACGAAATAATCTAATACAAGTGCCTTAAACAGCAATTTCATAAGGGGGAAAATATGTCTACAAGAAAGGAATTGGTTGCTTTTACATGCAGTCCTTAATAAAAGATGAAGGAGTGGTGTCAAACTGTCATTCTAGAGAAGAGAAACTAATACTGTACATGTACAAATGCTCTTAAAAGAAGATCTGGCTGGATACAGGTTGAAATTTTTTTTAAATCAAGAATAATGAATTATGATTGCCCATTAACTTATTTCTCTAATCTATGTTTCATTCAAACTTTAACAAGTGATTAGGCTGCTGATACATAGTGATTGAACCAAGCCAGAAAGTTAAGACTATAGTCTTATGTCATATTGATAGAATGGAAAGATCATTGTGATTTATATTAACTGGTATGTGGGTAGCAGTAACCTAGTTCAAAAGTTAGGGACCTTTTGTCAAAAAGAAAAAACTTCCTATCATCTTCAGGAAGTTAGATTGGTAAGACAAAATTTCTCTTAGAAAACAGTTTAGAAAATAGAGAAAAATTTTAAAAGGGGCTTAAAACCCCAGTTCTACATCACAGAGCAGAGGTCTGCAAATGGGCTCAGGGTCAAAATTTCCCAGTAACTTTTTATAAATAAAATTTTATTGGAACACACAGACATACATTAACTTACAGATTGTCTGTGGTTATTTTGGCACTACAGTGGAAGAACTCACTGAGACTACATGGCCCACAAAGCCTAAAATATTTACTCTCTGATTCTTTACAAAAAAATATTTGCCAACACCAGCCAGAGCAAAGAGATAATTTAAGTTCAAAGGTAATTGAGGCCATAGTTACTTACACATCATCAGTTTTCACTATAAAATAATTTCACGTCCTCCTTGTAATTTGCTCTTAAGTCTCTCAGCATCATGAAAATGTTGAAGTAGCTACATATTCAAAAAACTGACTGAATTAATCTTCAAGTAGTGATTTCAGTGGGGTAAAAAAACAAATGTGCTCCAACTGTCATTTTCATTTGAATCTTAATAATTTAATGACACTTTTCTATAAACTAGATGTATTTCTCCCCCATTTTAGAGAGTAAATGGACATCCTCTTATAAGCAGACATTGAGTTTATTGCCATGAAGAGAGAGTGACTACACATCATACCATCCTGATTAGAAAGAAGAGCTGCTGATGGATGGTCCTGAAATCACAGCCATCCCTTTGGTAGACAACTCCTTTGGCTTATCTGACTTACTATTAATCATCTTGTACAGCTAGTTAGTCAACAGCTCTGCAAACACACATTTTATATCTAGTTCATATTAGCTAGTACAACAGGAAATATGTACTCGAAGACACAAATTTCATTTGTACTTCACTGATACTTATTAAACATACACTAAAATGATTGTTGTTATGTTCAGTGCCAAGAAACTTGGGGCCTGAATCACCAATATGTGGTTCTCTGAGCAGAGTCAAATTACTTCCTAAAGAGGATGTTGTTGGGAATATTGACTTAGACACCTTGTGTGGATTGATAGCAAGGAAGCTTAGAGACCCACTCATGGCCAATCTTGGTGATAACAAAAGACTATATGGAATACAGTGAATCTAACTCATTCCTGGTTTCATTTATCTTTCAGAACCTCATTTTCCTGTTGTCCTACTTCATTCACCAGTTATTTTTCACTTTATTTTATCTTGTGTGGTATTAATAGGTAATCCACCTTAAATCCTTTCTGGAACAAGGCAGAGTGTAAGTAAACAAGTAAAAATGAATTGGTCTGTTGAATAGAGTTACTTAGTATTATACGTCCAAATACTGAAAAAAAAAAATCTGCCAAAAACAACTATTTTGTCTTGGCATGGTAGCTGCTGAGGTTTCCTTTCAAAGAGAAATTGCTTGACAGGTATAGGGACTTCTTGTTGCTCTCTTAGGCTCTTGATGGTAGGGCTGTGCATCCAGAGAAAGGATACACATATTTCTGTCAGTTGTGGCAAGTTATGGTGGGCAACCTCATGTCACACAGCTGCAATACATACTCAGATATTGAATGGACAGGGCACTACCGTCATCTTTTCACTCTCTTTTCAGAAAATATTAAGGCTTGGTCATTAGCATTTGAACAGTGCTCTCAAATTTGCAAGGAAGTTCACACACACATACAGCATCCTACTCAGTCCCCATGATAACACTGTTAATTCAGTTCAGGACATTTAGTTTACAGCTACAGGAACTGAGACTTTTAGAACAGAGGAACTGGGATTGAAACCTTGTATTTGAAGCCATTTCGTATATAGTCTTTGTGTTTTCCCCTAACCTTTTGGTATATTTCTAATCATTTGATCCAGGAATTATAAAGTCTGGAAGCCAGCTATATGATAGGTCACAGTAAAAGCCTTTCGAGTTAACTTTTGTGTTAGATTCTGAAGGCTACAAACTGGGAATCTTGAAACAATAAAAATTATTCTTTCAAATTTCTAGAGGCCAGTAGCCAAATCAACCATTTGAAGAAGTCACAATCTCTCTAAAGGCTCTAAATAGAATTCTTGCTTTGTCTTTGTCAACTTCTAGTAACTCCAAGCATTGCTTAGCTTGTGGCCACATCACTCATCTCTGCTCCCATTATCATGTTGCCACCTCCTTCTCTTTGTGTGTTTAACTTGTATCAAGATAGCATGATTACATTTAGGACCAATTTAAGATAGGCTCTACTTCTCAAGATCCTTAACTTAATCACATTTGGCCATTTAAGGTAATATTCAATAGACTTTTGGAATTAGGATACGGACATATTTTTTGGAGGTCATCCTGTAACCCACTGAAGTCGCTGAACTTCATGCTATACTTTCTTAAAAATTGCAATAATATCATTATCTGAATGGTGAAAATTAAATAATTTAAATAAAAGTTGTCTATAAAATTTTATGATCAATAAAAGCATTTCACGCCTTAAGTGCCCATCAACAGGCAAGTGGATAAAGGAGATATGGTACATATCACAGAGGAATACTACTCAGCTATAAGATGAAAGATGAATTCTTGTTATCTGTGACAACATGGTTAGAACAGGAAGGGATTTTGCTAAGAGAAATAAGTCAGAAAGAGAAAGACAAAAACTGAAGGATTTCACTCCTATGTGGAATAAAAAACAATGAAATGAAGGAACAAACAAAAACAAGCCCTGAAGCTACCAGAAGGGAAGGAAATGAGACTGGGAACAAAAGGGAGAGAGAAGTCCAATGGATTATGGTGGAAGATAATTGGGTCTTTGGTGTGCACGGTGTGATAATACACATTTACAGAGGTGTGAATCTGTATCCCCAAGACATATATAGTGTTGTAAATCAAATCAAAATAAAATCATTGCATAAATATAATTTTTTAATAATGAATAAATAAGAAATATTGACTTTTGCTACAGCACAGTTGCACCTGGGGGTATTATGCTTAGTGACATAAGACAAACAATGCAGGCTTTCATTCATATGTGGCACATAAGCAAAAGAAATGAATGAACTAAATAAAACAGAAGTGAAATTTTAGACTATAGAAATGAAATAATGGTCACCAAAAGGGAAGGAGGAAGGCAGGAGAGTAAATCAGATCAAAGGGGTCAACTACATGGTGATAGATGGAAGCTAGAATCCTAGTGGAAAATACGAGGTTACACATGCAGAAGTTGTTTTAAAACTCAGTACACCTGAAAATCAGTATAATGTTATAAACCAGTATTACTTCACTAAAAAAATCAAAATGACAATTTTCATCCTTCTTCTCATAAGAGAGTTTAATATAATCACACTACTTTTTAGATGATTTCCTGTGTTTGTACCTTTGGAATAATCCCCAAATGTATACTTAAATCCCTTCTCTTCTCCACCTTCTCTTTAGATTCCTTTTCCTAATCAGCTATATTATTTCTCATGTGCCTTCTTTGTTTTACTTTTGTTTCCAGCTAGATGAATATCTTAGTTATACAGAGCACTTTTCTATTTTCCTTCCACTAGGTAAATTTTTAAATCAAGTATGTCTCTCTCTTGAAAATTTCAGGCTGAATTTTATCCCATCCAACCTCAGTGCCCTGAATAATTATATTTACTTTTTGCTTTAAAACTTTGAGTTATTTTGTTACTACATATTCTGCATTGACAGTTGCCTAAGGTCAAAATATTACTTTTAGTCAACTTCTCTGTTATTAGTTGAATGAATGAAAGAATGATAATTACTAGGGACCACCTTCAGTATACAAATTCTTTCTGTAGCATGCCCTTTGTTGTCATTACCCACTTGGTAGTTGGTCTTGATTTTTTTTCCCTCCCCTTTTTAAATATTTCTCCGCTTTGATCCACTGTCCTTTCCATCTCCAGTAGTTCATCTTGACATTCCTGTCATGATCCTGAAAACAAATTCTTCCCTTCAGTCACTTTCTATGTAACCGACTATTATCCTCCTTTTTCGTCCAGCGTCTTGATTACAAACTTGAAGAAGAAAAAAATAAATCCCACTTATGCCCCCAATTTTTCACTTTCCCATGTTCCAGACAAAGATTGTAGATTCCTTAAAACTGTAGCATTTGTTCCCACACGATCAGAATGTTGTAGATCATTAACTTTGGTGATGCTGGTGCATTCTCTGTCATATTTAGAGATCTGCTCTAAGAAGGTGGCACAGGGACCCATGACCTTGCCAGGTTTGAACACCACCAGACAGTTCCTTATTTCCCAGTCAGTAGAATTCATTATCAAAAAATTATGATGCAATGTTTTTATTATATTGAGATAACACAATCCCATCATCTTTTGAATGCTTAGGAATAACTTATAGGCTGGGATAATGCTTCTTCTTGATTATGTCTAGAATAATCCTCTAAGAGAAAAAATGTCATCTGTCCTGTTCTCTGTCCTATGATTTGTTTATCTCCAAGGTAGGTTTTCCCCCCAGAAAACAACAAAGTACAATGTGATTCTCCCACCTCCTTTCTTTCTTGTTGCACACCAGGGTAAGCATACTGGTGTTGCTATTTTAAAATAGTGTTATTAACCACTATGGAATTTAAGATGAGGTTATTGACAACAGTAAGGGAAAAGTTACACCTAAAAAATCAAAATATCTAAGAATGGTCTTGTTTGGCATACAATTACTGAGCCTTTTCTAATCCAGTGTACTCAGGAGCCACAGTGAATTCTTGTGAAAAGTCTTCTAAAAAAGTCTTCCAGAATTCTTGTGAAAAGTCTTGTGAAAGTCTTCTAAAACCCATCATATCTGTCCCTGGTGTGGAGCTTCTCAGTTTGACCAATCTGGCATTCCTAAAAGAGGCCCTGTTTGGGGGCAAAGTTTAGGAATACCTAAAAATTCTTTCTCTGCACTTTAGGCTACTCTTAATTTTCAGGTATATCCTCACTCTTCTTACGACTATCCTAGTCTTCTAACTCTGGAGTTCTTTTTCACTCATCTATTGTCACAGACTATAGAAGACCTTCTGTATGACTGATCTTTCCTGAGCAATAGTACTATCAGTCTCCAGTCTGGGAAATTCACCCTATACAGCAGGGCACCCGCAGTAACTCCTGCTTGCAGCCAGTGCCTGCTACTTAGCCCAAAAGCTCTTGGGGCTCCCATCATCTTACTAGGAGCCAGCAACAGTTACTTAATTTGCAAAGTTAATGCAAAATGAAATTGCGGGGTTCCTTGTTTTAAAAGTATTACGAATCCCAAGACTGTACTAGGAGACCATTTAATCCAGTGCAGGGCCCTCTGAATAAAGCAGTCTCTGTGCCGGTGCAGGTTGCACTCCCCTGAAGCCAGTCCTCCAATAGCTTATTTCTGGAATCTTGTGTGACAGCCTTTGATCTTCTGTGATCTTTCCTGCCTCAATATATCTTCTTTGGCTTACTTCATCATATTCATGCTTGCAATTCTGTCAATTTGCAATAAAAGGAGTGATATGTCTTCATCATCAAGACCCCTGCTCATGTCAGATTGTTGGTTCCACTCAACCTTAAATTCCCTGATATGACGCACAGGATTGTCCAATTTCCAGGGAAGTGGTTGCTTTCAGTTACAATTCTGTAATGTAAATTACAATTCTGTAATATAAAGATAATTTCATATCATCAAATAATCACTTATTGAGAAACTGTTCTGTGACAAGCTGCTTGATGCATGCCCTCGAGTAATTCATACTCTCGTGAGAAGGGTAGTCCGATTTAGAAGTCATTATAGAATATCTATAGTATAGCTCTAGTAGAAACATGCAAATTAAAAACAAAAAAAAAAATACTTCAATAGCCACAATTTCTACCAATGGGAAAAAAAGGTGCTTAGTTCATCACACTCGTTGATGTTGATTTCCCTTCTTGTTTTTTCATCTGGTTTGTTTTCTTTATTCGTTCTCCAACACATCCTTCTAACAGTGTGGAACATACAAAGGTGTTTCCCAAGCCCTTTCACCTTCTCCTTTAGCTGACAAACAAGTTATAATTACCACAAACATTATTAGCCAAGACTTTTAGCACAGAAGAAACATACATCTATGTCACTTCCCACAAATTGCAAAAGTCCCTTTGTTCTCAGTATTTCTTGACTCTAAATAAAATAATAGTGCTTCTGAACTGACTATGGAAGAGACCTCCTTCTTGGAAAATGACTTGTTTACACCTTGGGTTAATCCATAATCTTGTAGTGTCCTTCTGCTCTAGGTGAGTATTTACAGTAAGTAAAGGGGTAGGCATATAGCTAACACTCCGGGAACTTCCTCAATTTTAAGACCGAAAGTTTAGGCTTTCACAAAAGTTCTCAATAAACAACAGACATAAACACATCTTTAGGAGAACTTCATCAGTCTATTGGCAGTATAGTCAATCAGAGAACTAACTTTTAAAAATGTGCTGTATTTGTATACTGCATTACTTAGGTTTTCTTCATAATCACCCTTCCCTTGGTACGGAATATCTTCAACCAAGATACAGTGATGAGAAAATTAAGTGCGGCCTTCCTCTACAGAGGCTGAGAACCCAGTTGTAGGAAGGAAAATACTCATTCCCACACCACCACCAGCCTCCGTCAGAATATCAGAGTGGTAGTAGAGTGACAACATGCCACCCAGAGGACGCTTGGTTTCTTCCAGAGGTATACTCTGGCCCAGCACCCTTCAGCCATATACATTATTAGTTTTCTTTCTCCTTCCCAGATCAAGCTTACCCAGGGATGGCCCATGAATGGGTGTTCACCTGTGCTTTAAACACTGAAAGGTGTTAAGAAACTTCTGCTGAAATTTCATCCTCCCTTGCCTGCCCTGATTCCTGAAATTCCACCATTACAGTCATTCCTGCAAGTGATGACATACTTGATTAGATTCTTTCCAAGTGATAGCTCGCCAGAGAAGATTGTATTTAGGGGAAAGTGGAAAGAATATGAAAGTTCAGGGTGCCTGATGGAAGAGGAATTCCCATAATAGAAACAAAATCTCTGAAGAGGAAGCAGATAGCCCAGAAAATAAGTCTGGCTATTTTACAGTTATACTTGGGGCCAGAGCCACTCCCATCTCACTGAAAACTTGTTCTAATTTTATCAGTTGAGATTGACTTGACTCAATGGCCTATGAAAAAATCACAAACTGAAAAGCAAAGGAAAGCCTGGACTGATTTGGACTTTTTTTTTTTAACTACACCTGATATGCTCTACTATACTTGAAACAGTATATATATTACTTGATATTCTCCTCACCTTGAACACATTGCCATTGACTGAAATTCTGAAGCTGCCCTCTGAGAGGCCCATTTCCCTTGAGCCTCACAGTGAGGCATAGTAGACACTGCTCATCCCTAAGATTCCTCAAGAGATGGATTAGTCAAATCAATAATAACTTTCCCCGCCTTCAATTGGCAGACCATTGGAAGAGTTAGTAAATATCTGTCTGAATAGACAGTAGTGGTAAATAGTAAATTAGCCTTCTTGCCTATTGGAGGCAATAGGTTATAATGAAAAGAACATGAATTTGGCGGGTGGGGGGCGGGGAGCAGGGAGGGCGTTATCACATAGTCTTCCTACTGCTGCTACTTGCTATGTTTTTGACATTGGTTGGGTCACCTGAGCCCTCTGAGTCTCTGTTTCTTCATCTATGAAATGGGGGTACTAATACACAACCTCCAAGGCTTTGGGGAGAAAATATATGGAACCCTGCCATCCCATAGTCTGTCAGCAAAAGCAGCTGGCTTCCTCTAGTAGCTTTTTCTTTGAATGGAGCATATGAAATTAGTGTTGTACACTATTAAAGCTTCTAATCCTAACTCTGAAAAAGAACCTAAATTTTCTAATTGAACTGTAGTCCAGCTATCCCCAGAAGCTATGTCCCCAAGAGAAAAAGTATATTTAGAGCCCCTATTCATCAACATAATGTGATATAATATTTGATGTGATCTCTGTGCATAAAGAAATTGCAGTTCTGTTCCACATGAAATTAAAAATGCAGGTTTGTTAAGATAGCTCCTTAGGTTTCCCAAATTAATCATTCTAATTTATTATAAGAATTACCAACAAATAAATTTATACCATTCTTTCAACCATCTAGTCACTGCAGTAGGAAAATCAGGAAGAGAGAATCAATCCTATCCATTTGCGTAAACACCCAAAAATGCCTAATGTTTCAATACACTAGAAAAGTATCCTTGACAGTTGAATGCAAAAGTCTCTTCTAAGGAATGGTCTCATTAATCCATGTTGCTGAGAGATTAAAAATTTGTGGCTATAGTATAAGCCTTTAAGACTTTCTCAAAACAAAAATCTGTAGCCTGGACTCAACAAAATAAAACTTAACACAAGCCTTCAAATTCCTGAGGTGGGAGTTTTCCATAGATCACAGCAAACTGATCATGCATAGAAAGGCTGACACAGCAAAAGAATTGCTAAGAAAAGGAAGAAAAACATGAAGGAGGAATGAAAAAGAAAAGAAGCAAAGAAAAGATGTTACTTTCTCCTTCGGGCATATATGTCATCTATGTAAGAATTTCCAAAATGCTCAACCTTAGGTGAATATTCAATCAGATAATTAAATCTGAAAAGTTTTCAAATTCCAGATAGCAATGGAATTGGGTATAATTGTGTTTGTTTGGGGCTCCCCAATGAAAAATAATAAATTCTTGGTGATTAATAGCACTTATATGCTCTTGGCCATGAAAAACATTTTCTGCTCTTGAGTCACAACGGAAGCTACAGCTTGAATTTTATTGTTCAATTTGCTTTTTTTCTTTCCTGGGTGAGCCAGCCCTGGATTTAAGAGTTGAAAGTTTACAGAGTCAGTAGGACCCCAAGGGACTGAAAGCTAAGCTGAGCCAATGAGGATAATGCCAAAGATTATCTACCCTCAGTGAAAATGCAAGATTTGGAAAAGAAAAAGAAAGGCAAGCGATTATAAAGACCGACAGTCTGTAACTTAGACTAAATTTCTTGGTTAGGTTGGCAAATTTCCTTTTTTTTTCCCCCAACAAACAAACAAAAAATTTCCTGGTTGACAGTCGCTTAAACTCTTCCTTTTTTTCCCCCATTTTTTGGCACACTGTCAAGAGAACAGACTGGAATCTTCCCAGAGGACCTTGACAGTGTATGAGTCGTCAGAGAGGGCACATCCATGCTAGTTGTTAAAAGCAGAGGTGGAAACTTAAGGAGATTTAGGGGGTATAAGGGGATAATATTTGCTTGGTAAATTATTGGTTTTGTTGGTGTTGATGTTTTTTTCCGTGTCTTTTAAAGAAATCCTCCAACTAGGGCCTTGGGTCTTACCTAAACAGGACAATATTTTCATGTTTTTCAAACTCATGTTAGTTACACTTTAAAAAAACCATACTTGTCACTTTTCCCAGTCTTGGCAGTGACTGAAAATACAACAAAATAGAATACTTTCACAGTTACAGTTGACCATAATGGCATCTAATATGGTTTTTGCCAATCCTGTGCTTAGTTTTTGTTAGCTTTAGTTTTCTCATCTGTAAAGTGGAAATGACTTCCAGATTCATAAAGACAACAAATACATGATAACAGATTTTCACAGACCAGTAGCTAATATTTTTCAGGAACCTGAAAGGAGCAAAAAATCAAACAAGCAAAAAATATCTCCAGGGACTATTGATTACAGTCCCAACATTCCTAGGAATGGCACAAAGTAGAAGTTACTGCTAAGTCAACCATAAAGGTGTATCTTCTCCCATTGAGCACTTGTACTGAAAATGTGGATAGTCTCCTCTGTATTTTTCTCTGTGTCCCAATTTCCTGTAAATGGTAAAACTGTAAAACAAAAAGTAATAAGATCCAAATCTTCCTGCTGGGGACTTGATGAAGATGAATTAGACACTGACAGTCAAGAAAAGATGGAAGGCTCTCCATGACAGAGGCCAAACTAATTCAAAATGAAAATCATCAATTTGAGTGTGCTCACATGTTACTTAAAAATCAATGAAGAAACAAGTGAGGGAACCCTGAAGGCATTTTAGTACCCCCGCTTTTGCACTCAACTCTAACTGAGCAGCCTTGAAATATCTTGGCTCTGAAAACCCAGTCAATCATCATTAATAAAGATATTTTTATAGCACTTTAAAAATTGGAATTTCCAGAGCCACTTTGACAGATATCCTGTCACTACCTTGCCATTTGCGTAATTTTTTTTTTTTCTGCATTGGTTTTTTTTTTTTTTTTTTCCCTCTCTTTAAAGAATTTTTTTAACAGGAAAAAAGGGGAGAATTTCTTTTGATTGAAAAATTCATTAGCGATGGCACAGCTTGCCTGTGCTATGAAGCCCTTACTAATGAGGAAGGTAATTTATTGAATTACACAAGGACGTTCAACTTTAATGATTCCAGAACTTGAGTTTACTTAAGGAGTTAAAACAAATGCCTGCCTCTTGCCTTCAGAGCTGGGGTAAGAGTTCAGTGAATTTGTGCAAAGATGAAAAAGATTAGAAGCAAAGACCAACTTGTTGTTTTTTCTGATGCACCAACCTTTCAAAAAATGTATCTGTTTCTCTCAATACACACCTTAGAAATTACTTCAGTACCTCCAGTATGACCTTTCCAGAAAATTCAGAAATATCAAAATATTGTAATTCATTAAGTCATAAATAGACTAAATTCTCATCTGCATCTGGCTCTATTTATCTGTCTCTCTCATACACATTCCTTGCCTTTGAAATTTCTTCTTTCTGTTGTAACTTCCACAAAATCTATCCAAGCTTATGAGATCTTTTGGCAGACTCCAGCTTTAAAGAGGAACTCTAACAATTCATACCTATCCTCTGAGCCAAAAAAAAAAGGGGGGGCCTGGGTTTTTCAAAAGTTTGTATTTGTTTGGTTTGTTTTTTTTTCCCCCTTGTAACCTTTTTTATTCTTTCTCTCCAAAAGACTGCACAAGAATTTTTATCACCATTGGGGGCCTGGTACTGATGGTGAAAATGCAAGCTCCTAACCTGGTGCTGAACTAAAAAGGAATAAATGTCTTGGATGTATCAAGTTTCTTTGTCAAGCAAACAAAAATAAAGGGATCTGGTTTACTGCAATAGTTGTAGTGCTCATTAAAATTGATGACTTCGAAGATTCTGTGTCTCTTTTCCTTTAACCAGGGCCATCGGCCAAGAATCTGCTGTGCTGTTAAAGACATCATGTTATTGGGTGTCGTAAAATAGACCACTGCTGTTGCCTTTGCTCACCCCACAGGTTTCGGTGTGACAGTGAGAGGCTGGAGGTGACTGGCAGAGAATGGACCTGGCCGTTTGGCCAAGGACACCAATGGCCCGCGACCTAGGCTGCCACCTGGTATTCTCTTTACATGAACATCATGTTTGAAAAAGAAAGTGAAGCAGCTGGATTAGCATGAGGCAGAATCTAGTTTTTCTTAGAAATGTACGACTCTGCAGAAGTGTATCTTTATTTTTGGCACAAATTGCTACAGCAAATTACATAGCTTATCAGATGTGGTTTTTTTGGACTCAGTGGAGAAGCCACTGCAGGGACTTGTTCTCTTTGTTGTTTGTTCCCAGTTGGGAATTTGGGATATATCAGTGTCCTCATATAGTTCAGGAACAGACTTGAATAATAAGTGCCAACAATATTTGGGATCCAGTTAAACTTACATTACTCCAACTTAATAAAATAGACCTTAATAAAATAGTCCTAAAGAGACTCTCATTCTACCCTAAAAGATGTAAGAGGCAAGGTTTGAGCCACATGTTCCAATCAGCAAGGAAGCCCACATGCATCTTGGGAGGTGAGTAACCTGGGCAGGGCAAGACTGGAGGTCACCCAAAGAATAAGGAGATTCAGAGAGAACATTCTCATCACTGCTCACCTATCCTTTCCCTTAGTTTTTGATCATCCATATTCACTCAGTCTCATTTGACAGGAAAACCCAAACCCAATGTCATTTTTGATATTATTTATTTCATTGCAAAAAAATTGGCAAAATAGTTTAAAAACATAATTTTGTAAGTAAAAATTTTCTACTAGCTGAATCACACAGTACTCATGTATTTATCAATTTATTCATACACTGATACCAAGATAAAACTCTGCAGGACATGCAAAAGAAGTAAAAACAAGGTTCAAGAAGGCAAAAGTATTAAAGGTACAAAGCAGGGCCTCCCTGGTGGCCTATGGGGTTAAATCTCAGTACTATCACCCTGATGTCCTGAGTTTGTTCCCTGGTCAAGGAGCAGACACACACAGGGTGCAGCAGACCTCTCCTGTCACCTGCTGCTCCCCTCAGCAGTGTCTATCAGTAGATCTGCCTGTTCTACCCCTTACTCTATCTCTGGTGAATTCTCTCACCCCCCTGCACCTCCACCCAGTTCTTTTATGCAAAAATATAAAATATATATTTAACCAAAAAAAGTACAAAGCAATAGGTAAGCAAGTACATCACATCTAGGAGAAGAAAGTGAACAGGAAAGGATTGGTAAGGATCAACTTCTGAAGGATGAATTAAGATGAATCTTAATTGTAAACTGCAATGACACATATCTTTTGGGGTGTTTTTGCACCTTGAATCCTTGTCTTCAAATGAAATCTTACACGGAAATCTAATGCAAACAACAGTAAGAACAGACTCCACCCACTTCCCTCTCCACTTCCCATCTTCTTCCTTGTTATTCTGCTCTCTTCAGGGTTCACAATTTGAAAACCAAGAAAATGTAGAAGGCCCAAGATACAAAATTGGAGAGCAGCACTCTGGGTATGGAGAACAGCTTGAGTAAAACTGATGAGAAGGTGATGAGATGTTTGATTTGCACAATGAAAGCATTTAGACAAAAAAATTAATGTGCAGGACTATAGATGACCACTAAAGAGTCTTCAGTTGGGGAGTGATGTAATAACAGTGAGCACTTAAGAATACTAACATGGCAGCCATGTGCAAATCATCTGCAATAGGGAGTAAAGTAAGGGTCCAATTGGAGCAATCCAAACACCAGAAATAGGGGGCTTCCACAGAGTTGTAACTGTAGAAATGGGGCTGCAACCAATAGGTTAGAGTAATTGTATGGAAATAGGAGTTAAAGTAAATGCAACATGGAATGTCACTTTTGACTGAAGTCATCATATTATACTCACAGGACTCTAGTTTTTACATGACCATTACCTCTATTGGCAATTATATATTTGTGAGATTATTTTGCTACAACATTTCTACCATTGGACTATGAAATTTGAGACTCTGGCTGTTTGGTTACTCGAACTTGGGTTAGATTTGTAACAGCTTTGCTATAGGCACTCAACTATTTATGAAAACAAGACCCTTAATAAATGATGGTGTCACTGATTTTCATTAATTTCATCTCTTTCTTCTGCAAGGATCATGCAGATTCTTGATCCCTGCTGAAGACTTGGGGGGCTCAAAGCGAAACAGTTGTCATCTGAGTAGTTGAAATGTCAATGATGGGTGTAAAAACTAGGCCATAAATAGCAAAGGGAGCCATGAGAATTAATTGGTTCAGCCACATCAAGCGACTTTAAAGAACTGAGGCCTGAGGATTCTCCTGCTAAAGTCAAATGGAGATCCAGAACATCCAAAATGAAAGAATATTTCCTTGTGGGTAAATCTGGAGTGGTTTGCCATACACCCACACTTTGAGACATTTATAAACTGTAAGAGGAAGAAATCCTCTTTCAAAAAAGTGTAAAACATTAGGAATTTTGGAAGTGGGAATAAAATATACAATTATTGAGAAAAATCCTACCCATTTTTAAGTCTCCCTATCAAAATTCTTCATTGTATTTGTAAAATGTGATTGACCATCTTACCCCAATTGCTAATAGTGTCCCTGCTGAGAAACACTGACTAAACATGGAGCTTTTTCTTTTCTTCTCTTTTGTTCTTTTTATTTTTTTCTAATTCCCATTTTCCTTTGGTAACAACACATAAAACATCTCTTTCCTAGAATTATATAAGCCCAAATCTCATTTGCTGATTTCGGGGCCATTCCATCTAAATCCTCTTATTCATTGTTTTTGTTGTTGCTGCTGCTATTGTTGTGAGCTCGTTTTGTTTTTAGAGTTTGTATTTTGTTTTGTTCTGTTCTGTTCTGTTCTTTGGTTAGTAGAAAGAAGGGAGAGGGGAAAAGGCTTGAAAGGCACAAACTGATTTCTTTGTAGTTGAAGAGATACCTGCATGCCCTGCTTATTCTTACTTAGACCATGAGACAAATAGACCTTTCTTTGGTTCTTAAAAATAAAGCTAGCCCCAAGGACATTATTATTACAAAGTTACAATGTGGATTTTCTTCTACTACATAAGTACTTTTTTCTATTTAGCCCTGTGGGAAATCATGCATTCTTTAAGAAAATAAATAGCTGTGGATTTTAAATGTTTGCTTGCTAAATTCTGCAATTTATATATAAAATTCAAATTCCAAAATGCTAAAGGTATTTAAAATTTAAGTCTAATACTAATGGCAAGAGGTCTGAGAGAAGAAACTCTGGAAACAAACAAACAAAAAAAAAATCCGGCCATCACCAATAGTTTTTTTCTTGTTCTTGTTCTTGGTTTTTTGTTTTGTTTTGTTTTGTTTGTTTTTTTGTTTTTTGTTTTGTTTTGTTTGTTTTTTGTTTTTTTTGTTTTTTTTTTTTTTTTGAGTAAAGGCTGTGCAGGTACTTTCTGGCCTCAAAACCACTCAAATAGCAGTTTGGTGCCAAAGGAAACAGCTAGGTCACCAAGCTTGAGAGGGATCTAAGACAATCACATCCACTCTCTGCTAAATCCAGAAGTTAGGCTACAGAAGTCCACCTACTTGAAGTTGCCCATGAAAATGTTTTGGAGTTTGTTCATTTATTCAAGTACATAAAGCTCTAAATGAGAATCTACAAAGTGCCCACCACCATCCTAGGAATAGGAATAAAAGACAGTCCCTCTCCCCTCAAAGCTCTGGCTAGCGGGAGCTCCTACTATTCTATTTCATCTTCTTTTCCTCTTCACTCTTCTTAAAAATTCAGCAGGTACCTGCCTGGAAGCAGGTGGCTTTCTTTGTTTCTATCAGTTGTGTTTATGAGCATATAAAAACCTTCTACAGCTATGATTTAACCTCATTTTCCAAGATTGACATCATTTTTTTTCATATTCACTTTTATATTTTCTCTCATTCTAATTCTAAATTGCAGATGCTACCAAATCACCTGTCAGGGTTTTGCTTGCCCTAACACTTAGCAAGAAACAAGAAACAGCCAAGGGTTTGCCTCCAGAACACTATAAAAGTTTTGAGGACAGGAAAGAATCATTAGCTACTGAGGGGATGAAATGTTAAACTTATACCAAAAGTCAAGCTGAAGAGGAATAAGTAGAGACATGTGATCTACGAATGAAAAAGGAGATGAACAGGAGGGTCTTTTTATTATTATTACCATCACTGAATACAGCATAACTGCTTTGATGGAGCAAAATCAAAATACTCCGGTAAACTGCCAAGCAAACAGGAAATAGCGTGGCAGGCGGCTGCTCCACAGCTGAGTGGGCCCCCGATGCAGCAAGCAGAGATCAGTCAAATCATGATTTCAGGTTTTCCAAATGCTGCTCCGCACACACACCCACCTCACAACATCCCCTCCTACTTTGTCAACAACAGAGAATGTCACCTAGATTTCTATTTTTATTATGCTGCTTTTTAAGAAAAAGTGTTCTTTCTTAAAACCTGCAACTTGCGTATTCCCTAGCCTATTCCAAAGGGTACTCTCTTTACTTGTGTGTTTTATCCTATGTCCATAATGAGAATGATCTTTTTCTGGTCAGATATCTTAGTGTCTTGCATACACTTAGTATCTTGCATGCACAATCTTAGTTTCTTCACGAACTTTCTTGATGCCTACATGCCACTACCACCCAGGTGATGTTGTTGATCGGAGATTAATTTTTACAACGAGAAAGACCAGGCCTCACTGTATATCAAATCATAATGAGGTGTCCCCAAGTTTTGCCAATCACCATTGTTCCATAAGAAGCAAGAATTTGTGAGCCAAGACCAGGTAGACTCCACTGGTGTTGGAACCAATGGCAGCATCCATGGAAAGGATGCCTGCCCACACCTCGCTATCCAGCCAGTTCCCACTGGTGACCATGCTACCCAGTCTGGGTTTCTTCCTGCTTCCTTAACATGCCTTTGCTTTTATGTTTCTACACTAGGACTTTCTTCCCAGTGTCAAGACACTATTATTCTGTGCAAGAATGCTGTCAATAAAACACAACTTCTGTAACTTCTTCTGGTCTCCAGGAACTCATACTCTTGTCAGTATCTACAACTGATGATGGCCAATATTTAGCATCTTAATTTATTTACTTTCCACCTGTCGTCTTCCTTTTGTTCTGTGCCCCTATCCTCTCTTATTTTGGTCTAGCTTCTAAACACCTTGAGAGTTCATTGCCTCACAGCATTTCACTGTGGTATATAAGTGATCAGTATAATGTGTGTTTATTCAGTGAACCAGAAACTGGACAATATTAAAGGACTTACACACACCCTCAAGCACCTAGCATCATCACCTTGTGCTAGTTACTCTGTGTGTACCCACCAGATACTGACCACAACCCTTTGCGGTACCTAATATCCCCATTTCTACTTCATTGATGGGAAAAATTTAGCTCTGAGAAGTTACATATTTTGTCAAGCATCATCAAATCAGAGATAGTAATAGATATATTGGTAATAAAAAATGCATTTTATTGCTTTCCCACAGGAGTAATCAAAATAATGTAATAGCTACTGCTCTTTAAAAGAATCTTGATAAATTAAAATCTCTCTCCCCCACTCCAACCTTTCTCTCTTCCTCTGAATCTTCTCCCTTCCTCCTGCAAACAGTGAATGTCCCTAGCATGTGGACATTATCAAGCATTCCAGGTTAAGTCAGAAAATGTTACTACAAACAATAATAACAGGAGCTGTTTCTCAGTGTAGAAGTCACCACACACTCTATATTTTCCAGCAAATGTGTCATGTGGGCTTTCCTACTCATCGGCATGTGAACTTGTTCTTCCTGTCTACTGAGTCAGTCAGAATTAGAGCATTTGTGTGCCAACCTCCTTGGAAGAAAAAATATTAACACAAACAACTGAGAATACTGTAAATACTGAGAATCATAAAGTTCCCAGTCTATCCACTAGAATTATTTCACAGATTCTGACATCTCTGAGATGTAGGTAACACACACAGATGACTATCCCCCATTTGCAGATGAAGAAATCAAGGCTAAGAAAAGTTCAATGAGTTACTGAAAGTTAATAAGTTAGGAAATTACAGAGCCCTTTAACAGAATCCAGGTTTTTGTTCATTTTATTCAAATTGTGATCTTTTGCCCACATGCCCGTAGAGGAGGAGTTAAATAGAATAAAACCAGTCACGTGACTATGTCTGGACACGGGTGGTTTGCAGGAAAAGCCTCTGTAAGGCAAAGAAGACCTGACACCATGTGGGAAGGGAGGGAGGGAGGGAGGGAGGAGAGAGAGACAAAGAAAGGGAGGGAGGGAGAATAGGCACCTGCAGCTTGGGAGTTGGCAGGAGAGACTGTTCTCCAATGTTCTTGTTCAGAAAGTAAATGTATTTGAAATGCTGAGGACTCCACATATATTTCTGTTAATAATTTACTAACTGAAACCATTAAAGATGTTGACAAAAGCTTTTCCATTTACTATGGGTGTCTACGGGTGATTTGAAACCACTCATTACCTTTATAAGCTCCTGGGTTATTTCTGAGTGTCCCGACTAATCAGCAGTAGCAAAGGCAGCTTAGACCTGCCGCGGGTGGGGTTCAGTGTTGAACATACAACTACCCTGATTCCACACTCAGGCATTTCGCCACTAATTCACCAAGAGACTGTTGGCCCAGGGCTCTGTAGGCAAATTATATTTGCCAATACATGAAATTTATAGTGTAACTGGATATCCTACATGAGAAGCTTAATATTCAAAAGTAAATATGTATTCCCCCAGGAAGTCCATCAAGATGTCACCAGAGTAGAACATTCAGTGGAAGCAAAGAAGCAGAACATTCTTCTAACCAAAATAAAAAATCATTTTTTTCAGAATCTTCTAAGTACACAGGGTCTAAAATCCCTGAAGTGAAAAGAACAATGTGCCCTCACTCTGCAGGGTGAATGAATTCTTTTAAGTTATTATTTATAAATAAAACCCATCAGCATTGTATTTATTATTTTCCAGTTCTGGGTTCTTGTTCCATTTCTTGTTCCACCTCCAACCCCCACAGAGAAGTGTATCAGTTAGGAAGTTGTTTGGCTACAAATAAGAGAAAATTAACAATGGTTTAAACAATGAGGACACTTATTATTTTTCATAGCACGAAGCCCAGATTCATGGATGTTCTAGTGTGGTTAAGTTGGCAGCTCCATGATTCGTAACCATCTCTGTACTCTGCCAAGTGTGTCCTGGACAAGTTGTCCCTCCCAGTAGACCAGCTCACTCCATGGCCCCAGGGGGCTGCCAAAGTGCCCATGGCACATGACGATGGCGTGATCCAGAGGGAGTTGGGAATGTCTACCAGTTGTGTCCCTTTTTAAAGTGATGGAAACTTTCCAAGAAGCTTGGTCAGGCCATGTCACATGCCTAAGCATAAACCCAATCACTTAGAAAGGCTTACAGATAGAATCGCCATAACTGGCTTACCCTAGCTGAGATACACTGTGCCAAAGAGGGGGCCCCGCCTGCCCTTAAGTGTGTGGGCACTCAGAGGAGGGTAAACAAAGTTAGAGGAAAAGAGGAAAAGCCAATGTTGCAGTAGACAAGGATTATCTGTCATATCAAGGAACTGCCTATCTTCCTTATGTCTCCTTTTCCTCATGTCACTTGGTACAAACCGAACTAGAAATTACCACTAAGTTCCTAGTTGCTGCTAAAATCCCACTATTTGATGATGAAGATGATTCTATTAACCCACATAATGAAGAAAACAACATGATTTTTTGAAATATGTAAGTTTTTCCAGAAAACAGTAATGGTTAGAAGACTTAATCTATAGTAGATCAAGGAAATAACCTCACTCTTAGAGTCAAGTACACCATTCATTGATCTCTACATCTCCAAGATACAGACAAAACTATATAATCAGGAGAGGTAAACTGAAGCAGAGAAGTGCAATGAGTAGCCCACACTCACATACTCTGACTTTGTCCAAATCTGACTTAGTCCAAATCATTGAGTCACAGGTGGAAAACTAGAGCTATCACACTGCAGCCTCCAAACTGGTGTGTGCCACGCAACAATTCTTTCAGACCTGGGGAAAATGCTGGAAATTTTATGTATATTTTTATCTTATCCTGTCTGTATACTATTTTATAATGTACATGATGCATTAGCATATTAGTGCACACGCATAATATATAGCTGTTTCTGGAGAAACAGAAGATGTGGACTGATAATTTCACTTCTAGGATGCAGAGTTTAAAATTTGCAGATGATAGATCTAGAACAGGTGAGCTTTTAGATGGCCTCCACTCTCCCACAGGACTAAATGGGGAAAATACGTGCAGAAATGGACACAAGTAGATTTGTGATTGTTCCACACTGGTCAACCCAGGCAGCCCCGAACTGATTTAGAATATCCCAATGGCAGTAAAAGATCCCCAGATTGTTTTTATCTGTTGATTTTTTTTTTTCAAAGACTCTTACTTTGTTTACCAGGCCACTTCTGTCATTGTTTTTCTCCTCCAAAGCAACCTATTTTGAGAAGTGTTAGAGCCGGCCCCTCTGACTCAACATAAATGTGGCTTACTGTGCAGTCAGGAAGTCAGAAGAGCTTGTGGGCTCCCACAGTTTGTTTGCTTTTTCGGTTAACAGTTGTGCATATACGAGATGCTAGCCAGGAGGTCACAAAGATTTATCAAGACTCCTAGAGTCACCATCTAGAAGGAGTACACCCCAGTCTGAAGAGCTACCCACAAGAAAGTAATACAGTAGAGCGTTAGCAGGCTATAGAGAAGATGCAAAGAAGAGGGAAATTGAGCAGTGGTTATCAGTGAGTGTGAGGAACCCTCTCTTGGAAGAAATAATTCTTAACTTTTAATGAGTCTTGAAGAAGACAAAATCAAGTACCACATCCCTTGCCTCAGAAGAGAATACAGTGGCAAGACTCTTTGCCTTAGGAGAACCATGAAGGTAGGGGAAGAGAAAGGGAATCTCTTTTTCCTGCCTGAGTCTTATCTCTGTCTCCCTCTGCCTCAGTGACTGTGAAGGTGTGGTCTCATCGTGGACCTTACCCTCAGTGGAAGGCAGCTTTCCCTGGACGCACTGCCGTTCCCAGTCTTCCTCAGGGCACAGGAAGGCACTGCCTGCAACCACAGCTCCCAGCTCCAGACTGAGGCCTGTGTGCTGTTCACAACAGCAATCAGACTGGGAGAGGAGTGGGCTGGGGGAGAGTGGAGAGGGTACAGGATTCATCTTCTATGCCTGTACCATGTAACAGCTTAAAAAAAATTATTCCATGAATTTCATCACAAAATCTACTATAAGAAAATTGTAACCTGAACTTCAGATTCATTGCAATGAGTCAGTATTTTCACACTGTACAGTGGAAGGAAGAACGGCTGTTTTACTCCGAAAAATCAGAAAGCATTGCTTGCCTTCTAGGCTCTTTCTTTCTTCCATATGTGCATCATTCTGGAGTTTTATTCCATACTGGCTTAGGAGTGGACTTTCTACATTAATTCAAAATGTGGGTGGTGTAGAAAAAGTCTCTATGTCATGACTCAGCGTAAGGGCTCCTAAAGTCACCTTTTTGCTACTTTAAGAAAAAGCACGGCAGGATTATTTAATTGTTCCTTCCTGAAACTTGGAGGGAAAGGAGAAATTAGGAGTCAGAAGAGCAAGATTAGAGTTTTGATAAAAGCAGAAAAAAGTTATTTTTGTAAGAAAAGCAAAGATTATACCATCAAAGAGGAAATCCATCAAAACATGGTGGTGCTTAGTCTCTGGCAGTCGGAGAGGGGAAGGAGGTAGAGAGAAGTTAATCTATATCAGAATTTGTTACTTAAGTGGTTAAAAACAAAGGAAAACAAACAAGAAAAGACCTTTATGGTCAACTTTTGAATGCTGTTCAAGTTGATCAAGGAAACTGGAATTTGAACTTAATTTGCATACCTTCCCAAAGTAGGTGCCCTCCTGGAGCTTTCCTTCCGTTGCTCAGAACAGATTAACAACTTTATTCTCCCTAAAATCAATGATAATTTTTAAAAATACAAAAATTTTACAGAAACTACTCTGGCATTGTTGCCTCAGTTTACAAAGGTTTCATCCCATAATGTAGAGCCTACAGCATTTAAAAAGACTAGATTTGGCACCTCTGATTGGAGAGCCCTGACCCTTTTATCCATTTTCTTTTCTTTCCCATTGCTGGGTATGAAGTGTACCAAACACACTGAGAAAGCACCTGGAGAAGACAACGGAGAATACAGGACAAAGAGCTGCATGAAGTGTACCAAACACACTGAGAAAGCACCTGGAGAAGACAACGGAGAATACAGGACAAAGAGCTGCACGCATGGAGCAATGCAGACAGGGTAGCATGTCAGTGTAGCTGTCTGTAGCCTCATTCATGTAATAGAGACATGTAATCATTCTCTCTTCTCTCTCTCTCTCTCACACACACACACACACACACACACACACACACACAAAATTCTCTGTGATATATTCACTAGGTTGATTTTACAATATTCCTTTTAAAAAATTTATTTATGCATACAAGAACTGGGGTAAAGGCCAGATGTGCAGGAGGGTGAGAGTATTCACCAGAGACAGAGTGGGGA
Organism: Talpa occidentalis; assembly: GCF_014898055.3. Classification (NCBI taxonomy): domain Eukaryota; kingdom Metazoa; phylum Chordata; class Mammalia; order Eulipotyphla; family Talpidae; genus Talpa; species Talpa occidentalis. Next base: position 133,623,030 of record NW_023602073.1, on the reverse strand, counting down.
ACAGAACAGGCAAATTGACTGAAATACATTGTTGAGGGGAGCAGCGGGCAAGTCAGGAGAGGTCTGCTGTGCCATGTGGGTATCTCCCTGGCCGGGGATCGAATTCATGCTGCAGCACCTGCTGATAACTTCATAGGTTGTGTCTTACCCCTTGTGCCACCTGGAAGGCCCCAATTTTAAAATATTCTTTTAAAAAAACCCAAAACCCTAAAGCAATCCTAGCTGTTGAGTGTACTTCTCAGTGGCTTGCTCCTCAAATACCATTGTGGGGAGATGTGCAGAAGCAAAAACACCAAGAAGTCTAAGTTAGGGACCCTGGGCTCCAGCTAGATGCCACCAAAACATGTAAAGAATTTTTAAAGATTAAACAGGACCATGTTGTTCTTTACTGACCTTTCATTCTTTTTTGTGACTATAGCCAGAAAAGTTGAAGCTGGGGTATAAATAAAAAAAAATGGATAGGGTAAGCATGCTTATTGTCAATGTGTTTTCAATTTTATACATTTTTCCAAAGCTATGTCTTTAAGGTGGATGTTAGTTTTCAAAAATAACAAATAAAGTAATGTCATAATCTCAGAGTCTAATCAGCTATTTGCTTTCCATTATAAATTTTTTTTGGCCAGTGCTCCCATTTTAAAATTATTTCTCTATTTCTTTGAAACTATATATATTATAGAAGTGAAAAATATATCATTTCAAAGTTCTGGACAGTCTGTATCTTCCTGTTTCTCTCTGGGTCAATTCTCACTGTTGTCACTTAAAAAAAAAATCACCTACTTGCAAGGCAAATGGAATAAAATAACACTTTAAAAAATGCCATTGCCCAGAAATGAGAATGTTGTGGAAATTTAGGAAATAATTTCCTCAATTATAATTTTCTGGGCAACTATCACTGCTGAATTCCCCAGGCTGTAGCTCCCCAGCTCTGACTGCTGACCTCGTTTCAGCAAAATGCACATCAGTGTCACACTCTATCCTTGTGGCCAATCACCTGATGTGTTTGATTTAAACAAAATGGGGCAGGGACTCTGGAGTTCTGGGCACCAGTGAGTCATAACAAACACATTCTGCCTTGTCTTTTATTCGGCTGTAATTTGCATTGCAGAAGGCTCACTTGAGAGTTGCTGTTACTACTCACCGTATGTTTGGTCTCTGGACTCGAGGGTTCTCAATCCAGGAGATTAAAAAAATGGCAAACAAAAAGAATCCACTCTCACAAAAAAAGGCAAACACGCAACGTCCTTCTCCTTTTGGAATATAGGTGTAGACGGACCATCAGAAACAAACCAAGCCCCAAAAAATAAAATTGAAAAGAGATCTAGAAATCGTTTCAGAATTGCCAACTATTGAAAAAAGACGCACAAGAAATTAATGTGGAAGTTGTACTAAGTTATGAGAATGCCACACACATGTGTTTTCCAGAGATTAAGAGAGATCACAGCAATTTCCCATCATGCCTGTGGAGATAGGAAGCCCAGAAGGTCCTGAGAATGTTCACTCAGGGTAAAACAGAATCAAACCCTCAACATCCTTCAGCCTAACGCCAAGAGGAGAGTTTTGATGAGCACATCATGCAGATATATATGGGGTCTGTCTTTATTTATTTATTTATTTATTTATACAAGAACTAGGGTACAGGCCAGATGTGCGGGAGGGTGAGAGGATTCACCAGAGACAGAGCAGGTTGCAGAACAGGCAGACTGACTGAAACACACTGCTGAGGGGAGCAGCGGGCGAGGCAGGAGAGGTCTGCTATGCCATGTGGGCTTCTCGCTGGCTGGCGGGGATCGAACCCACAATGCAGAGGCTGCTGACAGCTTCACAGTGCGGCGCCCAACCACCTGCGCCACCAGGGAGGCCCTATATGGAGTCATTTTAATTATAATATCAGTCAATTATTTTTCAGTGTCAATTATATGCCAGGCACAATTGTCCAGTGAAGTATGATCATCGGTAGTTGACAGGTGATGAAACTTACACTCACTGAGATTAAATCACCTACTTGTAGCTGTGCAGTCGGAACTTTCTCTGTCTGTCTGTCTGTCTGTCTGTCTCTCTCTCTCTTCCCCTTCTACCCACCCCCTTTATAAACACTTGGCAGGGTAAAAAGCCCATGACTGCTCTTCCTGGCACCATTCTTTTAGACTGATCCATCTGTTTTCAAGGCTTATTAATAATTATTCTTAGCAGTTTTTAACCATGGCAATAGATTATATATTCGGCCCACACTATCTCGGAGGGTTATGATGCCATAGGGTTATTACTAAATGACTGCAGCATGACACCCCTTTTGTCTCCTAAATTTGCTCTGCCAAGTACTTCATGAATAGTTTTTGTGGCCACTTTAGTCACATAAGTTATGAGCCCACAGATGTTAATCTTGGCCTTTTCTCAACCTTTATCCTTAAATAAAGTCTTTTCCCCAACTTCTATTTTCACGTGCTGTGCCATTTTTATCACCAGTCTTCTTCTACTGGTTCCCTTGAAAGTGAACTTCGCTACACCTGCCCATAATAATAGAAGTGAAAGTCCATCCTAACGATCAGCCCCCAGGAAAACACTTGGGTTGGTGTCACGATTTATTCTGATACTCAACCATTTTCTTCCTGGAAGTTTCCTTATAAATCCATGTTCTGGATCTTCAGTCTCTTTCCTGGTTACTAGCCCCTTCATCTATCTTGTATTTTAGGAAGTCCTATAGAGTGGTGGTAAGGAACACAAGTTTTGAGTGTCTCTCTAGGTTTAAATCCAGCCCCACATTTACTATCTATATGATCTTGGTTAGGCTAGCTCTCTAGCTTTATAAACGATGAAATAAAGATAATAACAGAACAATCTCATACGGTGGTTAGGAACCTATGTAGATTAATAGATGCAAGGTGCTTGCTTAGAACAGTAGTTAGTATAAAGTAAGCTCTGGATAACATTCATTTTTGCTATTACCTACAACCTGTCAAGTGTTCTATCTCCATTTTTATGCCCACTTCATAGGTTTATGAACTTTCTGCACTTATCTCTTTGTTTGCCTCTCAACCCAAAAAAGTACTGTGTCTTTCATAAATTTAGAGATTAAAATTCATGTATAACAGTGGTTACAAGGACTTAGCTTTGCTCTCTTTATTTTTCCCCATGTGAAATTTCTATTTACCGTCCCCTTCATTTCCTGTTTTTAAGTCAGTTCTCCAACTGTGACTAATTATCCTTTTTCCCCTATGAGACAATCATTGGGATACTCCACTGAAAATTGAATTATCTAGTACATTATGAAAATATACATATAATCTACCTACAGTTTTCTCCTTATCTGCATGCAAATTTATATTCTAATGCAAGGCAATTATTTAGAGCTCATTATTGCCTATTGGAGCAATCTTTTCTCTTTCTTTTCTATATGTAAATGATCAATGATACTAGCTTTATAAGTCTTCCTAGAACAGAAGAGAGTCAGAGATCATAGTCTCCTGGGCCTGTGCTAGATTTCTCCTTGGTTCTGAGTACAAATTAGAATTTGCTTAAGAATAGAAATCTAGCCAAGCTGTTCCTCAGTTCCCTCCATCAGCTCTTTCATTACCCTGGGGAATCCCTTTTGCTGGTTTAGTCTTCACTCACGTCAGTTTAGAATGGTCAGTTTAAAGCAAAGTAAGGAAATGATTTTGACAGCAGCTAGACAAGGAATTGAGAAGGGCATGGAAAGAGACACCCTGGGGAAAACATCATCAAAGAATTCCTTAGCTCTTTTCAAGGATCAAGTTAGCATTGAGTCAGAGGTGTTCTCACCTGCTGACCCTTGTCACACCCCAGGAATGTTCCTTACTCAGTCATCCATTCAGCACCTTTTGGGGTTAGGTACTCTGCTAAGTGCTGAAGATGCAGAGAAGAACAAAAGAGAACAAGTTCTGGCTGTCACAGAGCTAGTGAAGAAGCACAGATTGGGAGAAGAAAAATAAAAGAATTCTAAGACATTGTTGGCATTAAGTGTTATGAATGAATTATCAGGAAATGTAATAAAGAAAACTAAATAGATATGATTAGGAAAATCTGACATCAGTCTTTGAACTTGGAGACGTTGAGGAAATAACTGTTTCCACTGAGCTATTTGAGGCCTTTGACTTGATAGGCTTTCCTGGTTACTACCAAGGTATGGCCCGGATTAAGCAAACAAGTAAAGGGTTAATATGATACATTAAGGTCTGAACAACATGAATATATGCAGTTATCTTGGTCAGCTTGGGCTTCCATTAGAGAATACCACAGAGAGGGTAACTTAATTAGCAGGAATTTAGTTAGTTTACTTTCATTCTGAAACCTGGGAAGTTTCAGATCAAGGTGTCAGCTGATTTGGTCCTTTGAGGGCTTCCTTTCTGGGTTGCAGGTGACCATTTCCTCACTATGTCCTTACATGGTGGAAGGAGAAAGAGAACTTTTCTCTCTTTTTTTCCTTTGTAATCAAGGTAACATTGGTTTACTACACTGCCTGTGACCCAGAGGCATAGAATCACACACCTCCTCAGATGCATGTGACCACACCTTACCCACCACCAATGCACCCACAGTTCTCCACCAGAGTCTGTTGGCCCCCCTCCACACTCTCCATCCCTCTCTGGTAGCCTTAATTCTACAGACAAATTTCTAGTGTTTGTTACTCATTTGGTTTTGGTTGACCCTTTGTTTTGTTTCTTTATATTCCACATATCAATGAAACCATGCTATCTTCATCTTTCTCCTTCTGAACTTATTTTTATTAGCAATATCCCCTCAAGTTCCAAATAAATTGTCACAAATCATAAGAGTTCATCATTTTTATTGTTAAGCTATACTCCCTTCTGTGTGTGTATGAGATACAGATTCATACATATATAACTTGGTTATGTCAATAAGATTGTAATAAACATCGATGTACATATATATTAGTGCTTATGTATTCTTCAGGTTGATACTGAGGAGTGGAATTGCTGGGTCAAATAATCAATCTATTTTTAATATTTTAAGAAGTTTCCACTGTTTTTTTTTAAAGATTTATTTTTATTTTATTTATTTATTCAAGCACTGGGTATAGTCAGAAGCGTGGGAGGGTGAGAGAATTCACCAGAGCCAGAGCGGGGAGCAGAGCAGGCAGAAGGACCGAAGCACACTGCTGAGGGGAGCAGCGGGCTGCAGGAGAGGTCTGCGCGCCATGTGGGACCCTCCTCTGGTGGCCGGGGAGCAGCCAGGGATCAAACCCATGCTGCAGAGGCTGCGGGCAGCTTCGCAACCCAGTGCTCAACCGCTGCGCCAACTGGGAGGCCCGCTTCCACACTGTTTTTTATTAGGGCTGTGTCAGTTTACACTCCCATCAACAGCATACAAGCGTTTCATTTTCTCCACATCCTCAGCAGCACTTGTTTCTGGTTTTTTAACATGAGCCATTCTCACGTGTGTGATATGGCATCTCATTTGTGATTTTGATGTGCATTTTCCTAATAATAAGTGTTGATGAGCATTTTTATGTGCCACGTGGTCATCCTTCTTTTTTGGTGAAGTGCCTGTTTAGCACTTCTGCCCACTTTTTCACTGTATTATTTGTAGATCTTGAGTTCTTTATAGATCTTGGATATAAGCCCCTTATTAACTATATGATGTACGAATATTTTCTCCCATTCAGTAGGGTGTCCTTTTTAGTGCCAGTTTCTCTCACTCTGCAGAAGCATTTTAGTTTGATATAGTCCCATTTGTTTATATTCCCTTTTGTTTCTCTTGCCATTTAGAGATGAATACAGAAAGATGTGATGTCTTTGTGTATTCAAGATAAATACACAAAGATGTGATGTCTTTGTGTATTCAATGAAGCCAATGTCCTAGAGCATTTTGCCTGTTTTTTTTTCCCAATGTTTTTTATGGCTTTTTTGTCTTACACTCAAGTCTTTAATCCTTTTTGAGTTAATTGGTATGTAAAGTGTGAGATGTGATCTCATCTCATTCTTTTTCATGTGGATGTCCAGTTTTCCCAAAACCATTTGTTGAAGAGATTTTCATTTCTCCAATATATACTCTTGACTCCTTTGTCATAAATTGATAGTCTGTTTATTTTTAGGCTCTCAAATCTTTTCCATTAGTTTGTGTGTCTGTTTTTGTTCCAGTACCATATTATTTTGATTACTATAGCTTTGTAATATAGTTTAATTCTGTACATGTGATAACCATCACATTTCTTTTTTTTTAGAATTTCTTTGGCTGTTTGGGGTCCTTTGTGGTTCCATATGAATTTCAGCAGTGTTCTACTTCTTTAAGTAAACTTTCTCTTCTTATAAAGGCACTAATCTCATCATAGGGTTCCACTCTGGTGACCTCATCTGAACCTAATTACCTCGCAAATTCCCCATTTATAAATACCATCACATGGGGATTACAGCTTCAGCATACAAATTGGAAATGAGGGCAAAAACAGGCATGAATATCCTACCAGAGCAAGTTTGGAAATGCTTTATCCTATATGCAGAGACTAGAGCTTCTACACCACAGCCAATGACCTGGCTCCAGTGGTAAAAGTGGACTCCACCTCTCCCCCAGGATTCTGCTTCCATGGTAGCATGCAGACATGTCTCCAAAATTGCCCAGCCTCAACTACCAATGTTTTGTAGACCCGAGTTTCTATGACAAATCCCTTGTCACTTTTAAGCATGCTTCCTGGCTAGTGGAAAAGAGGAAATATATATACAATCTGTCTTTCAGAGTTGCAATTGAAGAATATTACTCTTAAGCATATTCTTTGTTACATAACTGAAAAAAGAAAAAAATAAGTGTATTTCAGTCAATTTTTGATATAGTTACAATTCAATCTAAAAGCTTATTCACTAATTCTAAACAATACTAATCTGGGTCAGACATGTTTCTGTACTTTTTAATATATCACAAGAATAAAGTTATATTTTGTATAGCTTGATATTTATGGGTTTTGAGTTTATGTACCTTTTAGAGCTATAAGAAATATTTCAGTATTGCAGGATCAGAGATAAACAGCAGAATGCTTCATTCCTTGTGAACCAGATGATAAGCCCATACTTAGAAAGAATCTCCTAGAACACAGTCCTCCTCATCTCCTAGGTCATTTTCAGAACGATGTACACAAGCTAAAAATAATGCCAAAATTATTGCCTTGGAGAGTGGGGGCTAGGAACAACAGATAAAGATAAAGCAAGTCAATTATTGGTGACAATCCAAAGTGACATGGTAATACAAATGGGAACATGTCCTCCTGTTAATGCTTCAAAAACTATTTATGATCACTATTAAAAAAGTGATTCCAAAATAAATGCTAGACATCCATCATTCTCAAATTTGCAGCAGACCTCAAAGAATTGGGTCATATATAACCAAATCAGGATTTGCACAAGGAAAAACACTCAGATCTGTGAAACCCAATTGGAATCTGACAGAAACTCTGGTAACCTTGGGTGCCTGGTGGGTGTCACTGCCAGAAGTGTTACCTGAAGGATGAAATAGGGTGCATGGGGGTGTGGGCAAGAATGGCAGCTTCACAGGTATCTGCTCCAGTAAGTCTGCTTTGAATCACCTCATTTCTTTATCTGTCTAGCTATGGCCGAGGAGGCAAGCCCAGCCTCTCTCCCTGCACATGTCTGTGAATTCTTCATTTATATTCAACCTGCTGTGAGAGTTGGGCAGGAAATGTAAGGTGGCCATGAATAGTTGTAGTCCTATATTGGTATTCATGGCCCCTAAATTTGGTTGGCCCTTTGGATATTGCTTGCACAACACTGACAGTTTCTTACAAGCTATTTTGGAGCATGTGTTCAAAAGAGGCAAACCAATGTGCCCTCACACTGGAAAGTTTAGCTGGAGTAAGAGGAGACCTGTGGGCTGGTTGAGCACACTGCAGAGTAGAAAGAGTAAGTCTGAGGCCTCAAACCACCTGGGTGGGAACCCAGGTTCACCAGTAACAAACTGTTTGGCCAGGCAATTCACACAATTTCCTGGAATCACATTTTTCTGCATCTGGAAAATGGGCTGGCTGTACCTACTTTTCAGGGCTATTGGGAGGAACTGATACCTTCTAAAGAAAATCTGCGGTTACACCCAAGCTTCTTGTCAAAATGGGCTCCAGATCATTTTCCCTGTAGCAAACATTTGAGCCCTGTGACCTGATGTTAAAGATTTTTTTTTAAATGTTTTCAAGTAAGTTTATAATAGACTATTTCCAGCCAACAAAACCCTAAAACAATAATGGTAATTATCTTTGGGACAAAAAGCTAGATGATCGTGGGGTGGGGGCTGAAGGGAAATTGACTTCTCACCAGGCCAGGTACTCCTTTTTTTTTTTTTTAAAAGATTTATTTTATTTATCTATACAAGCACTGGGTACAGTCAGAAGCGTGGGAGGGTGAGAGAATTCACCAGAGCCAGAGCGGGGAGCAGAGCAGGCAGAAGGACCGAAGTACACTGCTGAGGGGAGCAGCGGGCTACAGGAGGGTCCCCATGAGGGACCCTCCTCCGGTGGCCGGGGAGCAGCCGGGGATCGAACCTGCGCCGCAGAGGCTGCGGGCAGCTTCGCAACCCGGCGCTCAACCGCTGCGCCACCGGGGAGGCCCCAGGTACTCCTTTAAATTGTATATCATATGTATGATTAAAATCAAAGAAAAATAAAATGTGATTTTTTTTTTTTTTAAGTAGCCCCTGAAACCAATCCACTCTATGCTTTTATCTTGACTACAGGAGTAATGGTGACTCTATTCCTTGGACACATTCACTGCGGAAGGGATCATCCCCTATGAAGATTAGAAATTTATCAGTTCCTACTTGAAAGAAGGAATGAATCAAGTCCAAAAATTATTGCAATTTTTCTTAAGAAACGTGGTAGGTATCTGCCCGTGAAGCCATGATATTTTATAATCGGTCCGCTCTATCCTAAAAGAAAGTATAATCAAAGTAGGAACTTTCCCTTCTTCCTTCCCCAGATGACTTTGTTTTCTCTCACCAGCTGGCTGCTGCTGCCAATGAAAGGAAGGCCATCATCATCAAACATAACTGGCAACAAAAAGAGAGAATCCATGTCAGGGGGCTAAGGATGATAAGATAGTCTTTTCACTTTTTGCATTATGAAAGGGAAAATAGTTACCATTCTGGGGCCAATCACATTGTCTCTTCGGCTTTAAAAATCTCAGAGGGGAGAGTGGTTTCCTTTGTTTCAATGCCTTAAACCTCGTAACATCTCCCCATGTTTAAAAATAAAAAATGTTTGAAAATAATATTATTTATTCTTTGTGGGATTCAGAAGCAATAGGGTGTACCTACTGACTTCACAGCAGCGCAATGCTCTCACTGATGAGTCATTGAACCCCCATACTTCCAATGCATCTCTGGGCTCACCACCTCCAGAGGCACCCTGCTGCAATCCTATTTAGAATTAGAGGACCTTGTTACACATTCTATACTCCTGTCCCAGCAAAGCTCTGACCACCGTGCCCTCCACACTAAACAGTAACAGTCCCCAAGCTCTTGGTTACTGAAAAATCTCCCTCCGGGGAAATGACATTCCTCAACTTTTCCTTTGTTTCATGTTTGGTATATTTATTTATGCCTGTCTTCATCAGTCTATTAAGCACTGAAAAACAGATTTTTCAAGAAAGAAAGTTCTGTTCAAACAATTTTCTGTGCTATGATGCTTAGACCTCCATACTGGAAGTCTGCGTAAGTCAGAGAGATTTGTGGAGGAAATCTCTTAATTCTAACAATAAGGGCTGCTTTGACTTAATTGTGTTAAGGAAGCAGTTTTAATGATTCATGTTTAAATGAAACCATTATTTCCTAGATCCTGCCAGAAACTTACCACAACTCATTCATGTGATTTTATTACAAATTAAGATTCCCATAATTTTGGAAGAGAGATGTACATTTTAAAGTCTCTTGGGAAAGGAAGATCTGTGCTTCAGGGCAATGAGTTGCCCTGAAAATTGGCACAACCAAGAGGACTTTGTTATAATGGCAGTGAACATGGGACTAGGGTCACCCTCTCTTCAGTTGTTCTGTGGAGATTAAAATGAGAGACTGTGAACTGCCATGGGAGGGGGACACAGTCAAGGCCTAGTAAGATTTAAAGGAGGTGCAAAGAAAGAGGGAGAGTTTAGGAAAGATTAGATGTTTTTAACTACAAGCAGTTCAACCATTTCCATAGACTGGAAAGAAGATCAATAAAAGATGTCATGTTTTTTTTCCTAAATTTTCCTTTCAGGAAGCAAAGTATTATCTCTTACTCTAGACTAGAAACAGGAACTTCTGAGACTCTATTGAGGGTAGGAAGATGGAAATAAGGGAATAAAAAGGGAGAGGGATAATCTCTCTTTGTTAATAATCCTAGCGCACAGCTTCTGCTACCACATGGCATGAAAAAAACACAGAACATTGAAAAACTGTTCTTCTTGATGACCTTTCTACCATCTTCAGTCCTTTTTCCCCACATCCAATATTTGCTGCCATCGTGTTTCATTTTCTTTGCCCCTGAGAGCTATCGACCACATCAGTGATGGTTCAGCATTATTGAAAAGTTTTCTTTACAGTGTCTCATCACTTTACATGTCAGTTATGTGAGCTCCATGTCCATGAGCACATAAAGATTCCACCCACAATTACACATCTGTAAAGAATGATGGACTCAGTCAAGCACTACGAAGACTTTTATATAAATAAGCAAAACTTGGGAGCAATTTCTCAGCATCCACCAGTCCTGCCCTATTTTCAGTGCCAAAAGCTCACAGAAGCACCAGAAAAAGCAGTAGATGGAATCAAATGGTCTTGCTTTGCAATATGTTAGCCATCTACTCTTAAATGTCACCTCTCTAAAGATCTGTTCCTTACTTAGAAAACAAAGTGCTCATGGGTCCCTCCTAGCTCTTAATTTAGACTTCTCCATGTGCATATTCCTAGTGATATGCCTGGATAAAATCCCATCCTGAAATTATTACCAGGAATAACAGCAATACTCTGACAAATGCACTACTGCAACCATCTTTCTTCCTTGTGAAATTAGTGATTGTAGCAAAATTTAGTGGTAGTTTTTTTTTCAGTATCTCATATGTCAAAAGAAAAAATATATATACAGAGGGAAATCTGGTGCCCTCACTAGGGTGGAAAAAAATCAGTATTTGTTACCTTGTGTGTGGAGTGGTGACTTCCCTGAGGTTGGAAAAATGCTAGCATGTTAGAAAATTCTTTATCTTTATCCAAATGCCATAATCCAAGAAGAAAACTGTGGACTGATTTCTACTCCCAACCTTTGACAGTAGCTGGCTCATTGTATTTAAAGAATGTGTTTAAAACTACTCAAGTTTTCATTTTAATAATGAAGATCCCAGATTTCATCAACTTTAATATTCCACTATTGTTTACTCGACTGTGAACAAAACAAATCATCAACAAAAAAGCACTTATTAAGTCAAATTATGTGTTATCAGCACCTCACTGATTTTCAGAAAGAAAGATGATAGCTAAATGATGATAGAGAGATGATAGAGAGATGGATAGACAGACAAACAGACAGACAGATGGGCAGTGTAATCTCCACAGAAAGGGACTGGTCCAGGTTTCCTGTCTGCCTAAGGAAGGGTGGAGTGGAAGGTGAGGAGAAGATAAGAAGGACTTGGGAAGAGATGGCTGGGTGAAGACAACCTGAGGGAGCACACGGGGCAGAGGGACATGTGAAGAAGCAACCACGCTTGCATCTTGGTTTTGGGACTTGTGCTAGGGACTTGGAGGACATGGAGGGGAGATGTAGGTGAGAGACCACAGTGGGGCTGACAATGACAGCCATTATTATGAGTTTGCTCCTTTCCTTCCAGACTTGTCTGGAACTTTCTGTCAGTTTCCTGTGGTTCCCCACCAAAAGCTTCCTTAGACTTGTGGCAGGCTTTGGGGCTTCAGTGACCTTGTTGTGGGCCAACCCTGTTTGGTTGGGTATTTACCCATGAGGGGATGGGTAACTTCGGGTGTTCAATTGGAAACTTCTTTCTACTGCACACAAATTCTATTAAAGTTCTTTTCTATTGGGGATCTTACATGCTAAGTATTTTTTGTCTTTATGAGGCAGATGGCTAATAGACGAGAGAGAGTGAATGCCTGGGTATTTCCTGAATCAATGTGATAGGTGCATACAGATGATAAAAAGAAATAGCACAGTTAAGGAAATAGGCAATCACTTACTTGGGTGAGTAATGGGGCTGGGGAGGCATATTAGATGCATAACTAAAATGGGAAGAGTCAGTACAAAGTTTTGAAAAGTTGAGGTCACATAAAATATGCATTCTTGCCAATCTGGGAAGATTTCCAGTGAGGACATGTATTGTGGTCCAAGGGCTTGGAGCTCAGAAAAGACTCAACCTACAGGGCTCACACCTCATATTGGGCTTGCAGAGACCCTGCTCCCCCTGCAAGGCCCCATACACTGCTGCACAATCTTTGAAGGAGAGGAGAGCATATCTCAGCAACTCCTACCCATTGACAATGACTAGGAGGAAAAAAGAAATACCAAAAGGACACAGAGAGTGTGGTCCCAATAAAAGAGGACAACAGTTTATCTCCATGCAGGGAAAAGAGAAAGTGGTCCATTCAGAAGATGCTGGAAAGGAAGACCTTCTCTTAAGCAGCACATGCCTGAAGACATTGGTGTCTGAGACCAGTGACCCACTTACCTCTAGTATCTTCATATGCTAAAACTTACCACAAACTTGAAGCTTCTGTGGGGTATTATTGTGAAATGGTTCACATCCCTAAATCTTTCCTTCTCAACTGCTCTGCAAAGCAAACTCCTCCTTAAAAATAACTCTTAAAAATAACTCTCAGAGTGATTCAAATGGCTTAAAATAATTCACAAACATCTTCCTAAAAGGAAGTAGGGGAAAGATAGGAGGTGGAATGCTAATCAGCTAACAGGTTTTATCAACACTGAGAGAGGTGAATAGATTGGAACTAACAGATCAGATGGAGTCTGAAGGCAGCCCTGGAGTGATTTCATCTTGATCAAATTTTTGCAGCCAGGAGTTAGTTGTTAGATTTAGAGAAACTATAGAGGTGAACAAGACTAAGGAAGATAATAAACTAGGTAGTAGGTGGAAATGGTGTCAACCAGGGCATAAAATTCCTCTTTTCTCTATTAAGCCCCATGTATATGGAATTTATAGTCAATGACTTTCTATACCTACATGGAAGCAACTAATTTTCTCAAGGCAAGAGAGCACCCAAAAAGGCCACCAGACAGGTTGCTGAAGGGGATGGGCACAGGATTGTTGCTCAGTCTATAAAAAGACATTCTTTCCATTTCTTTGTGTCTTCTTCTATTTCTTTTAACAGTGTTTTATAGTTTTCTTTGTATAGGTCCTTTACCTCTTTTGTTAGATTTATTCCCAAATATTTGATTTTTTTTTGTTTCAATAACAAAAGGGATGGTCTTTTTGATTTCTTCTTCTTCAGATTTATTGTTTGTGTATAGGAAGGCTACTGACTTTTGCGTGTTGATTTTGTATCCTGCCACTTTACTGAACTGACTGATGAGTTGAATTAGCTTTTCTGTGGAGTTTTTGGGGTTCTCTATGTATAATATCATATCGTCTGCAAATAGTGATAGTTTGACTTCTTCTTTTCCTATTTGGATTCCTTGGATGTCTTTCTCTTGTCTTATTGCCCTGGCTAGGACTTCCAGTATTATATTGAAAAGCAATGGTGAGAGTGGACATCCTTGTCTTGTTCCAGATCTTAATGGAATTGCTTTCAGCTTTTCACCATTGAGAATGATACTGGCTGTTGGCTTGTCATAGATGGCCTTTATGATGTTGAGGTATGTTCCTTGTATCCCCAGAATTTCAAGGGCTTTTATCATGAATGGGTGTTGCACTTTGTCGAAAGCTTTCTCAGCATCTATTGATATTATCATATGGTTTTTATATTTCTTTTTGTTGATGTGTTGGATAACGTTGATTGATTTTCGGATGTTAAAACCATCCTTGTGCCCCTGGAATGAATCCAACTTGGTCGTGGTGAATTATCTTATGGATACATTGTTGGATTCTGATAGCTAAAATTTTATTGAGGATTTTTGCATCAGTGTTCATTAGGGAGATTGGCCTGTAGTTTTCCTTTTTTGTGTTGTCCTTGTTCGGTTTTGGTATTAGTGTAACGTTGGCTTCATAAAACGTGTTTGGTATTGTCCCTTCCTTCTCAATTTTTTGGAAGAGTTTGTGAAGGATAGGCACTAATTCGTCTCTGAATGTTTGGTAGAATTCATTTGTAAATCCATCAGGTCCTGGGCTTTTGTTTTTGGGGAGGTTTTTTATTACCATTTCAATTTCGCTAATTGTAATTGGTCTGTTTAGGTGTTCTATTTCTTCTTTATCTAGCTTTGGGTGATTGTAGAGTTGTAGGAATTTGTCCATCTCCTCTAGATTGTTAAACTTGTTTCCATATAACTGTTCATAGTAGTTACTGATTATTCTTTTGATTTCTGCTGTGTCCGTTGTGATTTCTCCTCTTTCATTGATGATCCTGTTTATTTGTGCTTTCTCCCTTTTTTCCTTTGTGAGCCTGGCTAGGGGTTTGTCTATTTTATTGATTTTTTCAAAAAACCAGCTCTTGGTTTCATTGATGTTTTGGATTGTTTTTTTAGTTTCAATTTCATTTATTTCTGCTTTGGTTTTTATTATTTCTTTTCTTCTACTGGTTTTGGGGTTTTTTTGTTGTTCTTTTTCTAGATCTTTGAGCTTCGAGATGAGGTTGTTTCTTTGCGTTCTTTCTTGTTTCTTGATGTGAGCTTCTATTGCTATATATTTTCCTCTTATTACTGCTTTTGCTGCATCCCATACATTTAGGATATTAGTGTCCTCCTTGTCGTTCAATTCAAAAAATTTTTTAATTTCTTCTTTGATCTCCTCATTAGTCCAATGGTCTTCCAGTAGTGTGGTTTTTAATCTCCATGAGGTAGGAAGGTTCCTTGCCTTCTTTTTATGGTTTATTTCTAGTTTGATGCCTTCATGGTCAGAAAAGATGGTTGATATGATTTCAATCTTGGTGTATCTGCTGATGTTTGTCTTGTGCCCCAGTATGGATTGGAAGAATAAACATTATTAAAATGGCCATCCTACCAAAAGCAATATACAGATTCAATGCTATTCCAATCAAAATTTCAATGTCATTCTTCAAAGAAATAGAACAATTATTGATGAAATTCATATGGAATCACAAAAAACCCCGAATAGCCAAAGCTCTCCTGAAAAAAAAAGAAGGGAATGGAGGCATCAGACTCCCAGACTTCAAACTATACTACAAAGCCATAATCATCAAAACTGCATGGTATTGGAACAAGAACAGACATACAGACCAATGGAATCAAATAGAAAATCCAGAAATAAACCCCCAGATTTATGGTCAACTAATCTTTGACAAAGGAGCAAAGAATATGCATTGGAGCAAAGAAAGTTTGTTCAATAAATGGTGCTGGGAAAACTGGGTCGCTACATGCAAAAGAATGAAGCTTGACCACCACCTCACACCATACACAAAAATCAACTCAAAATGGATTAAAGAACTAGACATAAGACCTGAAACCATAAAATATATAGAAGGAAATATAGGCAAAACACTACGTGATATGCACATCAAAGACATCTTTACAGACACATCACCCAAAGCAGTGATAGTGAAGGCAAAGATAAACAGCTGGGACTACATCAAATTAAAGAGCTTCTGCACAGCAAAAGAGACAATAACAAAAACAAAGAGAAACCCCACCAACTGGGAGAACATTTTTGCACCCAACACTAATGATAAAGGACTGATCACAAAAATCTACAAAGAGCTGATGAGACTCAACAACAACAAAGAAAATAATCCAGTCAAAAAATGGGCAGAAGAGCTTAAAAGAAACATCTCTGAAGAGGAAATGCAAATGGCCAACAGGCATATGAAAAAATGTTCAACATCACTTGTCATCAGGGAAATGCAAATCAAAACTACCATGAGATACCATCTTACACCAGTGAGAATGGCACATATTAAAAAAACTAGCAACAACAAATGTTGGCGAGGGTGTG